>NC_072736.1:146914929-147237429 GCF_026930045.1 Uloborus diversus
GGCCAGACCCCTGTACCATAAGTGATTTATGAATTTTTCAATCACTGCTTCTGCTGCATGTTTGTCATCATTTTGTGTGCTGCAGGTTTTTTAGACACTAGACTTAATATTAATTTAAAAGGCCTAGAATGGGTTGCTGCGAAAAACTATATCTTCATACAACATTTAACTGTAAAACAGCATTTACAGGCAATCTCTTCATGTAGTGTCAATTTAAATTGCTTCCTAAATATATAAATTTTCAAACAATAAATTCCTTTTGCCACCCCTCTGGGTCAGGGATAAGCTCCAGGTTGCCGAAAACTATCCCTGTAGGACGGAGGACTTCATCAAGAAATATTATTTTATGTTATGAGAATTCTTTGTAATATTTCTTAATTCCTCTTTCTATGAACAATAATATGTCATCAAATTCTTCTTTTAGAATTTAAGTGGTATGTGTAATTTTTGAATTTTTAAGAGCTTAAATAATGGAATATCAAGTCTAGAACTAAGAAAGGCAAGAACTTCTTTAAAGACACTCTGCTGTACGATTTCAATTGCGTGATGATAGCAATACAAATGCAATATATCACCGTTCAGCTTTTGCTCTAAAAAATTACATGCACAATTTATACGGCCGGTACTGTGAGCAGCTGTATAAAACACTACAGCTTGAACAGTTAGCAATAAAGAGCAATCATCTAAGATATCATACACAACTGAAGAAATATCTCAGAAATTCTGAGTAGCTGTTCAACATTGGAACCTGAAGCTATCATGGTAAGCCTATCGGCGTGTTTTTCCAATTACATCTGGATGTAGCTTTGTATCCCAGGGAGTAACTAAAAAACCAACTTTTTAAATTCATGAAATCTGATTTAACCTCTCGAAGATTTTCTCTTGCTCTCTTAAGGGATGTAGAATTGATCATAAGGTTATTTGAATTTAAATTTACTGCATCTACATAGGCTGTTAATTAATGAGCAGCATCTTTGTCCCTAATATGGCATTTGTCTAACATTGATGAAATGCCAGCAGATATCAATAGTTGTCAAGCTTTTTTGCGCTGTGGTAGACCAGATATAGAAAAAAGGTTCAACAGGTTAGGATAAATACCCATTTCGGTTTCTAAATCTTGTGAATTGCAAGAGGAATTTAATGATAATAAAGGACTATGTACTGAAATAGAAGACAGTTTAAAGTATAGATTTTTACATTATTCCGATCTGGAATTTTTTTAAACTTATATTTCAGATATGGAAAATAGAGTTTATTTTTATGGTAGGGGGTCGAGGGTTTTTCAAAATTTAAATTATAAGAATGCATAAACATTTAAGTATATAACTAAAGAACAGCGAATTAAAATATAATTGTCACTACTTATATTTATAGCATGGAAACCTAGTGACCCTATTTGCCACACCTATTACATACACAGAAAATTTTCTAAATCAACACTCCCAAAGCCTGGAGGAGGCAATTTGTTGTTGTCAAAAATCATTCATTAATGGCCTAGGCCATTCATTAATGGCCTTTAGAATCCCTTGTGTCCATCTTGGTGGAAAGAAATGTTCCCCTGCCGCTTGGTTTGAAATGAGCGCGAATAGCGGTATGCGTGTCCCAAGGCACATGTACCCTATTTAATATGTAAAATTTTACACAATGAAAGTGAGAGAATAGTTGGTCTGGAAGTAGCAACATCTATTGAGGTTCAAAATTACTTTAAATATGAAACCTAAGAATATTTTTACATAAAAATGAGAAAATCCGCAATTTTTTCTTAAAAACTCAAAAAAAGGGGCCCTAAGGGCACATGTTAATATTCATGGATTGACTTCAAGTTTTGCATGGATCATTTATTTGTACAATGGAACAAATTGAGGGGGCGTCGTGTAAAATATCTACAACTTCAAAAATAAGGACCACCCTAATATATATATATATATATAGATAAGTAAATAGATACATAGATAGATAGATGGATAGATAGGTAGATAGATAAGTAGATAAATCGATGGATAAGTAGATAGATAAATAGATAAGTACATTGATAAATAGGTAAATGGACATAGAGATAGACCGATAGATGTGTAGATAGAAAAATAGATAGATAGATCTCAAAGAAACTTAGTTCCTTTTTGAATCAAAAAATTTATCATGTTCATTCACTGGACCAATTTGTGTTCATTTACTGGTTCGAGGTGTTCATTCACTGGGTCGTTGTGCCATTTTTTCTTTAAATACCTAAAAAAGTCGGAAGCGGTACCATTTAAGTTCCCGTGATTTTTTAGAGATATTTACATAGATCAATTCAAATGTTTTAGCTATCACGATCTGTATAATATAGAATTTAAAACTACTAGGATTTTTTAAAAATGAAACTGTGCTTAACTGTACATTCACTGGTCGGTCTACCCTATCTTGCAGTTGCAAAACCTTCATTGGATAATCAAAAAACTAGTAAATAATATGTTGAAAAATTGATTCAGCAAAATTTACATTTCTATGAATATTACAGAGTTGACACATAATTTCAAATCAGAAATTACTTTACTATTTTTGAAAATTTTACTTAATTTATTATCATTGTTCTTACACCATTCAACTGGACAAGAAAAGCAAGAGAGTTATAATTCAGTGCATTCATGTTTTGATTTTGGTTTCTTGCTGCAAAAACATTTTGAACATTCCCGACTCCAATTTTCCTATATTTTTAGCTAACTGTGCCCCATTTTGTCCCTCTAAATACAATATTAGTTCGTAAATGTGTTATAAATCCATTTCATCTGCCCCCCCCCCCCCCCCCCCGCCTTGAGCTCATCTTCACCACTATTACTTTGCTTTTATTTTTTCTCCATTGCTTCCTTTGCAAAAATAGAGTATAGTGGGGCCTCGGTAGCTCAGTCACTTGGGAAGAGCTTCAATCTCATAATCTCGAGGTGGTGGGTTCGATTTCCACCTTTTTCCCTAGTTGTAACTTCCTTCTTTGTGCTGTAAATTCTATCCTACACTTTGTGCCTCTACTGTACTATCTGTCATATTGGATGTGAGTTCATAAACAGGTCCTATGGTATCCATAAATGTTAAAGAGTGCAGTATTTTCCCCTGAGATGCTCAGGGGTAATCAGGAGTTTACTTTATTGTTTACTAGTGATACCCGCACGGCTTCGCCCGCAATAGAAAAATCAAAAGGTCTTTTGGTTCGCCTGTATATTTACAAATAATGTATAGTGAATTTTCTCGCCAGTTGGCTTGTACCCACGTTACGGTTCCACGTTATGATAATTTCGTATCTCGCCAACTGGCTTGTGCCCATGTTACGGTTCCACGTTACGATAATTTCGTAATTTATGATACTTTTTTTCTTAAAATTGGAATAAAAAAAGAAGCACATCGAATTTTTGAAAAATCGCTTCGAGGTGCACACCCCCATGCTACATTCTAACTTTGTGCCAAATTTCATGAAAATCGGCCGAACGGTTTAAGCGCTATGCGCGTCACAGACATCCTACGGACATCCTACAGACATCCAGACATCCTCCGGACAGAGAGACTTTCTGCTTTATTATTAGTAAAGATTAAAGAAGTTGTCTACACATAAAATAAGCATTAATTTTAAAATTTTAAAACATAAAAAAAAAATTACCACACATTTATAATCAGTTTCAGGGCTCATAATCAATTTCAGAAATTAAATGAAGGAGTTTTGGAGGAGTTTTGAAGGAGTAAAATGAGGATTTGAAGGAGTACATAAAAATGGGCTGTCCTTAAATGTTGTCACTTTTTTTTTCAACATCTTTGACCCCCTACCCCCTTTGTCACAAAGTGTCACACTTCATCTTACTCCTCCTCTTATCACATGTCATTTTTATAAACATATTATAATAACTGTGCGATGTCACTTCTTGTCACCCTCTCTCTTCCCCCCTGTCACAATTTCGTGAACCAGTCTCATCCTCAAGGCATGACATCACTTGTGAATGACCCATTTTACAGTATTATAACTGCCATTTGCTAAACAATTGTGTTTTTAACACAATCACTTAATATAGTACATCTGCTTATGTATCTTTAAGTAATAATTAGAGAAACCGACTTTTGCAGCCGAGAGTGTGGTGGAAGGAAATGTAATAATCATAAAACTTGAAAAATAGTCAAGCACCCATTTAAGCATTTACTTCAATTATGAAATGTCTTAGTCATCTAATAATATTTTCAATCCTTCATCTTATATCTTCGCCCGTGTGACAAAGTTAGGTTGTCGATCAAAGTATGTAGTATTTTAAGTTACTGTCATAGAGGAAGACTATGTAGTCTTCAACTAAAAAAGGTTTTGAAGGACTATAAACCAAAATGAAGGAGTTTGAAGGGCCCTTAAAAAATTTTTCCAAATGAAGGAGTATTGGAGGAGTTTTGAAGGAGTGTACAAACCCTGAAATGTTACTTTTATGATTTTGATGCTGACCAAATTACATGAAAATTGTTAAATAAACTGAATACACTTCTGTAAAAATGTTAGGTAGGTGACTCCCCCCCCCCCCAAATGACAGGCCTGGTCACATGTGACAAGAGGAGCGTGAAGAGTGACACTTTGTGATAAAGAGAGGGGGTCAAATAATTTGACAAGAGTGCTTCTTTAGTCATACTTGCTTGGACAAAAAATGGACTGCCAAGTTCACTCTCCTCTTTATATTAGAGCTCAATGGCGAGAACATATCTAAGACAACATTTTATAATGTTTAGACATTAGTATGAATTTCAAATTGAAATGTGTGCATAGAAGTACACTATAAATTCATTGCAATCAAATGCAAAAATTACATGAAAATACAAAAAAAAAAAAGTTGTAAAGTATTAACATATTTTCTAGGAAGGAAAATTGAAAAATTACTCACTAAAGCATTTTCATTGTAAGCGAAAGGCAGCCAAAAAAAACTGCGGTATAGATTAATGTATTGAGAAGCCATGGCAAGCAGACAGAATGCGAATGCGTCAATTTCAAAGAACAAATCACTTGAAGGAGGCAAATCCGGAATTGGTATATGTTTTGGCTGAATAACTTGAGGTTGCGTAGGCATCTCACAGGAATGTCTGACAGGGAGAGAAAAATTATTAAAAACTATAAATTGAGTTTAAAAAAAAGAAGGAAAATATGAATATCAAACATATATTTCATAATTTAAATTCATCTTTTACAGATGAAAATAACTGAATGTTAATAAAACACAAGTGTCATACCGGTCATCGGATGAGTGGGCATGGTGTTTAAATGAGCTTGATTTAGCATTTCTTCGACCACCAGGCATGGTCAAAGAAAGAATAGAAAAAACAACGTTTAATAAGTAAACAAAAAATGAAAAAATCTCATTTATACCATTCAAAAAACATGTTTTTTGGAACTTTAAACTAAACGAAAACTAAGTAATGTCGCAGACAGAATGTAAACAATACATGTTGCCAACACTAATAACATGTATACATTTTTTCATTTATTTCAAAATATAACTTTACTTTCCCTAGAATGTGTGCCACGAAAATGACGCAGAATGCTAGATATGTGTTCACGAGTATGATTGTGTTTCTTAAAAAACAAAGATGAAAAAAAAAAAGTTTAGTTCCGAAATAAATACCCGCAGAGCACTGATACTTTAAGTTCTGACGTCACAAAACACTGTCTGTAATGTTACTCGGTTCTGGTATGGCTTATGTTTGCTTCATAATCAAATTTATGGAAAGAATACATTATCTTTTCTCAAATAAAGTAAGATAAGTTAAATATAGTTATCATATTGTAAAAAGAATTCCGTTTTATGACTCGAAAGTATGTTGTTAACGTTTTTTGGTGTTGGTCAAATTTGAATAGCTGCATTCATTTAAATGTAATGTTTATATAATTTATTTTTCTTAAAATATGCTTTTATTCTTCTGAGTTTCGTAGTTTATTGTGCAAGGATAAGGATTCTACAAAGATAAAATTTTAGTTATTAGCTCTCTTTTGCGATTTTGTACTGAACGTGATACACTGTAATACTAGTTCTCGTAATTTTACTGAAATCTGACATTTTTCACTTTTCAAAAATTTGTTAAATCGATGCTTTCAAAACGTCGTCATTAGAAAAGTTTTTCTGCCCAAAATTACTTGAAATTCATAACTTTATCGAGTAACAAAAAGAAACTCTCCATTGCTTTTATTTTTCACTGTTGTATAGCCATTTATTTATAAGTGCTTACTTTAAAATACGTATTAAAGTATTGTCATGATATGTATGCTGTGACGATCTATCGTAATGCAGACGATATGGCGATCTAAAGTATACTGAATACAAAGGTTGTGAAAATGATTATTATTACTTTTTAAAAATTGTAATGAGATATTATCAGATGTATTTGGTCGATGCTAACCGAAACAGAAATGTAATCCAACTATTAAAAAGCTTCAATAAATTAGACTTGCCATGGTACCTTTTTTCAACTGCTGATTCATTTTCTGTGTATTAAATTGGAGGTTGGTTTATACCCTTTGGGGGGTGGGAGTAAGAGGCATACTTATATTGCCTCTTTTTTACTTATAATTTGCATGCATAAAAGTCGTTAAAACGCTTTAAGAAGCACTATGAACAAAGCAAAGACAGACTAAAAAGTGCTCTAGTGCGGTAGATAGAAAAAAAATATTTGGGGTGGCTCTTCAAAAGGAAAGGTAGTCTGAAACTGAAACCAATTAACAATTCATTTGTGTTGTTTTTACAATAAAAGTTAACAAATATTTTGGGGTTTGTGTGTGGTGACCTCCCACATTCCCTCCAACTACAGCAGTGGCTCTAATCATGCTCTTCACTGTTAAAGGCATGACAAGTTTCTCTACTCAAACTAAAAACGTTATTGATTTGTTTGCCTCTAAGGAAATTAACTAAAAAAATTTTCTAAAAAAAATTTGTAAAGTTACATTGCATCTGCATATCTAAAGTTTAAAAATTGTTTTGTCAAGCTCCATTTAAATTACTCACTGGCTGCCTTTGAAAAAGTTATTCTTCTGTGTATTTGATATATATTAATAAAGTTCAGTAGACGCCGCTTAATGTCACCATGGTTAATGTTATCAGAATCACAGAAGACCCTGAACACTTGTATAATAAAATGTTAAAAAAGTTGGATATTGTAATCAATCTTCATTTATTATTATCACTATCTCATAAACTTTCAATTTTTTCCCCCTTTTTTACCCTCAATCAACAGAAATACAAATGCAAACCCTGACAAGCGTTAACTTTCTTTGTGGCATTTTGTGGTTTTCAATGGCAATGCAATCATTTTTTAGGAACGTAACAACAGGAAATCCATTCTCAGCGACCACAGACTCCCCCTAAGATGCCTTTTGTTTGCACATGCAAGTGAAAAGGATGCATGAAAACTGTCCGTTAGTGCGGCAAAAAAGACAATTTTGTTTTGAAAATGAGACGGGAAAATTTTCGTAATATCGGTCGGATGGTTTAATCAGTTTAAAAAAACAGCTTCTTCTTTTTGCTAATTTGGTAATTTATAATTTAAAACTGCATTCAGTTGAGCCATTGCAATTTTATTTTGCAGTTTTTAATTGAAAAAAAAACATTATGCTGTGTCCTGGATTTTTTTCGGCTATTCTTATCAAATTGCATTTGTCCCAGAATAATCACATTAAGCGGCGGCGCCTACTGTATCTTGCATTTAATGATTGATAAGATTTTCCCACAAAGTTTTTAACTATTCAATCCTTTTGATTTTACATGAAGTTTTTCATTCTGGTTAAAGAAAAATAATAAAAATTAAATGATTATTCTTATTATTATTATTTGTTTTAAATTTGATGACAGAATGAAAAACATCTCCATAATTAAATGTAACCCTTCACCCCAAGTTTTTAGTAATGTAGCGTTCTCTTTTTACCTTAGGTTTCATCATCAGCATAAAATTGTATCAAGATTTGTCATGATTCCGTTGAAAGTGAACTCATTTCAAGAAGTTTTTTACTTGAAGTTATAATATAGCTGAATGAATTAGAAGTGCAAATTTTGGAGCTGTAACAAGGTAAAAGTTTACATACATTAGTATGACTTATATATTTTTAGTTTCGTTTCAATTTTTTCTATGTGGGACATAGGCGGCTCTTACGGAAGGGTAAGAGGGCAATTGCCCCCCACACTTTCAAAAGTAAACGGGCCTTGCCCCTCACTTTTTAGAGTTAAAAAATAATGATCAATTGAAAAATGATTTTCTATAGGATAGATTGATTTATTTCACGAAAGTAAAAGCCAAAAATCCTAAACAAATGAACTTTTCTCATCTTATTTGATGAAAATGGAACTTTAAATATTGGAAGGGGAAAATCTACCCGATTTTTGAGGCCATATTCCATATTTTTTGAAGGTCATAGAGTTAGTAATGTTAAAAGCCCATACACCCCCCCCCCAAAAAAAAAAAACAGCTAAAGGGCTCCTAACTACATTTTTCTTTTGACCCCTACATTTTTCTTTTTTTTTTTTTTTTGCATACACCAGCCGCCTGTGATGTCAGAAAATGAAAAATGGATCCATCTTTGTAGAAATCGGA
Source organism: Uloborus diversus (assembly GCF_026930045.1). Classification (NCBI taxonomy): domain Eukaryota; kingdom Metazoa; phylum Arthropoda; class Arachnida; order Araneae; family Uloboridae; genus Uloborus; species Uloborus diversus. The sequence goes on from NC_072736.1 coordinate 146,923,495, forward strand.
TTGGGCTTAAAAGTCGATAGTTGCCTTGCTTGATATCATATATAGTGAAATTTCTCTATAGTGGAAAATTTAGTGTTATCAATCTCTATGTTGCTTCAACTTTTTCTTATTAACCAAAATTTTACTATGTTTTGCCAGTGCATTAAATTGAGATTCAACTAATTATAAACTTTCAAAATATATAAAATATTACTAAATCATACAAACAAGCCCACATCTATAAATTTTGCCCCCTCCCCCTGCAAAAATTCAGCAGGGCCCCTAACTGTCTATTGGATTTCTATGCCACTAAGGGCTGCAGGACTTTTAGTTCCCATGAGCCTCCTGCATTGCTGGGTCTGTGGGTACGTAGATCTGGACCTACATACAAACTAACAATAGGTTCCAAAAGAACACCATAGGTCTGAAATGATGCATTGATGAGTTGTAAGTATCATTTTCCATTGTGTTAAAAAAAGCCTACATGCAGTCATACAAGCTGAATACTACAGTATGTTGGTGTATCTCATAGAAATGCATAATATAGTTATGATCATGGCAGTGGTGAATGCAAGGGTCATAAATATGGGGGTCGGGACCCCCTCTCCCCCCCCCCAAACCTTCAACAACAGTATCCGTCCACATTGTATTCAAAGAATTTATGCATAAAATGTAAATTATTACAGCAGGGTTCATACACTTGTGGTTGAAAAAAATTCCCTGACTTTTGCAGGTTTTCCAGGTTGTCTTTTAAAGTCCAGGTTACTCGCTTCATTTCAAAATTAAGTTTAAATAGCAATATTTTCAAAATAATTAAAATTGTTTAAAGTAGCAATGCGGAAGAACTGAAACTTTTCTCCTTAGATTAAAAAAAAAATCTTAGATTTTTTTTCTTTCCCAAATTTTAAGTTTTTTTAAAAACATTTTGTTCAAAATTGTTTTAATTGGTTTATTAATTGTTGAAAACAAAATGCTTTCAACTTATTTTAGCGTTTTTTCAATGTCATGTGTCATGTGTAATATTAGCCTTTTGCTGTAGTCGTGCAGCAATCTTTTAGCATCTGCTTTTGGTCTTTTGATTCACAATACTTATTTTTGTTTTCTTATTAGTATGTAACACAAAACATATTGAGCAAAATATAAAGCTATTTTTCAGTATAAATATGATTAACTTGTTGCATCGCTCGCCATACCAGAAAATGCATGATAACAAAAATCAACATCCGCCGATTATAGGACAATGCCAATAATCTTTTTTTTTCTTTCGCTTATTAAAGAATGCTTCCATTAAAATTTTTCTTTTCTAAAAAATAATTTTTAAAAATTCATAATTTGTTGCTCATTTTATGTTACTTTCAATAGTTTACATAGAGATAAACATCCAATTCTGTTTTTGGAAGTTTACGTTTATTTCCATCATGCAAACGACCAAATATGGGGACTAAGTAAAAACTTAAGATAAGTAGATTTTTGAATTTGTAGCATAAAAGTAGTTATAAATAATTAATAATCCTTAAAAAACTACTGTTAAGACGAAATAATCAGTTTTTAGCACATAAGGGTCTAATTAGAATTTTTAAAAAATGTTCTGAAGATAAATTTTTGCATTTTTCAAGAAAATAATTATGAATTATTCGAAAAAAAGGCACATTTTGCGTTTTCAATACTTTGCATAGCAATAAACATCCAATGCCGTTTTCGGGAACTTAGGCACTTAAAAAGTCTTGTGTACTTCCATCTTGGGAATGACCAAATATGGCGGCTGCGCCCCCCCCCCCCAAAAAAAAGTAACTTTTTGAATTTATAGCATGCAAACAATTTAAAAATGATAAATCTTCATGGAAGTACAATTCAGTTGAAAAGTTTTTGGCACAAATTGCGTCCAATGCAATGAAGATAAGATGAAGTTTTAAGAACAAAATTTTTCATTTCTCAAGAAAATTATTTAAAATAATAATAATTATAATGAAACAATTTTCAGCACATTTTGTGATACTTTCATTAATTTGCAATTAAAGAAAACATTCAATTATGCTTTGCTTTTGAAAACTTAGGCATTTAAGGATCGTGTCAACTTCTATCTTGTGAGTGACCAAAAATGGCGACTACGTTTCACATGTAGACGTAGCTTAAAAGACTTTCCGATTAAAAAAAACGATTTTCCCAGATCCCCCCACCCCCATTTTCAGGCTTGTGCTTCCGAAGCAGTAAATTGTCCTCTTCCCTGTTGAGTTTGTGCATAATTCCTATTCCCCCGAGGAATTATTTTCTTGAGAACTATTGAGAGTCAAAAATGGCGGCTGCAAAAGTTTTTTTGGGTCGCCACTTTTTTAATTGCCAGTTTCATTTTACCTCAAAATTTTTACAATTTTGGAAAAATAGATAAAAAGGAAGATTAGATCTCATGAAACAAAATTCCCTGGGAAAAAATTGGAAAAAAAAATTTGTGGGGTAAATTTGGAAAATCCCCTGACATTTTTTGCTGTTTCATTTTCCCTGACAATTCCAGGTTTTCCCGGAGCGTACGAACCCTGTTACAGTTTTTTAAATTCATTAATTATTTTTTTAAAAGTAACTATTTGAACTACTACTTCATTTACATGAAATACACCGCCAGCTCAGTCATTCCAGCCAAGGAGTGCAGTTTCATGCTTATTAGCACTCATCTACCCAGCACAGGAAGTGACTGAGCTGGAGGTGGAAAACCTCTTAAGGAAGCCTAGAGTGCCAAACAAACTGGTAGCTAATTTAGAATTAGCACTGACCAGACAATGGTTTGGTTCAACTCGAAGATTGCAGGCAAGATATGGTATATTCAGTAAGTTACTGCCCTATAGCCAGGGCTAAGGCAGAAATACATGAAATACACCGCCAGCTCAGTCATTCCAGGTGAGGACAGCAGTTTCGTGCTTGTCAGCACTCATCAGCCCGGCATAGGAAGTGACTGAGCTGGAGGTGGAAAACCTCTTAAGGAAGCCTAGAGTGCCAAACAAACGTAGCTAATTTAAAATTAGCGCTGACCAAACGAGTGACCAAAGCAATGGTTTGGTTCAACTCGAAGATTGCAGGCAATCCATGGTATATTCATAGGGCGGTAACTTACTGAATAATACCATGCCTTGCCTCCTTCCCCCCTCGACAAACCAAGTCCCTTGTACTTCATCAAATAAGACGGTGAAAAAATCGTCCTGTATCAAGATGTAAACTGTAACATCCATGTCCACCAATTGCCATTGATTTTTGACTGCATTATCAATACAGATTAAACCGCCATGCAAATGACCACGTCCCACAGAAAGAAATTTGTGAATATGTCACATTGCACCTGCTACAAATACACCTAGATTAGCATCTCTACTTGCTGATCATTCACCTGTTTAATTCTCTGCGTTGCTTCCAGAATGTCTTGAATTCTTACCCAGAGCTTTTCGTTTCTCCACCCCTTTCGATTTCTTCGTTTTGACATTTCCCATTGCACACTGAAATCAATCATTCTTCACCCTTTCTGGTCAAGAGTGTTTTGAAGCCTAACCTGCGATTGACATTTTGGGGCAAGTGTCAGCGAAAGACGGTTTGCATCAGAATTCTGTAACATTATGTTCTTTGACTTTATTCTGCAAAAATGTAGAACAAATCTTAAGCCTGCATAAAAAAAATAATTTGTGAGAACAAAAACCAAGCCAAAAGCTGGAAATTTATTGCTGCTCATTTGGTTACAAATATAAAAACCTTTGCATAATCCACTTGAAGTTCACTTGGAGAGGAAAATTCATGCTTAAAAGTTTATTATCATAGAAACATGCATTTATGAAGGTGAAACCTCGTTCAACTGCCACCTCCGACATTCACCAACTTTTGCCTTGTCACTAAGTTTGACGGTTAAAGGAGATTGAATTGTGGTAATAATAATTAAAATTTCACTTGATTGAAAAAGTATTGATTCTAAAAGAATATGGTAAAATGTATGTTGCAAATTGCATCAACAATAAGTGAGAAACTAAATTATTTTTTAAATTTGTTCAAATTAGAGCATTTCCTTAAAAGTGAGTGGGAAGGAGATGGGGGGGGGGGGGTGGCAGAGAACTGACAGATAGGTATTTCAGTATTAAAACTAAATGTGTGACTCTGAAGTTTCATAAAGGGAGTCATTTTTTAAATCTATGATGCAACATCAAAAATCCTTCTTGTGTGTATAGAATTTTTCAAAGTAACCATTGTTGTTTGTAGTGCCCCTCAGCATTGTTGTCGTTCAATAGAAGAGTTAAAAACACCAAATTCATTGGAAATTGAGGAGGGCAGTAAACGGGAAAAGCAAATCAAGATTTAAATCAACTGTGCCCTAATGCAGAGTTTTCAATTGAAAATTGTTTCTTATTGTGAACAATGATGCTTCAGCAAAAAAAGAAAAAATGTTTCGCCAACGCTTGATGATAGCAACCCATGTCCCCCAACCTACTCTTGTTTTCAACTTGTTTTTAAGTTGACTCAATTGAGAATGAGTGCTAACATTCCTGAGGTGCAACATAGCTAAACAATATAGGTGCACACGTGCACCACCCATACAATCACTGCTGGCAGCTATATGTATCATTTGATAATCGTTAATTAATATCAATATTAAACATTTGGTTACCTCCAAAATTTGCAGATAAATTAATGAAAAAGTTTGCCTCTTAATTTCATGGATACATGATTGAAATCAAAATGTATACTCTTGTCAGTAGTGGATTTTAGGGGGGGGGCACAGGGGGCTCGTGCCCCCTCAAAAAGATTAATTAATTTCACTATTTTATTTATTACTTTTTAACTGACCTTTCCTTTGCACTTTTTTTACGTAGCTAATTAAAAAGAACACAAGACACACACACACACACAGCATATTTTGAATAAAAGCATTTTTGTTTGCTAAAGAAGTATTACTGGAGTCAGAGGCCCAGAGTTTGCAGAATACATTTAACTCATTGGCTTCAAATTCAAGAGACCACATTATCGCGATTCGTCCATTAATTCTTCTTTGATGGAATCAATACTTAACATTTTGTTTAAATGTGTAGGCGCACCTAAAAGAGTCATTTTGATCTAGGAACCTATTTGCTAAACAATAGATTTCTTTTTCAGCTAATAAAAAATGCAAAATGAAAGAAATCATGTGGTAGTTTCTTAGAAAAACCATGATTTTTAATAGAAACGGCTTGTAGTATCAATATGTTATCTCAACTGTATCATGGCTTTAAGAACAAATCAGCAATTGTTTTGAAATTCACACAGAAATAGTTTCTGAATTCTTCAGTGAAACTTATATACGTTATGAAGTTATGATTAAATTAATTTTAAAAAACTCTATAGATGTATGGGTTTATTTAATAACCTTGCCCTCGTGTCATAATAATTATGACAATGTTCCTAGGTAAAGCCGCTCATTGTCTAGCATCTTGGTGACATTATATTGGGTTTAGTATTTAAATGGCTTGAAACGTTAAAGATGTATTCCGTCCACATTCAAAGTATATTAGTGCATAATATTCATGTACTTAGAAGTAGAATCATTGACCTTAAGGAATCCTAAAAAATAAATAAATAAAAAAACACGCACATTTAAAAATAAAGTCGTCAAAACTTTGTTATGAAACATCAAAGGCGCGGGGGGGGGGGGGGGGGGGGGGGTATTCAATTTCCTGTGCCCCCTCCAAAAGATTTTTCTGTATCCGCCTCAGACTCTTGTTAAAAAAATTTATCTTCCTACTGTATATTGTTTTTTATACCTGCAGATTATGGCTGTGCGATGCACCGCCAAAAACTGGTGCGCATCCTACATCGATAAACCGAGATGTAGGTTTAGAATTTTTCTCTAAACCGATGCATCAATACTGCTCCAATATACAGACACCGGTCCAAGGTTGCTGCCGTTTTAACCTATAATTTTTTCACACTAATGTTAAACCATTGTATCAATCCAATCTGGCATAACAATGAAAGTGCGAAGAGTTAGACCTTAATTTCTCCCAAAACATGAAATGCATCCTTGAAAATATTTTGTGAAATTTATACAAGCAAGTTTAAATTAAAAAAAAAAAAAACATTGTGGTGCAACGCTACATCTCAATGTAAGTTAAACATTGTGATGCATCGCTACATTGTGATGTAAAGTTGGCGATGCATCACGATATAACAATTCCTACATCGCCCAGCCCTACTGCAGATAGTTTGAGTTGGGTGCGCAGATACTTTATACAGTATAACCACGATTTAACAATTCTCAAGGGACTGGAAAAATTTATCGTTAAAGAAAGGGGCATGGACATTCAATGCAGTCAAATCTAGACCAGTAAAATGTATCATTAAATTGAGGAAATGGTTAAATCGAAGTTATACCGTATGCTAATTTTACTATGAGGTGCACTACATCAATTATGTTAAATTTGTTTTGATTATTTCTCTTGTTTAGTGTTCTCATTTTTATTTGAAGGTTTCAAGATGAGGAGTCATAGGTAGCTACTAATTTCAAATTAGTCACTGGCCATCCAATGGGTAAGTGCCTTTCCTGCTGTCCAGCTACTCAGTCAGTTGTTACACAGACCTGTGATGAAAAGTTTACTGACATCACTAGAAGTTCTGAAGTCACAGAGCAACAACCGGGAATGAGCGGCGGGAACGTTCGCCGATGTGAGAATGGCCGCTTGGAGCCACATGCCATGACGAACAGCACCACTGAATCAAACTCGAACTGCAAGAACCTCAGCTTGACTGAAAAGCTCATTTTTCCTATACTAAGTACAACTTGCATAGAAAATAAACGTTCTAGTCACTCGAACCGTGAATGTTCGGAAAGCAAAATCCTCGCTCTTTTCGAACAGTATAAAGATCCCAACGAAAATGCCGTCTTGGCGGAAGGTATCGAACGTCTGTGTAGTGATCTCAATGTTCAGCCTGAAGATTACCGTGTGCTGCTCTTGGCCTGGAAGTTTAATGCAAAAGTGATGTTCTGTTTTACGAAGGAAGAGTTTGTCAGCGGGTGCCGAAACCTGAGGGCTGATAGCGTGCAAGATATCCAAGCCAGATTTCCAGAAATGATGGCAGAAGTGCGCTGTCCAGAAAAATTCAAAGACTTTTATCGCTTTACTTTCAAGTTCGGTCTCGATCCGGATCAGAGAGTTCTGTTGTCCGAGATGGCGATTCAACTGTGGAAGATTGTTTTCCACGATAACGAACCACCGATATTGCAACGATGGCTCAGATTTCTTGATAAACATCCCAGCGTGAGGGGCATATCCAGGGATACCTGGAACATGTTCTTGAACTTTTCTGAATCCGTCGGCGACGATCTCAGCTCTTACGACGACACGGCCGCTTGGCCCAGCTTGTTCGATGACTTTGTGGAGTACGAAAACGACCAAACGAATCAGAATGTTGTTCCGAGCAAAGAGAAGGGCATTTTAGATACTTAAATATGTATTCACATTTACATATTTGTACTTAATTCTGCCTTATAATGGTAAATATTGTGATATAATTGTGACGTGTTGTGAACCTCGTGATAATCTATCCTTTAAGCTTATCACTTTTACAATTGCTGTTTTTATTTAGTTTTAAATGTTTCTTATTTTCATAGCTACTGCTAATATTTTTAAAATGGATTTAAAACTTTTTCGCATGTAATTTTGTGTCCAAACACACCTACTGCCAAGTCTCAGTGCCTTTGTTTTTAAATTTCTTAATTATATTGTTTGACCATCATATTTTAAAAATTCATGATGTATTATATTCTAAGAGACTACCTCGTTCTCTGGTTATTATTTGTCAAATTGTGAATCCTTCCTGTCATCAGTTTCATTTTTTTCATGACTCCATCATTAAAGTTACCATATCAAAATCAGATATGGCAGACTCATTTTTTTGTTGTGTACTGTTTTTTGCATGATTCCTTACAGATGTGTGGGATGAGTTTTCTATTGATATTTATGTATGAATTCTATTTTACAGTCTACAATGTGTAAGAAATCAATACCTTTTTGCAACAAAGAAATAAAATAATTAATGCACAAATATGGCAAGAAGTTGCAGGCACATGCTTTTGGCTTCAAGAAACCCCTTTTTCTGCAAGTGAGCTTTGGGATGTAAAGTGGTGTAACTAGACAGCAGGGTTCTCAACCTGGGGAGTGCACATCTTAGGGGACAAGAAGAATTTCAAGGGAAGCATTAGTGTATAAAAAATAAATAAAAAGTGAAACAAACTATGCAATTTTATGGTTGCATATAAATAATGTGAAAATGTATACATTATTGATGGGGGGTAAAAGTGATGGGTATTGCTCTCCAAGCTCAGCCCTAGGTTCTAGATTACCTCAAAAATGTTTTTTATTTCTTGGATTTCATATGATCTAATAATATATTCTAATAATTATATGTTCAAAACAATAAATATTTACTAATATTATTTACAATATTACAAACAATAAATATTTAGTATATTTATTTAATAATATTTAACTTAAAATAGGGCACTGAGAAGCAAAAGAATGTAAGTGGACTTTTTCAAGTTTGGAGAAAAATGCGATCAAAGTTAAGATTGTATTTAGACTTTCATTGAATTTTTTGTCTAAATCATGCTAGTATATGATTTAGACAAAAAATTCAATGTCCAGCAGCACCCACCAGAGCTACTAGTAACATCTCTTGCTTTGAAACAGAGGAAAGTTTCTCCAACTGTTTGTACTGATTATCTTCACATTTTTAATTTTGGCACTTGCATCCTTTTGCCTCTCAATGCCCCAAAAGTGAAATCATCTAGATTTTTATTTTCAAACCAGATTAAGTTTTCGAATATATTACTTGTATTGGACTATAAATGGTGACAAGATGTGGGGGGGGGGGGGGGGGGGGTCAAAGGGAGCATAGAGCCTGATGAAAAGTTGAGAATCCCTGCTCTACAAAAAATATCATAAATATCCAAAAAACACCACTGAGCTAAAGGGGAGGGGGAGCAATATTTTTGTATTTACACAGGCTTTTGGACGTCCTTTTTTTTAACAGATTGATCCCCCAAGTCCCTATGTTTTTGTTATGAGTAGAGTGAGAAAATTCACACCCCAAGTCCCTTATGTTTTTGTTATGAGTAGAGTGAGAAAATTCACAAAATGTATGAGAAATATTTAAAAGATTTCTACATTTGTTTTTCATTTGTGAATTCAGTCGTATGATGAGAAAAGTCAGTGATTTGTCATGAAATATCTCATTTTATAGGTCAGTATTTATTATACTGGATTGAAAACCAAAATTCAAAACGGAAAATAACTTTTTTCATTGAACTAACTTTTCACGTTCAACAAACTAACAAAAAGGATTAACTAGAAAATGGGCGAGGGAGGATGAAAAAATATTTTTAAATATTGATTAAAATTAAACTAATCACAAAACTTTCAATTGCAAAAATACTGATAATGATGATAAAAATAAAATAGCAATTTATTACACTTTTAAAGCAAAACATACTTTCATACAAGGTATCTGTTACATTTCAAGTTTACAAATACATAACTTTCCATGACTCATGGGATGCAATGTTTCCAGAAAAAAAATCACATTTTTCACCAGAATATCTAAATTAGCATTATGTAAAAATCAGATTTCAACCAACTGATCTATGCTTTGCTCATATGCTCGTAGCCACTCAACGATCCCTAAAGACACTCTTATTTGGTTTATGATTAGAAAATAGAATTTAAGATGCAAGCATGCCACAGACATCCTTTCACAATTTCTTCGAGTTTTTTTTATATGTAGAGAAAAGGGCTTAATTTACATTTTTAATGATTTTATTTCCGAAAGAAAGTTTCTACATTTACTTTTTAAAATATTGATGGCATCCTGTACAAGTACTTCAGGCTGAAGAGCACCAGCAGATTCCACAGTAACTAAAAAAAAAAAAAAAAATTCAAAAGTTAAAATTTCATTCTTTATTTTATACATTTATTTTTGCCTTATTTTGAGAAAAATGAAAAGACATTTTGTCATTTCTTTGGTTAAAAAAGTTTTATATTCAAATTACTAAGTAAAAAATTTTCTCACTCAATATTTGCTCAAAACTAGCCGCATTTACATGAAATTTTTGTACTTTGCATTTCCCTTCTCAAACTCCAAAAAAAAAAGTTTGAAAATTCACCGTTCACATGTGAAGAGAGATTGTTCGGTTGTATCGTAGAAAGTGGTTTCACCAAGCATGTAAGCAAACTTGTTTCGAGTAATGCATTCTGGATAAAACCCCTGCTTTTACTCCAGTCAATAGCAGGAGGAAGAAAGATCCACGTTTACCCAGGAAATAACCGGAATGTGGTTAAAAGCAAGTTTTTTCCAATGTAGAAAAGGTTCATGTAAAGGCAGCTATTGGAATTCACATAATCAGGCAAGGCAGAAAAAATCAGAGGTAAGATGGGAATAATCTAAATTTTCGGATTGTTATTTCTGATTCAAGATTTCAAGTATTTCAGAATTTCCAAAATTCTTTATAAGTTTAGCCTCAGCAGTATTCATTATTCGGAATTCACATTTGTCTTCAGAAAAGATTTCAAAGGGGGAATTGTGCTACTTAAATTGCTTTCTATCATTTTGAGCGGGATTGAAGATCACAAAACAAAAATTAAATAAATAAATCCCCACTACTAAGTTCAAGGAAGGAAAAGCAAAAAAAATGAGTATACATTTGAAAAATTAACAGAAACAATATACGTAGAAGGATAAAAGTTGACAGAGATGCTTGAAATAACAGAGTTTTATTGTAAGCTTGAAAAAAAGAAAGTTTAGATATTGGCTTTGGATGTTATCCTTTAGCATCCCTATTGACGTCTATCGATCGCGGTAGACTCTCTACTTCAGATAGCCTCCAGAACCAATAATCACACAGAGTGAAATCTGGAAGGCCAAGCATAAAGAAAGTGGCGGATCAACAGGGGATCATCACAGAAAAACGAGCACAAGAGATCTTTCACGCTAGCAGTACGGGTGGAGCACCATCCTGCAAAAAAATCTTGTGCTCATTCTTTTTTCGTGTGGTTACAATAAAACTCCATGTCATTTCAATCATGTGTGTCAGTTTTTTCATAACTACATAAATTATTCTGTATTATTAATTTTTCAAATGTAAATTCATTTTTTGATCACCCGATATATCCAAGAGTGTTAAGATTTTACTTAATCTTAACACTCATATGTAGAGTAGCATTTCTGGATTTTTGAACTACGGTCACCATCACCTCTGACAATGATACATGGTATAAGGTAAACACACCTGTAGTGGCCAGTGCTTCAGTAGTGACCACTTCAAGGTTTACATTTGAAAAAAATGGGATTCCAGGTTTTCCAATGGATTTAAACACGCAGGAGGTATTACCTCCATGGATCCATTGGGAAACCTGGAATCTTATTTTTCCAAATATAAACCTTGAAGTGGCCGCGACTGAAGCACTATTAAGCGTTGGCTACTACTGGTTTGTTTGCCGTACTTAATGAAAAATTGACAGGAAAATTTATGTTTATCATAATTTGCTTAAAACAGTAGGAAAATAAATGTAATCATCTTCGACAATAATCGTTTATAAGCCTTAATTATTTGATTGTCTATAAAGTAACATTCTCACAATCTATAAAAAGAACCAAAACAAAATACCCAGAAAGATTTGTTGCAAATATATAGAGCAATACATCAGCTACTTCTTAACAACAACATAAAGGCCACCCGAATGGTAACTCTTGTCACATTAAAGTATAAGTTTTCTTAGTTGAGTATCATAGAAGTCTGCCGCAGGGATGAAGCAAGTAGCTCACAGCTGTCTGCATGTTTTTTTTTCTGTGGTGACCAGACAGACGATTCTTTAGGTGCAGGAACAGAGTGAAAGTGACTGGGAGCAAGATCAGGACAACAGGTCGGTTAGTCAAACACCTTGTTGCAAAATTTCTGCAGCAGATCCTTTTGTGCAATTCGGTGCATACAAGTAAACCACGACACACTTGCTCCATTCCGCTAGTAGACTTCTATGATACTTGATTACAAGAACTTTTCCCACAGTATGACAAAACTAACAGTTAAGTTGTTTTTACATTGAGTTTGAGAAGTAGTTGAGGTGTTGATGCATGCCTTGAAATAAATCAAGCAGCTTGAATTCGATTTTTTGTCAGATATTTGTTCGGTTGGAATATTTTTATGTCTTAATCATCTCTGTTCTCATTGCATGTTCTATAACAAAAGAGAAAACAAAGAAAACATTTTGGAAATCTCATGTGATGGGTGGGCTCTCCCAACTTGTAAAAGTACACGATTTTCATTGAAACAAAAAGAGTTTCTTTTTGAAAAGTTCCTTTATGGTGAGAAAACCGGGAGAAAACAGACGCCCGACCAAGTAGAACATGCAATGAGAACAGAGATGATTGAAGACATAAAAATATTCCAACCGAACGAATATCTGACAAAAAGTCAAATTTAAGCTGATTTTAGCCGATATACAAAGCAAGAAAAAGCGAATAATACTGATTTATCAAGAACTGACAGCCTTTTAGAGGTATTTGAAGATGACATAGAAAATAGACATTTAGAGAAAAGTGAAGCAGATATTGTTCATGAAATTTCTTCCATTGCTGTGGACATAAATAAATAAGAAAGAATTATTTTGGGATTGATACGATATATATATGTATATATATATATATATATGATATCGATTTATCGTTTTCTGATTTACCTGCAATTAAAATACCATCAATTTGTAAAAATCAGAAAAATAAATCTATCTCAGTAATTATGCTTTATTTCTTTTTATGGTCCAAGGGAAATTTATTTTCCGAATGACCCTTGAGTAACAAAACTACTCCCTTGACTAAGAGCAAGGCTTACTTTGCAGGGGAGCTTTCTAGAGCTCAGCTCCATGGCATAAGATAAACATTTTGGAAACGTATATTGTTAAATTTTTGAGGGAGGGGTAGAAATAGTTTTAGTCCTTTTCTATAGTATTACTTTTAGTACTTTTCTATTGTCAAAAAGGAAAATTTCGTTGTTTCAAAGGGGGGGGGGGATACATCCCCAAATCCTCCCTCCCACCTCGGGATACGCACCTGGCTCAGTTACCACACTTCTTTTCAAGTTTCGGAAGATTTCAGGCTATTTACACATTAAAATAGGTTCTGGGGATCATAGAGCTCACACTTCTGTCAAAAATTAAACCTTGAGTAAGAGAAAAAATTTCTTTTGATCGGACTAAACCAAAATGGAATACAGTGTGAGCCTGATTTTACATATTTCGCTGGACTGGTGATGAAAAAAACTCACCAAACAGGAAAGCATAAAATGGGGGGGGGGGGGGGGGGAAGCATTTTGTTCAAAAATTGAAACTTTCCAATGGACTAGTGGTAGAAATTTGTAATCTTGCTTTTGATTCATTTTCATTTATAGCACATTCTATACTAAACATTTTTTTAAATAAAAAATTGCTTAAGAGTTTTTGTGCTGAGACAATAAGACAAAACATAAATAAAGCCAGAACAGATTCAAACAGCTAAAAAAATGTATCCTGAAAAAAAGTTTATGTGAGTCTTGTAGAAGAAATATGTTTTTGGGCTGTTTTGAGAAAAACATGTTAAGCAGATTATGTGACTAAGGGAAACTTAAAATTCGGAATATTAAACAGTATTGGCATAGAGAGAGAGCCATCTTCAGTATCCAGCATAAAATAACTCCGGAAACAGAATAATGTATGAAAAGGACAACATAAAATTGGGGCACTGCAGTACTATAAAAATCATTGCAAATGCAACTGCATTTGTTTTGATAAAAATATAAGTTTAAGTACAATAATACTTACAAATATAATGATCTTTTACTTTAGATATCTCTACTGCATCACTTAACTCATCGTGAAGAAGCACATTCCTGCTACAGTTAATCTTTCTTGAGTCAGCAACTTTCGCTACTTCTTTTCCTAAAAGCATAGGGTGATATAAAAGGACATTCATTAACTATGCAAGTATGATTTTTGCAATTGATGACCCTCCCCCCACCCCCATGTAAGGGTACATAAGATTTTTCAAACCCCTCTCCTCTATCTAATGTAAGATTCTATTTTGTTGTTCAAAATAATAAAAAAATGAATATTACATCACTGGAATCGTTATTAAATTCATTATTATTAAATGATTAGTAAAACCCTTTATCTGTATAGAACTCTTTACTAAAAAGTTAGAATCTAGACTAACGTTTTTTGTATATGATGCAATACTAATTAAAAATAAAACATGCGGTACTTCGTTCAATTCTTTTATTATATTTTACACTATTCATTCTTTGAACAAGTAAAAAACAACTCATCCAAAAACAAGTAAAAAACAGCTCATTCTAACACGTGCTTTTACTTTCCAGACGCAAATGAAATTTGCTCCCTGCCAAACCTCTCGAAAGCGTGATTTCTAATATAAAATATCGACTTGGAAAATATTACGTAAGAATGGGTTTGACCTACCTCCTGAAGTAAGGGTATGTAGGAATCCCCAACCCCCTTCGGACCCTTACGTAATTTATGGATGGCTCCTTACTAGTAATTTTTAAAATTAAAAAAAAAACGTTTTACATCATATTACCAAAAGTTATGTGACATTTTCAATGTTAGACACTCCTTTGCATTCACCCTGTGTGTATGTATGTGTAAATTAAAAAAGAAAAACTACAGTAACATGAAATTACCTTTCTTATGTGAGATTCGGATGACTCCCGGTGAAAAACAACTGGACAGCAAATGAGCTCTTTCACCACTAATTTCTTCCAAAAGCTTTAACCTTGGCAATAGGCGGTATGAAGCTACAACTAGAAACGTAACATTAGTTTGCAAGATAATAGCCAGGGCTCAATTTACTTAAATAAATTGATTCAGACTTTTTTTTTTTTTTTGGAATTGAAAAATGCATTGTCTTACCTACAGGAGAGAACTTTGCATGTTCTCTACCAACATTTTTATAACAAAATGCTTTTAGGTCAATTTCCTAAAATTAGAAGATAATCGAATCAATTAGAAAATTTAATTTCAGCATTTTATACAAAATACTGGCTATATATATAGCAAAAAAGGATATAATAGAGTACAAAAACTTTTGAAAGTCCAAAAATATGATTCCCCCAGGGCCCATACAATCCCTAAGTACACCCCTGTTTTCTTTTCCCTTATAACATGGTTTCCTAAAGAGTAGCTTGCGGATCCTTCTGAGAATCGCCAACTCTTAGTAAGGGGTCGACCAAAGTTCGTGAAAAAATGTTGAAAACATTAAATGATATTTTAAGAGCCATTATTTTGAAGTTCAGACAAGGTGTGGCAGTGACCATTTTTGATTTTCCTAAATTTTTTTATACGTCAAAGTAGGTCATGAGAAGTGAACATTCTGAAATTTTTAGCCTTCCAAAAATTTTTTTTTCGCTCGTTAAAAATTCCCAAAGTTTGAAGTTTTGCAGCGCTTTTTTAGAAAAATTCTAAAAGTCGCATTTCAGTGAGCTTTAGCTCTTTACAGAAACACCACCTCACGGTTATGTTTATATTTATTGGTTGTACTGTATCTAGTGATGATGACTTCATAGTTATTTTGGTTGGGGGTTGTTGCTTTCTTCAGATTAGGGGTTGCAAAGTATAGATTCTATCCGTTTTCGCGCAAGTTTAACCTGCGATATTTCCCTCAAAAAGCCACCCCCCCCAAAAAAATGTAACATATACTGAAAGTTTATACTATGAAGAGAGTAAATGGCACAAAATTTGTTTGAGGTTTAATTTTTTTTTAGGAGAAAAATACCCTGATATTTTTCAAATTTTCAAAAATTGTGCTTTTTTGATCGCAATTATCTCAAAACAGCATCACTAGGAAAAAAAACCTTTTCTATATTATGGTACCTGGCTATGTGTAAAACATCATGAAAAAGAAAGAAGCATGGGATCTCTTCTTGTTTTCCAGAAAATAATTTTTTTTGTAGCTCATTTTATGCGTTTTCTGGTACGTAAAACGTGTGTTCAGTATGCAGATTAGCTCTGCTAAAACTTAAAGGATGTAGTAAGAATATATATATGTGTGTATAGAGAAAGAGAAAAAGACTAGCAATACTTTATTTTTCTCATTTTTTACAAATTGATGGTATTTTAATTGCATGTAAATCAGAAAACGATAAATGGATATTATATATATATATATATATATATATATATATATGTATGTATGTATGTATTGATTTATCGTATCAAGAACAATATCTGCTTCACTTTCCTCTAAATGTATATTTTCTATGCCATCTTCAAATACCTCTAAAAGGCTGTCGGTTCTTGATGAATCAGTATATTATACGCTTTTTTTTTCCTTTGTATATCGGCTAAAAGCAGCTTGAATTCGATTTTTTGTCAGATATTTGTTTGGTTGGAATATTTTTATGTCATAATCATCTCTGTTCTCATTGCATGTTCTATAACAAAAGAGAAAACAAAGAAAACATTTTGGAAATCTCATGTGATGGGTGGGCTCTCCCAACTTGTAAAAGTACACGATTTTCTTTGAAACAAAAAGAGTTTCTTTTTGAAAAGTTCCTTTATGGTGAGAAAACCGGGAGAAAACAGACGCCCGACCAAGTAGAACATGCAATGAGAACAGAGATGATTGAAGACATAAAAATATTCCAACCGAACGAATATCTGACAAAAAGTCAAATTTAAGCTGTTTTTAGCCGATATACAAAGCAAGAAAAAGCGAATAATACTGATTTATCAAGAACTGACAGCCTTTTAGAGGTATTTGAAGATGACATAGAATATAGACATTTAGAGAAAAGTGAAGCAGATATTGTTCATGAAATTTCTTCCATTGCTGTGGACATAAATAAGAAAGAATTATTTTGGGATTTATACGATAAATCAATGCATATATTTATATAAATATAAACATATATATGTATATATACGTATATGATATCGATTTATCGTTTTCCGATTTACCTGCAATTAAAATACCATCAATTTGTAAAAATCAGAAAAATAAAGTATTGCTAGTCTTTTTCTCTTTATCTATACACACATATATACATTCTTACTACATCCTTTAAGTTTTAGCAGATCTAATCCGCATACTGGACACACGTTTTACGTACGAGAAAACGCATAAAATGAGCTACAAAAAAATTATTTTCTGGAAAACAAGAAGAGATCCCATGCTGCTTTCTTTTTCATGATGTTTTACACATAGCCAGGTACCATAATATATAAGAGGTTTTTTTCCCTAGTGATGCTGTTTTGAGTTAATTGCGATCAAAAAAGCACAATTTGTGAAAATTTGAAAAATATCAGGGTATTTTTCTCCTAAAAAAAATTAAACCTCAAACAAATTTTGTGCCATTTACTCTCTTCATAGTATAAACTTTCAGTATATGTTACATTTTTTTCGGGGGGTGGCTTTTTCGGGGAAATATCGCAGGTTAAACTTGCGCGAAAACGGATAAAATCCATACTTTGCAACCCCTTATCTGAAGAAAGCAACAACCCCCAACCAAAATAACTATGAAGTCATCATCACTAGATACAGTACAACCAATAAATATAAACATAACCGTGAGGTGGTGTTTCTGTAAAGAGCTAAAGCGCACTGAAATGCGACTTTTAGAATTTTTCTAAAAAAGCGCTGCAAAACGTCAAATTTTGGGAATTTTTAACGAGCGAAAAATTTTTTTTGGAAGGCTAAAAATTTCAGAATGTTCACTTCTCATGACCTACTTTGACATATAAAAAAATTAGGAAAATCAAAAATGGTCACTGCCAAAATTTCCGTTTTTTGTCTGAATTTCAAAATAATGGCTCTTAATAACTCTTTTACATTTGAAAACCAGAATTGAACATTCTTTGAACATTGTTTTTCAGCATCTTGAGACATGGGCGCCCATATGCAAAATTTTAAGGGGGGAGCTCAGATAATTTCCCCATAGTTTAGCAGGATATTTCCCCATAGAAACTGATTTCAGTACAGATTACAGTCATTAAAATTTGACATTTTTAATAACTTATTCATTAATGGCTGGAAAAGAAATGTTTTAACTTTTTTGCAAAGAAAAAAGTACTAAAAGTAAGGAAATTCTAGTTTCTAAGGGGGGAGGCTTAAGCCCCTACTTGCCCCCCTATAGGGGCACCCTTGTCTTGAGACACAATGCTGCAAGATCATGCATAGGTGGTCAAAACATTCACTGCTTCGGCAATACCATGCAGTCTGTCCACATGTGAACATGAACGTTTGATAGACTGCACATTGAAATATACCTACCAGGATACTAACTCCCATTTTTGGCTTTGTCTGGGAAACAAATGATACCAACTGCAGAAGTGTGGAAAAAGCAAAAAATGTTCTTTCATTTGCCACAACTTAAATTTCGAATTTTCAACCTCTACAACCACCAAAACTAAATACAGAAGTTGTTTAGATTCTGAACCTGATGTTCTACACCAGCTCAGGGACGAATATGGGGGATGGTCTCCCCCCTCCCTCCTACACTATCAACACTATTATACATCCACATTGCATTCAAACAATTTATGAATAAAATTTAAACGATTGCAGGAATCTTTTTAATTCATTAAAAATTTTTAAAAGTAAACATTGAAAATACTACTTTTTTTCATTACTTACGAAATTAGTAACATTTTTGCCCTTATTAGGTGCACCTAATCCTGGCCGATTTGGTTCTTTCTTGTTTTGCTAAAGGTGTCATGATGAGGGGTTTTTCCTTAGCATGACTCCTCCCTCCCTTAAAATGGTAGTGTATGCACCCCTGCTTTAGCTATTAAAAATTAAACCCAATATAATGAAATTGTGTCAGCTGAAGCCTTAGTCTTCCCATTAATATGATGCACAATTTTGATTTTTAAACATTTTGTTATCTATTAATTTCTTTTTGATCAATTTGATTTTTCCACTCCAAATTTTGTAAACAAAGTTAAACATCCTAAACTACCTGACAAGTGCTTTTTCTAAGTGATGGTCCCTTCTAATCAGTAAAATAGTTAATTTAATTTTTAATTAACTAGAAATTACAAGTATTTATATACTCTGGTGATAGGGGTCCAACATGGAGTATTGGTCTATGTAAGGGGTCTGCTAGCTATAAAGTTTGGTGACTGGGGGAAGTTAAATATGCTTGTGGTCATAAAGTCCTCCTAGTTAAATGATATCCCTGGGGGTGATGGACCAGAGATTGCTCGGGTCCTGGTCTGGATCAAAAAATCACAGCTGTCTTCAGGGTCCCATCCAAATGGTTAAACCACAAACAGTGGTAGGTAGGGGGGAACCTGGAGTGAAAAATGAAAAAAAAAAGGCTATAAAATTTGGGAAGCCCTGCCTTATAACACACTATACTCTGGGATAAATGCAAACAACTAAGCTTCTCTTTCTTCTTATGTTTTTTGAAGATTACATTTTAATGTACATGACTTTTGTGTGTATTTTACATAAATTTAGCACCAAGAGTAAGGTCACCAGTAACAGACAAGGGTCCAGTAACATATTTAAATAATAAAACTTTTGGCCAGGTAAAACTGATGTTGCTGTGGCCCATGAATACGGTGCAACCATCTAGTGTCATCAGAGTGATTTTTATGAACCAGCTGGTATTTACAAGGCAGTGGTGGAAGGTTATGAGCAGCCACCACGAGGTCAGCTGGTGTTTCGTTTTTATATGAATTTAATAAGGATTTAGTTCTTAAAATAAAGAATTTTTGCACATTTTGATGAGAAAAAGGGAATTTTATCTTTTGCTCAGCTTTTTCTCATCTTGTCTGTTACTGGATATCGTCAGATTTTTGGTGTCTGTTGCTAGGGGTCGGACCTTCTTCGATATTGAGCAAATAAAAATAGAATTAACTCATTCAGAGGATCCAGAAGCAGCCAAACGTAAGATGAGATGTTGTTTTACATGAGAGAAAAATAGTTTTAAAAGTTTAAATACATTAAAAGGCTCCGAAAATTGAGTTAACCTGAGAGCGACGTCTTAAGCATGTCTATGACTGGTGTTGTTACCCTAATTTTTGTATACGAGTTTTCTTTATAAATGATTTCAAATTCAAAAGAAGTATTGTTGGTGTATATTTTCTTAAGCTGGTAAACTGATTGTGTAATCAGTTATCGGTCTACATCAACCTCACAGAGAAAAAAAAATCACAGTTTCTATTTACCCCCTAGTTGCTGGAATAGACACATGATTTCATTCCCTAAAAAATAATCATTAAGTCAAATTTTTTACACCCAGTTATTCTCTCAAAGTATCTTAGAGTCAATACAGTACACTCCCGATTATCCGCGAGCGGTTTATCCGCGGGGCGGATTATCCGCGAATCTATCAACAATCACGAACATGTATTTTCGCAGTAAAAAACGAATACCAGTGGCTGTTTTTTTTTTTTTTTTTGAAAAATTGTAAATTTACACTCAGTTGTTTTTGCTTGATTGGATGATTTAATTTAATTTTACTATTATTATTATTTTTGTGCGTTCTTCATCGTACATACACTTGTTTGTTATTGATGTTAAGTTCGGTTGTGCAAAAATACAAAACATTTGTACTGTACTCTATACATATTTTCAGTGTTTGCAGAAAGTGTTATGCATCAATACAGTTAAGAATTTGAGACAGGACAATTTTTACCTGATTTGTACCCCCATTTTAGTCTTTTTGCGGTTATCCGCGATTTTTATTATCCGCGGCACTTGTGCCACCCAATTCCGCGGATAATCGGGAGTTTACTGTACATAAAATTTTATCTTTAAAGGAATAAAATCAACACTGAAATGATGTTTCAATTTTCTCCATTTGACCCTTACACTTCAATAAATAAACAGACCATGAGAGCTCAGACAGAAACTTACATGACCAGGTTTCATGACAGCCAGCAAAATATCTTCATGTACAGGTCTAATGTTTCCATACTTTAAACAATAAAAAAATATTTTGAATCAATATCGATCAACAAAAAGTAGGGACACATCAATAAAATAAGTATGAAAAAAAGAAACAAACATTTCTACAACATATTCTATAAATCTAAACAAAAAAAAAGTATTCATTAATGAAATTTTTATCACAAAACTCAAACAGACTTTGGAATCATTCAGAGGACAACAAATAGGACAACAAAGTGGATGAAATTTCCAAATCAGAAACTTTAGGAGAAACACTGGACAACACATTTTACAGAATCCTCTTTACTAAGTATTGTAAGAAGTATCCAATTCTCCTTCGAAAAGAAGGTATTATAAACTGGTTTGAAAATTCCATTTTTATTTTAAGTCATTAAAATTATTTTAAAAAAGAGTTTCTAGGCTAGTAAAAAAAAAAACTTACCATTTTTTTCTGGTTATCATTGATTGGCACAAACTTCAAGTCCCTGGAATAAACTAAATTGATAAAATATTTAAAATATGTCCATATAAAATATTTGATTTATGCAGTTTTTTTCTACTCTGTTATTATTTTGTTTCAAAGCAGTAGTAATGATATAAATAGATATACAAGCTAACAAAATAACACCCAGATGCAAATGAAATGTAACTTCAATTAATTTTATACGGCACTTTAAAAAAAGGTATATATACATCTAAGGAAATAAAATATTGTTTTATACATCCACATAAATTAGTTTTCATTTTCATTGTATGCTATTAGTACTTAAAGGAAAGTACTTATATTTATTATGATAAAGACAATTACAAAATTCCAAACAATTGATTTAGAGTTGCATGTGTAAGGGGTTAGTTGTCCAATTAAATAAGCACACGAA
Source organism: Uloborus diversus (assembly GCF_026930045.1). NCBI lineage: Eukaryota > Metazoa > Arthropoda > Arachnida > Araneae > Uloboridae > Uloborus > Uloborus diversus. The sequence goes on from NC_072736.1 coordinate 146,945,286, forward strand.
AGTCTTCTTCCAACCCTAAAAAAATTGTTGATTCCTACTGCAATTTGCAGTTTTAGAGCTTAAAAACCTTCCCCACCTTGCTGGGATTTGAGAGAAAAGGCAAAGAGGTAAAATTTTCCATTCCTCCATTTGGGGTAAAACATACACTTCAGGCAATTTATAATGTTAATGTAACTTCAAATGAATAAAAATGAGAAACGACATAAACACAAAGAAAAATTAATGTCATTCAAAAAGCCTAAAGGTATGTAAGTTACTGTATTTTATTAGTTTTACCTTTTTCAGCAGCCTTTAGCAGAAGACTGCAGAACCTCCCTCCCATGGTTTATTTGAATTGCGAATAAATTAGGCAACAGATAATTTGTAGAAAGAAAAATATTTATAGATTTTCATGAAAGCCTTCATGTCTGTTAATAGTCAGCAATTACAAAAGAGATGCGGATATTTTAAAAAAATGTAGGAAGGAAAATCCATTATGAAAGATAAATTTTAAAGACCTTTGGCATGATTGAAAGCTTTGTCATCAGGAACAGAGCTGTCTTTTGGAATGTTCGGTTTTCTAGAGCATTTAACTTTCAGCTCAAATTGAATAGTATCTTCTTCAGTACCTTTCTCGGGATCTTCAGCTAAAAAGAATTAACAAAAAAAAAAAAAAAATGTTCATAAAAGTACATAAATGCTTTGAGGTAATTCAAAAGAAACAAGTTTCAGACTTGCAAACAATGACAACAGATATTAAAATACTTTTAAGAAATTAAACCAAGAAAGATGGATTTAAAAAGCCTAACCATGGAAACACAAACTAAAATAAGTTTAAGGAATTAAAATGCAAAAAAAAAAAAAAAAAAATGGTTAACAATTTGAATGGAAAAGTGATTTTTTGAACTTGATTTAAAAAGGCTTGTAACTTTTTTCTTTCGAGATAAAAGGTTAGTTTTTTTTTTACCATTGGTCAAGATGGATCTGGAGTAAAAAATATCACTTTTTCCAATGGTGTCAAAAAGAAAACTTTGGGACAGTTCCTTCAGTTTTTATTGATAGATTTAATGAAGAAAGTAGTGCCTAAATTTCAGCTAAGCCTAAAAAAAATTCGAGCTAAAAATGCAAATAACTCCCGCCGTAATTAAGTTAGAGCATTGAAACAAATTGCGTAGAATGCGGGAAATTCTACCCTTTCCAATGATATATAATATTAATATGTGCATGTAATTTTTCACCCGTATGTTCGGGATTTTATGTGAAAATTGGGCCTAAATTGGAATAAAAAAAGAACTACTTGTCGAATTTTTTTTTGAACCTGTCTGCAAACCTTTCCGGAGCTAAAAGAAATTTACTGTGAAAATTCCAGCGAAATCAGTTGGGTAGTTCTCAAGTTTTGCGCATTCAAAAAACAGACGGTTTTCGGAGACTTCATTTTATACTATGTAGAGGTTACATAATTAAGCATGTAATCTGAAATCTAATATGTTAGATTAAAAAAAAAAGAATAATGCTAAAAAGAATTTGAAATGTAGTAAAAGCTTAGTTTATGGCGCCCGGGCAATTGCCCCGCTCACCCCCCTTTTCGGACGGCCCTCCTTCAATTGAAAATTCATAGTTGGTTGATCACGATCACTGTTGAATAATGCTTTTATTAAAATGTATCTCCAATTTTTAAAGCAATATAAATATGGTTTCTACACATGAGGCAAACTTGACCAAAGTAGGAATTGACTTAAATGTTTAAAAAATATATTATTTGTTTTACATTACAACCCCGAAACTGATCAGTCTCGTGTCCTGCCTCTGCCACCATTCTCCCCAGACATTTCGGGTTATGAGTTTCTGTGGAATTCTCATTCTTTCATATGTAATCTATTTGCCTTAAAAGATTGTCGCTTCATTTTTGAGACACTCAGTATGACACATTCCAGTAACTTTCAATCATTCTTTATTATTGTATTGAAACTAATTACTTCATAACCACTAAGAGCATTTTTGTTGTTAATAGACAACAAGACATCAATGTTGATGTTTTCGAAACATTGATGTTTTTAACAATCATTTGAATGATTGTTATTCTAACATAGTTGTTTTGCTTTTGATGTTTTATAATTGAACTAAAAATATCATTTGAAAAACAGATGATCAAGAAGATACCGTATGATGAAAATTACATCAGTTATCAGTGATTGCAACATCCTTATATATTATTTCTGTAGCCTGTTTTTGGTTTCTACGCCAGATTTTCCTCAATTCTTGATCGATTTCTTTCATTTACACCTTATTTTAAAGCTTATCGTGCTGGCTACTGACGAAAAATAGACCCATAGTCTAAAAATTGTTTTTTTCTACCAAAAAAACTGTTTTGAAGTACCAGAATGAGGTTTTCGGTTAAATTTATTACTTTAACTTCCACTATAACCGACAGAGCTGAATAGCTTGATCGGCAGAGCGTTCTCGTGGTAACCAGGAGAATGAGTGTTCGGGCCCACGTCCGGACAATCTGCATCAAAAAATTAGAGAAATATCCCGCATTACATGAACACTTAATTAGGTGAATAACAAAAAAATGAGGGAATAGAATAAATGAGAAGAAAACACTCCTTGCTGTTATGAAAACTTGACGTAACATTGTGTTAATTTACTTCTGAAATGTAAGGTTTTTTTTTTTTTTTTTAAAGCTTTGACTCTGGTAAGAAAATTAAAGCATAATGTAAGCGAAAATATAAGTATCAGGTTTAAGATTTCAGACTACCATGGAATTATTTTTTGCTCAGAAAAAAATAATAAATCATATATTGAAATATATATTCTTCTCATGAGTTTTTGACTCTTTGTACAAATAAAAAAATTGCTACCTCAATTTGAAGGGTGAAATATATATTTTTTCTTCTTTTTGCAAAAAAACAAATAGCTTATCACATTTTTACTACATTCGAAAAGCTACGCTTAAAAAAGAGCATAGTTCAATTTATTTTGTATTTTAAATGTGCTGTTAAATGAAGAACACGTGCTGCCATCTAAGTCATAACGGTTCAAACAGCCTGCGATAACAAATTGTAAAAATTTTCAAAAATAAGAACATTTCTCTTCAAAATCTTATCTTAAATATTAATCACCTCTCATTTTAAAACTAATCAGGCTGGCTAATGACGAAAAATAGACTTACGGTCGAAAAATCAAGTTTTCGGAAACGCCCCTTGCTGTTGCAAAACCTTGATGCAGCCTTAAGTTCTTATGCAGATTTTTTTTTTTTTTTAAAGCAAAGTTCTAATACAATTTTCCAGTTTTTTACGTTGTTTTCGGCAAAAAAAAAAAAAAAAAAATAATAATAAATAAAAATAAAATAAAATAAAATAAAGCCTGTGTGTGTGTGCTTATATTTGAATAAAGCTTAAAAGCACTGGACTTATTTGTTCGGTTAGATTGATAGGTTTATTTCGGTAGAGCGTTCGGCTGTAAACTATCTGAACTTCGGGCAAGCTTGGGCTGTCCGACATAATATCAAATTTACATTAATATTACACATTATATGTGCTCATAACATACACACGTAATAAAATTAATGCAGTGGGACTGCTACTTGGTGTTTCGACTCCTTTATGCAGGCTGCAGTTATCATTCGGATAAGTTGACTGTTAATCGAAGGGTGTTCTTCCTTTTTTTTAAAGTCCAGACCACTAAGCATAATATAAGCATAAAAAAGTATTAGATTTACCTCAAGGGAATCCTTTTTGTGCAGAAAAACATTTTCATTGTATGCTGAAATGTAGATGTTTCTAATAGCAGTGTTCGACCTTTTGTACAAATGAAAAAATGCTACGCCGAATTAAAACTACGAGTTTCACCCAGTAAGCCTTTACATTTTTTTATTCGCGCGAATACGATATAAAACATTAAAATTATTATCAACTTCATTAGTAAGAAATCATTTTCTACTCCTCTGCTTTCAGCTGAAAAAAAAAAAAACTATTTTGTCTACGTTCGAAAAATTACACTTAAAAAACGGACTCAGTTCAACTGGTTTTGGTTTTAAATTTTAAGTGTTCGATTAAAAGAAAAACAAGTGCGGGCTTTTAAGCCGTACAAATTAGAGAAGACTGCTATGGGAAATTGTTCAATATTCAAAGATAAAAACACTTATTTTTTCAACCGAATTTATTACTTCTCTAGAATGTTTGTTTCAATCGCTACGTGAGATCTTCCTCATTCTTTAATCAAATTCCATGCTTTACGAATAATTTTAAATCGTATCATGCTGGTTAATGACAAAACATAGAAGCATGATCTTATTATTATTGTTATTATTTTTTTGGCAAAAAGCTTTTTTGCTGTTTTTTACTACGCATTCCTTCAATGAATAGCTTTCGAAAAGGAAGGCGCTATTGCTAGGTTTGTTGGGGTGTCGGGCTGTTAATCAGAATGGCGCAAATTCGAATCCATGCCAATAAATATCTCTTTAATGTTTCTTTTTTTCCCGTCAGATGCTCACATGGGCAGGACTGTATTTGCCACAACCTGTTTTTTCACATGCACAATTATTGCTTTTTCACGAGTCACTACTCAGCCACACTTTTAATGATATTTGCATTGAAAATACGTACAACCAAAAGGTGAGCGAGGATCAAATTATCACAACGTTGTATTTAACGGTGTTTTGTTACTGATGTCTTTAAATTACATGCCTTCTCTTCAGCGCTTACATTTTTCCGGTTCTTCTTCATAATGTTCTTCCTTTGAAATTTTTGAAGAGTGAAATGCCTTATGAAACGATTCGAAGCACAGTGCGGAGTTCCGCACGGGTCGACTAGTTCATCAAATTACGCTGAAAGCGTTTTTTGTAGTTAATTGCCTAACAAGAAAGTAGTTTTTGAATTAAAGAAAAAATAATAATTCTTTTTCTCAGCACGCTGTCTACGAGAATGTTGAGTGTTAAGTTTAAAAGATGTTAAAGTTAATTAGTTTTCTTCCTAATCAGATGTTAACTCAACTAGATAAACTATAATTTTACTTTAAACGAATACCACACAGTTGGTAATACACTATTTCAAATCGCTATAATGTCTTTGAGCATAATCTGTTTTAAAAATAATTTGCTTAATTCTTCATTGTAATTCAGTTGGAAACAAATTTACTACTAGGAAACCCAATTATTTTTATTGATTTATTTTTCCATGTGATCTGGTTTGGATTTTTTTTTTTACCAAATTGTTCTAATTAGATTAATTGATAAATATCTCATTTTTGGTTTTTGCACAACACAAGGCAAATGAAAAGATATTACAAAATTATTGCTACTAATTTGTATTAATGTCTAAATACTTGATCAGTATATATACATCAGTTACTTATGCTTTTGGATTACTCACTTTGAAAACAAGGTACTATAATTAATAATTTATTATTATTATTAATATTATCATTATAGATGACTTTGCTTTGAAAGTTCAAAAACTAAGTTATAAGTTAATAAATTCAAGCTGTGAATTCACCTATCCCATAAAGGCATTTGTTAGAGTCAGTGGCGGATACAGCCTGCGGGCAACCGGGCATTTGCCCGGTGGGCCGATCATGCATCGGGCGGATCAACTAACAGCGAAGTCTTTCGGGCCTGTCTACTAACAGCTAAATGTAAATATTGCGCGCATGTGTTTAGAATAACTCAAATTCACAAAACACAGCCTCAGCTCCTCTTTACGCATGGGCTAAAGCTTGTGGGTGGAGGGAGGCAGAGCCGTCACCAAGAGGGGGGAGGGAATTTCTGAAATGAGGCTGCCCAGGGCCTGATTACCATACAGGCTGACTAGGCCTAGGCCTGGGGCCCCATGTTCCTAAGGGGCCCCAAATTTTTTAAAAGAATTGTACATAGCATTGCTACAATAAAAATACGTGTATTTTTAAAAAAATAAAAAATTATGACTTATTAATTGGAAAAAATCTTTAAATTTTTAATCATTCTGCCAGTAACGAATTTACTTGGTCACTATTATGAGGGGGCCCAAAGGGGATTCATTAATACACATAAGTGATTTATTTATACATTTGTACTAAGTTGTGTGATTGGACAAAGAGGCCTGCAAATGTGCATTTGTGCTTTAAAAATATAAATCAAACACTGCATAGTCTTCAGGGGTCTCCAAATTAATGTGGGCCTAGGGCCTCACTTTTAGTTAGTCGGACCCTGGGGCTGCCAATATATTTTTAGTGGTGTAATAAAAAATAAATGAATAGATAAAAAAAAACAGGGAAACTTTAGCGGTCGTAAAAAGTTAAAATACTTTTGGTATCTTTGACACTTTTATTTATAAATGACAATTTACAATTGCTATAAAATGCATCTTACAACAAGGGCCGACGTGAGGTCATGGCAGCTTAGTTGGAGAATAGAGGCCTCCTGAAAACTCCAATTCCTAACATCACTAAAGGTCAGCAAAAATTTCCTTTTTGGAACTTAACTTTCGAGTAACTGCCGGTGCCCTAGCCTTTACCAAAAAAGGCTTTTAAGACTTCAATTTGAAAATTTTCTGGTGGATGGGCTCGGAATCTATCTCGACTTAAAATCACCAAAGATCTTTTAAAACTGCAATTTCAGGGCTAATATATTTTTAAAAATTTCAGAGGAGAGCCCCCGGAACCACACTTCATACCATATACTCGAAGATATATTAAAATTCTGTTTTTGGATTTCCACTTGGATTGGGTGGCACAAGAGCCGCGGATAATAAAAGCCGCGGATAAACAGCAGAAAGGTTAAAATGAGGGACAAATAAGGTAAAAATTGCCCTTCCTCAAAAACTTAGCTGCATTGAAACATAATACTTTCTTCAAACAGTGAAAATATATACAGCACAGTAAAAATGTTTTGTATTTTTGCGCAACAGAACTTAAAGAACCCGTGTACGTACGATAAAGAAAGCCACAACAAATAAATAAAACATAAACAACCGAGTTTATCTAAAATTTTGCAACAAAAAAACAGCCAATGGTATTTGCCTTTTACTGCAAAAATACATGTTCCTGATTGTTAAATGACTCGGGGATAATCGGAAGTTTACTGTATTGCAATTCATGCTCCAAAACAGCTTCAGAACACACTGACAATATTTCAAATGGTCTACTATTATTCTTTTGTTACAAAATTTCTAAAAAAAGAACTATAACTGCTTTTTTTTAGGAAATCACAATGAACTTTGGCAAATAACCAGTTTAGTGATAACTATTTCAAATAACTAAAATTCATGTGAAGAGATTATATTACTAGAATCTTTGTACTCGAAGAGCCGAGGATCCACTTTGATAGGAACCATTCCAATACGATGCGTAAGAACTTCATCAGGAATCACAGCCGTGTTGTTGAACATGTGAATTTTATCAATCGCCATAGTTGGAATCTAAAGAGAATGGTAAAAGTAAAATATTTTTTAACCTTGTGTGAGAAACATACTTCCCAGCCAAAGCATCAATTTTTAAATTCCAATCAGGGACCGCGTTAAGCATTCGCCAATGCGCCAAATGCGATAAAATCGTAAATTCATCGAAAAAATTCGAATTTGGCGAATTTTTTTGCCAAACAGAAATTTCTCTAAAATATACACAGCAGGAAAAAAATCTCCCTTCAAATGTCAATCTAGATAAAAATTAGGTCTGTTCACAAAATTTGGACCCCTAAAAATCAGGGCCTGATTAACGCACGGTCCAGCGGGTCCGCGGACCTGGGCACCACAAATTTAGGGGCACCAAAATAGCCTAGCCTAAGTTCACTTACTTACTTCCTTTTTTTTAAAGCTCATTTTACTTTTTCTCAACTTTAAGGGAGAGGAGGCTCAAATTTTTTTAAAAATCAGCTCAAAACCTCATAAAGTTAAAAACATTTCGCATAAAGAAGTCGTTGTCCCTTAGCTTTGAAATTTCAAAATAATTACTCGGATGACATAGATGAACATTTTCCAGAAGAATTAACACACTTTCAAATTTTTGCAAAAAGTAACCCTTCTCCTGGAGAATGTTTTAAAAGGATAAGATCACTAAACATTACACATACATTTCCGAATGTGGATTCACCCCTGCAGCTTCTTCTTACCTTGCCTATCAGCAGCTGTTCCAGTGAACGTTCCTTTTCATTTTTGAAAAGAATAAAAATCATTTGAGAAGCTGCGTTTCTCATTATAATTTACAGGCATTTTCCTTATTGACAATTGAAAATTCTGTGACATCAAACATAGATTTCAATTATTTGATAGACACATTTTCATCTGTTAAAGCCAGAAAGAAGCTTTTTTAAAGCTTGATGTCAGAATTAGTAAGATTTTTTTTGCAGTTTTAAATTGTTTTTTAACTCTTTTTCGCCTTAAGAGGCAATTTTAACTGTGATTAGTTTGGTAATTATCAAGTGTTTGGTATTCAAATCCCAGATTTCCTTTCAAATGTAGTAATGTTCCTTTAAAATGTAGTTTCTAGTAATTAGGTTTCTAGTTTGAAACATTGACTTTAAAATTGCGCGGATTTTCTCATGTGTGGGGGGGGGGGCACGAGCATCTACTCAGGACCTGGGCACCAGTTTGGCTTGATCGGGCCCTGCTAAAAATGGACCCTTCGCAAAATTCCGACCCCTAAAAACGAACCTTTCACAAAACTCCTAGACTAGCAATCACTGAAAGTTGTTTTATCCTCAGATCACTCGGAGCAGAATGAGGTGCGCGCACGCGCGTTACAATCGGATCGAAGCATTATCGTCCATCGGATCGGTGGAATGATGACGTTTGCCTCTCGTTGATCGGATATCGAGGGAGCAGCGTTGCTACCGAGTAGAAATGGTTGGCGGATGCCTTGTTGAATGGCGCGTTAGTTTCATCGTGTTCGATGTCTGAAACATTGGAGTAAGATAGGAATGCAGTCTTTACTTTATTAAACGCTTTTATTTCTACTCTCAAATATTTTCAAGAATGATAAATATCGTTTTAAGTTGTTTTTAGCCATCATATGTAATCCTTTGAAACATTACATATGATTTGTGGAAAAACTGTACTTAATTTGCATTTTTTTCTCACAAAATTCCTAAAAACGGACAAAATATTCCTGGATATACCCCTGTCCTTATCCTCAAAAAATTGTCAAAAATTAAGTTATACTTCACTCTCTGATTAAATATTTTGGCAGACAAAAATACATTAAAATGAGTAAAAGTTAGTCTTGGACTAAGACTTTGGAAATTTGGCTAATACTTTTAAAATTTGGCTAATTTACTGGCGAACAATTCGAAATCCTTAGCGCGATCCCTACCAATAATCAAATTTTACCACTTTTGAATTAGGTAGAAATGTTTTAGGCTGAGGAAGTATATTTACCACAAAACATATCAACTTTTAAATGGTGTACAATCATGGGAGGGAAAATGGATATCAGTTATAAGTTGATAAACATGACCATTTGGTAATGGTGACATTTATCAATTTTCAACAAAGATTTATGAAATGCTTAAACCAATTCGGTTTTTTGAAATGAACCAAATCTATGGGTGTTATTTTAAATTTTTCCGGGGGGGGGGGGGGGCAGAGCGTATATACTCAATACAAATTTTACTTGAAAACAATAAAGCCCATGCCCACTTACAAATATGTAAAAATGTTATTTTTTCAAAACAAGGAAAGGCAAAAATTTACCCTCCCTGACCCCCTAAATGACACAGTCTGGTTCAACCTACAGCCTGTGAGGCTGTAGGTTGAACCAGGCCAAAAAGCTGATCCAGGTGACCCATAGTTATGTTCAATGCTACAAATCAACAACTATGTTCTGTAACTTTCCAAAACAACTGGTCATCTCGTTCGGTATAAAGAATGAGTGTTTGCAAATTTAGAGCTAAATACAGTGAAACTTGTCTACAACGATACTGTTCAGACGTAAAAATTTTTTGTCATAGACAGGTTATCGTTATAGACAGTTTGATTATTTATGCTGACATTTTGCTGGGACCAAGGAAAATATCATTATAGACTGGTTTATTTTTATAGACAGTAATGTTATACACAGTTTTCACTGTAGTCAGAAACTAGTTTTCAAAAATTAGACGTAAACTTGGTATCGATATAGTGCCTAGAAAGAGTAGTGTGCCGATCGACGGGGAAAAAGTGAGGTCAGATCTGAGGAAAATCCAGATGGCGCGGCGCTCGAGGAGTACGTTATGCTTCTCAATCAGACTCGTTTTAAATCAGCGATTACATGCTGATTTCGCAGTTTAAAAGCCCCGTTTTTCGGATTGAACTTATTTCTGCGCAAAAGGCAAATTCTGTAATAAGTGCTAATTGTTACATGGGTGTTCATTTATTTTCTAAGCATATAAAATTACCTTATGCTAAATTATCCTCAATGAAAATAGTAGACTATAAGGAGCCATTCAACAAATACGTGAGGGTCCCGAGGGGGAGGGGGTTGGAAAAACCTCTACGTACCCTTACTTGGGGGGAGGGGGGTCAAACTCATTCTTACGTAATATTTTCCAAGTCAGTATTTCACATTAGAAATTGCGCGGTAAGTGATTTGGCAGAGATTATGTTCCATTTGCATCTGGAAGGTAAAAAACGTGTTAGAATAAGATGTTTTTTTATTTGTTTTACAAAAAAAAAAGTATAAAATATAATAAAAGAGTCGCATTGTGTATTGCATGTTTTATTTGTAATTAATATTACATTAAAAAAAAGTCAAAAAAACATTCAGTTTAGATTCTTAGACTTTTCAGTAACTATTTCTTTACGCAAAAGGTTTAATTTAATAATGTGAATTTAATAACGATTCCAAGATTTGTTATTTTATCATTTTGAAAAACGAAATGGAATCTTACGTAAGAATAGGGGGATGGGGGGGAGGGTGAAAAATCTTACGTACCCTTACATGGGGGGAGGGGGTCAAAAATTGCCAAAATCATCCTTACGTAATTAATGAATTTTTAAATTTCATGCAAACCCAATATTCGTTAGGCAAATTAATATGAACAATATCATTTTTAATAGATTTATACGTGGTTATTTCAGTTTCATCTGCGGAAAGATAAAGTTTTATTTTTTTCAAGCAGGGAACATTTTTTTTAAACTGCATAATTCCTGATGGACCTTTTCTTTGGTACTTTTTTAGTAAAGTATTTAGGTGGATTTGGGAAAATTGTCGGAATTGCCTCATTTTTCAAAAAAGGTTTTCCCCGAGGAATCAAAACTTCCTCACCATTTATAATATGCTTAAAATGCGTTTCAATAAAATGTTTTTCGAAATGCAGAGAACAAATTGAGCAATATTTGTCAAAAACTTTATCTAACCTGGGAATTAACGAATTCCACTTTAGTTTTTCTTCATATGCTGGAGCTTTAAAAAGCGTAACTTTCTCCTTGAATGTTTTGTATCCGTTTTTGCACCCTGGTACGAAACAAGATAAAGCTTTATTTCTTCTAATGTTCAACTTTGATGCCTCCATTAAAAGCCTTAAACGCTGGTTCATGAAATATTCACGAAATAAAGGTAAAAAAGAGAAACGCGGAACTAAATTGTAACAAAATCCCGCGTCTACTAATGTAAACACCGCGAAATTGAACGTACACCTCGATCGCACTGCCCTCTAGCGGTTTTCATACAATTTGTCTTCAAGAATCGTGGGGAAAAAAGCGCCGATCGGCACACTATTCTTTCTAGGCACTATAGTATCGATAAAATAAGCTTTAATTATTGATAACAACAGTTGTTGGTATCAATTTTCTTTAATTTTCTATTTTTTCTCATGCTACTATAGTTCATTAAGGGAGAATTGCTAGAGGAAATAAACAAAGAGGGTTGCTGTTTAGCGCCAACGGGGGGGGGGGGGGTATGGCACTGTCATGAATTGCTCATTGGATTGGCCACTCTTCTCAGGAACATTTTGGTTATCTGTTCACTGTTCAGCGCTGTTGATGATGCCCTCCGATCACCAATCAGACAACGACATCCCCAATGCATTGTTTACTTCACCTATCAGTTCTTGCTAAATACACTATAGAGGAAAATTAAATATATTTAAGCTTTATTTATGTTCCAGTCTGTAAAAGATTCACTTAACATGAGCATCGGTTATCGGCTAAAAAACGGTTGGGCACCACCGATTTAAAAAAAAATAAATAAATAAAATAAATATGAACAGTTAAAAATGTTACTTTCAAACCAAACTATCAAATTATAATGGAACAAAATAACAAGTACTTAAAATATGGTTAAAGTTCGAAATATCTCAATAACTTAAAGAAGTCATTGGAACTATTAGATAACATCTTTCATTTTTCTAATAATATAAATACAGTAGTTTCTAATTATTGCATCAGAGCAAAAAACCAACCAAAAAAGATGTATATGTGAAAGAAACCTTTAAATGGATTTCAACTTTATGCCGGACTTAATTAAGTTTAATGATAAATATAGGAAAATGTAGAGTAGAAGTCAAAATTTGCCAGAAGAGTTCTATTGAACAGTTTGGAACATTCATTTAATTAATACCTAAATCAGTATTTTTGATTGGCTCCTGTAGACGTAGACATTTGCCCTAAAGTTCTCATGGCCAGCCTGTCTCGGCTCAACAACACGTTTCAATACATTAATAATATTTTTTTATTTTTAATATTAACTGTTTTGACCTTTTCTGTAATTCATTTTAAAAAGCTGTTAGTAAGTTATTTCATTAAAATTGACTATTTTCAAGTAAGAATATAACTCTTTTTAAATATTTTTTTCATTTTTATTTTATTTTTTGTCCATAAAACAAGCAAAATTACAATTAAAATAAATTATCAGGAGCTCATAAACATAGAATCAAGCTTATGGTTCTTACAGAGCATGACTAAACATGTACCAAAAACATTCTTTTAAAATATTCAAAGTTATAACAAAAACAGTTTGAAATAAAAGGTTTTTGCTGCCTTGCCAAAATGTTTATAGAATGACAAGCTGTTTAAAACTGTTTTTTTACTTTATCATGTACATAAACCTGTAAGTGCAATAAAATCACGAAAAAATAATCAAGTTATTTGGTAGTTTTAATAAAAGTCACAAGATTAATAAAAGTACAATATAGATCTGCCAGAAATTACAATTTACTAAGTGTTGCCTAGTTAAATAGCTAATAGTTTCAGCTAACAGAACAGATAACATTAACTGTACAAAAGAATGAAATGAAGAACAATATTTACAACGTACCACGAAAGAAAGTGAATGTTGGGGACCCAACTAGGTTGGCTACACCGCACTATTGGTCTAAATGACTGACATACATTTCTGAAAACAATGCAACCTTGAAATACCAAAAAGAAATTATCAGAATTCTTTTTGAGTGTTGGGAGAGGGAGGGTCTAAAAAAGGTACTAAAGAGGGAGGTACTAAAGGTCAGTTATACAGATGAGCACCATTATCAATATAAGGTGGGATAGAGGAAAAAATATATAACAACGGATGGGGAAAAGACACCATATACACAACTATTTAAGGGTTAAAATTGGATCTTCTACAATCAGATCAAAAGGGGGGGGGGGGACTGATACTATTAGTTTTGAACCTGTGTCCAAATTGAAGTTTTACAGCAGAATTTTATAAATTTCTTTAAGAAGCTCAAGCAAACATACACAGCAAAATTATACAGCATCAAAAACAAAATAATTTTTTTAAAGAAAAATTTAAAAGTCATACTTCAGCAATGAGTATTCTTCTTATAGCATTTGCAATAGGTGCTCCAATACCAATTATATCAAACTCCATTTCGTATTTTTCTTTGTCTATTTCTATTATCTTCATTTTCAAATTCTGTAAAAATTTAACAATCATGTAAAAAGGATTCCTTTATTTAGACTTGACTTTACTTTTGACACAATAAAAATGAACATCAAGATGAATATGATGCTGGAAAATTCCAGTTACATAAAATTAACTACAAAAGAAACCTTTATCTTCTAAGTTTGAATTAGAATAACAAGTCAGAAATAAATAAAATGCACTTTATTTGTACATTTATCATGCTATCATTAGCAAACTTGTGGGCAATGCAAGCACAAAATAGGGCCTTCTTCTGTTACAGGAACATAATGGCATTTTTAATTTTGGTGATTTATTTTCATTTTAGTTACTAAGTTTGCTCAAAGCTACATAAAAACTACTAATTTAATGGCATCATACATTATTTTATCTTTTTGATAGACTTTAAACAAAACAAGTCTTGAAACAAATTCATTAAAATGAACAATAATCTGCTAAATAATTAAATTAAGCCATTTAATGTAAAAAAAGAGTGACAAATTAAAAACAATCTGTTAAATATCATTAAAAATCACATTAAAATAATTCTCCAAATAAAATTCAAATGCTCCATTAACATTTAGTAATCAGCCAAATAAATATATTGAGTCATATATAAACATTAAAAGTTCCCTTAAGAATTAAAATTTCCATTAAGAGGCAACCATGGCGACAATGTAAATGTATTTTTTCTACTTTTGCCAAGGTAAAAATAAATAAGTTGTCAAGCCAAGTCACAACTTTTGTGGAAAAGTACTGGAATAGCGAGGGTGGTATAAATGAATAGTACGGTAAAAGCACTTTTCTTTCTTTCTTTTTTTTTTTTTTGCGATTTTCAGGAAGCTTGTTCTAATTGTAAAATTTAAACTTGCATGAAATATTTTTTTCTTCAACTTTCTGTTCTGTTCATATGAAATTCAAAAAACTTTCACAGACATCTTCATTGTGAAAATTACAGCCCATGAAAACGAGTATACTTACACAGTAATTACTTAAAATAATAACAACAAAAATGACTCACTTCTTTCAAGTCATCCAGAGTTTGTGTTTTTGCATCATATCTGGCTTCTGATGCACCTTCCTAAATGAATAAGAAATTTAAAACAAAACTTTGAATTACTTCTGTATTTTTTGAAGATAAAATAAAATGCACTGCAGCATTCAATATGCAACAACAAAAGTTTCTTAAATTCAAAGATACCATAATCCTGAAATAAATACAGTGAAATCCTGTTACAACAAATAGGTACCAATGTAAGAAAATACTTCAATGAAACACATTTTCTATCGCAATTTAATTGAATTTCATTACAACTATGAACCTGTTCTTGAATTTTATTACAACAAAATTTCTGTCCCAAGGAATGCAAATTGCAGTCCCTTGCAGTTCATCCTCATGGGATTTATGCAAATAGAAATAGATGTATTATAAAAAAAAATCAAACTCTTAAGGGGGGGGGGGCTTCTCAACTGCTGGTATGGTGGACCTGAAACCCCTTGTGGAAAAATCGGACCTGTCCTTGGGGATTTTTCCCTGTCTGCAGTAGAAATATTTCTAAGATCAAAAACCAGTAATAATAATATTTCGTTCAATATTTTTTTACATTAATTCTAAGATTACTTTTACCACTCTTCTGTCCTAGTATTTTTTCAAGGTTTATTTGTACGTTAATAGTCCTTGTATTTGAATATGTATTATTAAAGACATAATAAAAATCCAACAATTTAATAGTGTAATACAGTTGAACCTCTATGTATCGAACTTCCACATATCAAAATTTTCTATACATTGAAATCCCAACAAATTTCTATGTTCAATACATAGAAAAATTGTTTCTATATATTGAAAAAATCTCTATATATCGAATTTGCTACGAAACTCATAAGCAATCTGGGGTTGAGGAGTGTGTAGATAGGTCGTTGTTTCGTTCTAGAATTCTTAAAAAATTCCCTCAAGTTTATTTCAAATATCTTAGTTGTAACCAGTAACGTTGTAAAATCAATTTCAAGTCATTCCTTTTGTCTGTTGATTATCGTTCCTAGTCGTTTTAGCTGCAGTAAAAATCATTCGAGTAGATTAATATTTTACTTTTATCTGGATTTGTCAAAACGAAAATCCCCTAATATTTCGGATCAAGTTGAATTGCCGAATAATGAAGATGTATGAAGGCGCAAAAATGTAATTTCTGTTATTTTTTTAATTATTAACTTTCATTTTATCCGATGCTTGTATAAATTAGAAATTAGGTTTCATACACAAAAATTAGCTTTAATTTTAATGTTTTGGAAGATTTTTAAGATAAATAAAATCGTTTCTATGTATCGAAATTTCTATATATCAAAATTTTTCCGGCAATTTGCTACTTCGATATATGGAGGTTCGACTGTACTTCTTCAATACCTAGTAAAGTTTCTTTTTTTTTAATTTCTCTACAAAAGAAAGAGGAAAAAAAGCCTTATTGGTCTAAAACACTTAAAATCTTTGCCAGATACGCTGGTCAAGAGAGGTTGAAAAATGCTGGTCTTCGTTACCAATTCTGATGTCATTTTTATAACAGGATGAAACATAATATGGAAATGCTAAATGTTTACCTCTGTCTATTTGCATAACTTTTTAAATTTAAACAGCTAATGAAAGTAATAAAAACCTTACAGCTATTCCCAGAACAGATTGACACTGCCCGCCTGTTCCTTCATAAGAACACCTGGTGAAATATAATATGGAAATGCTAAATGTTTACCTCTGTCTAATTGCATAACTTTTTAAACTTAAAAGTTAGTGAACTTAATAAAAACCTATGCATGACACTAAATGCTAATTTAAATTTGAAGAAAGTATTGAGAATGGCAGTGGATTTGAGGTTAATGAGGTCATAACTCATTTTCTTACGCTAATATGTTAAATTGCATGAAATTTTGTTATTTTTATAAAGAAAAAACTTTTACGAAAATTTTCATCAAAAGAGATCTCATAGAAAATAATAACATGGCACTGAAAGAACAGGTGGGCAGTATCAGTCTGTTCCCGCAATAGCTATAGAAGTAAGAACAGACCAGCATAAAAAAAAGCTAATGATCAAGCTCATACACGTTTCAAAGAAAAGGAACATATGAATGAAATAAAACGCAAATCTGGAACATTGAGTACTCAAAAGTTTTATTTCGCACACAATATTTAAATTAAGAAAAAATCTTGCGAACACTTTAGGAATGAAAACAAAACCACGTGCTTATAAGGAAAAATATCAAAACGGATGCATCTTACGTTTAATATTCCAAATTCTTTTAACTTATACACAGTTTCATCAACAGAGGCCATTGAAATATTTCTACTGTCGTTTTTGCTATTCTTAAACGATATTTGACTTTGCCTCTTCAAAAGAATACGTATCGGTTTCGAAACAAGTAAACAAACACTGCAATTTTATTTCATTTCGTTAGGCGCAACGCGCAAGGATCATTTAATAGAAATGGAAGCATGGTCTCTCCTCTTCAATTTACAAGAAAATAGGTTTTTGTTTACGTGACGTCAATGAAGGTATCTTACATTCTCTGGCGTCGGACCAAATGGACCTTATTCACGGTTTGGCAACGCTAACATCAGCTGTCCGTCTGCGGGTATTTTGACTAGAGTCCCTATAGGGACTCTAATTTTGACCAATTACGTAGTGTCAGTACTGCTAAAGAAACTCGTTTTATTTAAGGATTACTGGACTTCATGCGCATAATGAACATGTTTAGGGCTTAAAAAGACTTACGAATGCATGAAAAATGACGAGAAACGGGGAAAATAAAAATAGAATTCGAGTTTTCACCATGTTTCTGATAAGGAACCAAAGAGGCTTAAACCCATGAAAATACGATAATAAAGAGAGTATTTCGTATCAAATGAATCGTTCATCATTCTTTTACAACGTTTCTTAGTTAAAAACGTAAAAAACCTCCCATTTTTAAAAAGAAAGAAGAGTTTATAAGCCACACAAAAGCGAGTGTTATTATACGCTGTAGTGCCGGATTTTCGTCTGCTACAGTTCCCACAATGCACTGCAGTGAGGGGTTTTTACCCGCAGTGACGTCAGGTGAATACTGTCCATTTTAAAACTTTTTTATCCTATTCATAAAAGGCGTTTTTTAAAAGTTTTATTTTGTAAATGTTGTAAAAGAAAGAGGAACTATTCGCAACTCCAATAAACTATAGGGAGCGCTGCAGCCACTGTCTAATGGCGGATAAAAAAGGTAAAAGAAACTAATGCCGTAACATTTCACTAACTTTGACGCTTATTAGTGAATGACAGTAAGTTTTCATCGTGTCTCTGGGAAGCTTTCTTTTCTATTCTTCTGAAATTACATTACACCATAAACTGTCAGAAGCCTGTAATTTACCCCAAAGAAAGCACGTGGAATGGAATGTTTTACCTTTTTCTTTAGTATTGTTAATTACCGCAAGGTAGCTTTTTCGAGCTCTGAAGTTGCGAATAAATTCTTTCTTTTGAATCTTATTTTCTTGAGTTTAAAGCTCTTGGTTTCTCATCCGAAAATCAGTGAAAACTCACATTTTCCTTTCATTTATCACTTTTTTCATCCCATTACAGATAATTTCAAATCTGCATACTACATTAACGCAATGTACGGTGATAATGGTGATAATGTATACGAAATCTCGTAATAAAAAAAACAATCATATTTCTTTAACGTTACTAAAACAATCAGTGGCTTATCAAAGGAATTCAATAAAATTAATTGCCATAGGGACGCTAGTTTTGCCTAGCTCTTTAAAAATAACTAGTCGACCCGTGCGGAACTCCGCACTGTACTTCGAATCGTTTCATAAGGCATTTCACTCTTTAAAAATTTCAAAGAAAGAATATTATGAAGAAAACCCGAAAAAAGTAAGCGGAAAAAAGTAAGCGCACAAGAGAAGGCATGTAATTTGAAGACATCAGTAACAAAACCTCGTTAAATACAACGTTGTGATAATTTGATCATCGCTCCCCTTTTGGTTGTACGTATTTTCAATGCAAATATAAATATCATTAAAAGTGTGGCTGAGTGACACGTGAAAAATCAGTAATTTTGCATGTGAAAAAACAGGTTGTGGCAAATACAGTCCTGCCCATGTGAGCATCTGACGGAAAAAAAAAGAAACATTAAAGAGATATTTAGTGGCACGGATTCGAACTGGCGCCATTCTGATTAACAGTACGACGCTCCAACAAACCTAGCAACTGTGCCTTCCTTTTCGAATGCTATTCATTGAAAGAATGCGTAATAAAACACAGTAAAAAAGTTTTTCGCCGAAAAAAATATAATAAGATCATGCGTCTATGTTTTGTCATTAGCCAGCATGATACGATTTAAAATTATTCGTAAAACATGGAATTTGATTAAAGAATGAGGAAGATCTCACGTAGCGATTGAAACAAACATTCTAGAGAAGTAATAAATTCGGTTGAAAAAATAAGTGTTTTTATTTTTGAATATTCAACAATTTCCCATAGCAGTCTTCTTTAACCTGTACGGCTTAAAAGCCCGCACTTGTTTTTCTTTTAATCGAACACTTAAAATTTAAAACCAAAACCAGTTGAACTGAGTCCGTTTTTTAAGTGTAATTTTTCGAACGTAAACAAAATGTTTTTTTTTTTTTTCAGCCGAAAGCAGAGGAGTAGAAAATGATTTCTTACTAATGAAGTTGATAATAATTTTAATGTTTTATACCGTATTCGAATAAATAATTAAAGATTTACTGATTGAAACTCGTAGTTTTAATTTGGCGTAGTATTTTTTCATTTGCACAAAAGTTCGAACACTGCTATTAGAAAAATCTACATTTCAGCATACAATGAAAATGTTTTTCTGCACAAAAAGGATTCCCTTGAGGTATATCTAATACTTTTTTTTATGCTTACATTATGCTCAGTGGTCTGGACGGAGTCAAAGCTTTAAAAAAAAGGGAAGAACACCCTTCGATTAGCAATCAACTTATCTGAATGATAACTGTAGTTTGCATAAAGGAGTCGAAACACCAAATAGCATTCCCACTGCATTTATTTTATTACGTGTGTTATCTGTTGTATGTTATGAGTACATGTAATGCGTAATATTACTGTAAATTTGCTATTATGTCGGACAGCCCGAACTGACCCGAAGTTCAGGCAGTTTATAGCCGACCGCTCTACCGAAAAAAAAAAAAAATACCCACAGGTAATTTTAAATTTGTTTTCTTGCCGAGAAGTATTTTTATTTTAAAATTTTTTTACAATTTGTTATCGCAGGCTGTTTGAACCGTTATGACTTAGATGGCAGCACGTGTTCATCATTTAATAGCACGGTTAAAATACAAAATAATTTGAACTAAGTTCTTTTTTAAGCGTAGCTTTTCAAATGTAGTAAAAATGTGATACGCTATTTGTTTTTTTTTTTTTTTTGCAAAAAGAAGAAAAATATATATATTACCCTTTAAATTGAGGTAGTATTTTTTTTATTTGTACAAAGAGTGAAAAACCCATTAGAAGAATCTATATTTCAACATACGATTTATTATATTTTACTGAACAAAAAACAATTCCAATGTATATATATATATATATATATAGTCTGAAATCTTATAAACCTGATCTTTATATTTTCGCTTACATTATGCTTTAATTTTCTTCCCGGAGCCAAAGCTTAGAAAAAAAAAACCTTACAAGTGAGTATCAATTTAGCTCCGTGTTGCATCAAGTTTTCATAACAGCTAGGAGCATTTCTACCTCATGTATTCCCTCATATTTGTCATGTAATGCGCGATAACTTTCTAATTGTTTGATGCAGATTGTCCGGACGTGGGCCCAAACACGCATTCTCCTGGTTACCAGTCGAACGCTCTGCCGATCAAGCTATTCAGCTCCTTCGGTAACAGTGCAAGTTAAAGTTATAAATTTAACCGAAAACCTCATTCTGGTTCTTTAAAACAGTTTTTTTTTTGCTCGAAAAAACAATTTTTAGACCGTGGGTCTATTTTTCGTCAGTAGCCTGTACGATAAGCTTTAAAATATAAGGTGTAAATCAAAGAAATCTATAAAGAATTGAGGAAAATCTCGCGTAGAAACCAAAAACAGGCTACAGAAGTAATATATAAGGATAATCTTCCGTGAAAGTGTTAATACACTGCACCCAGTGCTTCTTAGCCGGTGAGCCTCGGAACATTGATAAGCAGCGCTCAAGAGCGTTGTTCGGGTAATAATTAATTGTTCATTATTTTTGTCTTTAAAGCGCAAGCTTGATCCAGATCGAGACTACAATGAAGGTGTAGCCCCCTGATAAGTGCGAGACAGCGAACAATCCTGGGAAATTTTCTGGAGTGGAGATCCGTAGGCAGGGTCTCATGGACCTACTGGTAAATCAGGTCCATGATTGACCTGAGGGAGGAACTGACTGAGGACGGGGAGTATGTTTGAAAACCATTTTGATGATGTCTAGTTTTTAATGGCTTCTATGGACTTACAGGAAACATTTTTGTAGAGCCAAGTCGTAGAAGTTATAAAATGTATTGTTTCCTTTTTAAAACCGAAATTGAACCTCAACTGTCCTAGGAACCCAATTTTGTTAGTGGGTTATTAAATTATACAAGCTCATTTTTCTCAATTATCCTCAACAAAAATATCTGATTAGTTTATCAAATTCAAATTTTTCACGTGACGAACATATCGGACAAAGTTGTTTAACTCAACTTTGCCCATAAAGGGGGGGGGGGGGGGGGGTTCATGTCACAGACTGCGCCATTAATATTTTAGGGGGTGTAATTTTATACGGTTTTGATCGCATTTTGGGAGGGCGTACTATCGCTCCTGGGAAGATGGACACCCCTATTTAATTTCTTTATATAAATCTTTCTTTTATGTCTAGGCAGGGTTTTATTTGTACCATAAGAAGTGCAGGAGCGATTCATTTTTATGCGTAAATAGCAGAATTTGGCCTAAAATTTTAAAATTTGCGTAAAATTGAAAAGAAGACTTAAACTCCTGATGAGCTCCTATGCAAACTAAGCCCCACCCTTGTGTCAAGGTCAATTTATCATGCAATCGGGTCATTTCCGAAGTTTTAAAAATATTTTTTTTATAAAAGAGCATGTTTAAAAACATAGGATTTGACCATTTTTTAAATAATTTGATAAAGTTTAGTATCTTTTAACAATTATTTTAATCGGTGAGCAGATTCAATTTCATTTTTTACGCTTCTGCTCATGATGTCACAAGTGATGAAATGCCATTCACTGATGCCATTAGCGCAGAGCGCAATATTTAATTCGCTTCTTAACTCATATGTAGCGGCAACGATATGTTTGATAACAAGCGTAGAGCACAATTTTTAGTTCGCTTCTGAATTATCATAACCTGCAAACGCGGTAGACGGCAAGCGTAAACATTCAGCGCGCCAGTGGTAGGAGCGCCAAAGTGCATCACTTGTGACGTCATATAGACCACGCCTTGTTTAAAAAATCAGACATTTTAAAAAATTAATCAAAAAATAAATGTTGGGGAAATGAAAGTATTTACCAGGTCCATGTTATTTTATTTTATTTATTTTCTTTTTTTTCTCATTCTATCAACTTCAGTGACTAAAAGTAGTACTTCTTTTAACTGAAGGAAACAACCCCATTCCCAAATCTCATTGTTTCTAAAATTGATTTTCTTTTGTTTTACTTTAAAAAGAACAGTACTGAAAGAAGACTAAAAATAATGTAACATCTTTCTTTTAAGTAAGTCTTTCTGTTGAAACTATTTTTTAGTCCAGAGCTTCCCAAACTTTATTACCAGCGAACCCCTTTTATGGACCAAAATTCAGGGATGATCCCTGTCATTATCTCTCCGTAGTCAAGCTTTAGATAGATTACAATGCTTAACCTTATTTACAGATTCCGGAGGAAAAAAATTAAATTGAACGAACAGAAATCAATAGGTAGCACGTAGATCAAAATTCTAAAACTGAGCTTTGAATTAATGGGAAGAGTGAGATTGTTTTATACGTTACAATTTTAATATCTTGGGTATAATTTTTGATAGCTGTTGTGGAATATCAGGTTCAGCATCTAAACAACTTCGAAATTTAGTTTTATTAGCCGCGACAGGTTAAAAATTCGAATTTATATAGGTAAGTTGTGTCTAGGGATTGCAATATCGGATCAAAAAATTCAATACCGGTATCCGGCATTTTTAAAACGTGATACCGGAATACCAGTATCAGAAATTTCCCAAAAATTGATCGAATACATATTGTTTCGTAATCACATTTCATAGTTTTGTGCGAAAATTGTACTACTTATAAAACGTATTGTGAACAAATATAAATTGAAGGAGCAAATGTCAAAATGTAAAGCCAACAATAGCAAGAAACATAATGCATCTATTGAATTTTCTCTTCGCCTGGAATTTATTTTAGTGCACAACTTTCCTGCAGTTGAAAATACTCTTTCTAAATTCACGCAGGTGGTACTGTCAACAATTAATTGTCCTCTTCACCTAAGTCCTTCATCTTCAAATAACTTGGTTTCTTAGGTTTTATTTTTAGACAAATCCTTTTGTGTGTATGTTTCTGTTGTATTGTATGTATTATTATTTTTGACATTGTTTTTTTTTTCTTTTTGAATTTGAAGCTAGTTGCAATTTCTCTTCGTAGGACGATACTTTCCCAATCTTAACATCATCTTAAACGATTTTCTCTTGATCAGGATGAGCTTGTGTTTGCTTTTTATTTAGCCCTTTGGTTTGAAATTTACGACGAACTTAACTAAATTTGTTCTTATTAGTTCATTTCATTTTTTTTTCGTTTTCATTTCTAAATTCTTTACAATTATAATTATGTAAATATCTGAAAACTTGTTCCAGTTGATTATACCTTACCTCTATACAAATTTTCAAGGCAATACATAATTTTTAAATATTTTATTGCTAAGTATAAAGGTAAATAGTGAGACAAGAGAACAAACCTATACCGGTGACAACAAATTACCATTTTTATTCGAACAAGAAAAAAGTTTTTGTCAAAATTCAATACAGTTGAGCCATATTTTAAAAAAATACATAAAGCATTACTGCAATTGATGGTTAGAACAAATTATTTATTGAACAAATGCACTCTTGAAATTAACTTTCACAAAAGGGAAAGTGAGTGATCAGGGAAATGGAAAAAAAAACAAAAAACGTGGTGCACGTAAGCGCACGAAAATGCGATTCCTCTTACCATATAGTAATGAAAATATCCTTTTGCGATATTTTTGCTATTTTTATTTAATGGTATTCTATTAGTTAGTGCTTTTGAAGCCAAATTTTTACATCAGTAGGTTGAACAAGCATTGTTTTTGCAGCAAGCGGTTAGTAATTTTTGTTTTCCCATAAAGTTAAAATTGGGATAAATATCTTGGAAGGTAGAGTTCGAGGTGTATACTGCCGTGTGCAGGTAAAGGGCAGTAACTGCAAATTTTTCATTTTTTTGCATTTTTGTCATCTATTGTACGTTAGCTTTATTGTACAAGCTCGCTTATTTGGCTTCCGCTGAAAAAAAGGCGCGAAAAAGACGTCTAATTCCAACATTTCCCTATGGTTAATATTGATTCCGACACACATTTCTTCAAATATCTCGAAAACTCATTTCTGCAGATACTGCCGTTTACCTGCACACGGCAGTATAGTCCGAAGTTATATCTATCAAACAGTCATTCTCTCATGATGACAGACGGCGTGGCTTTATCAAAGCAGAAAACGGCTCGATCATCAATGAATGATGTTACTGTAGTATACCTAGTCGAATTCGGCTATAACGAGCTTTTATTTAACGGGAACTCTGATTTAGCGAGGAAGTCAGAAATACTTGGTTGGTACAATGTTAAGTCTATGGGAGCATAACTCGCTTTTAACGAGTAAACCCCGCTTAAAGTGAGCAATGCCTTATGATTTATAAAATTTTTATTGACTTCCAGCTCAGATTACTCCCCCCTTTTTTGGGGGGGAGGGGAGGGGTACACTTTCTTTAACATTCCAAAGTCAATCAAAGTTTAATAAATCAGAAACTCTGAGAGCAAGTGATGATAGTACTTTTTCAATTTGTGGAGTAAAGAAATATTAAAAAATCATCTAAGGGTGTATATGTGTATTCCTCAAAAACAATGACGCAAAAAACATTCAGACAGCTCAAAGCAAAGTAACTAACTTCCTTGGTACTGCACAATGATTGAAAAGAAGACAACTCCTCCACTTCTCCCCCGAATGGTAACAAGACCTTCTCGGTTTTGGTGGAGTGACTTTCCAACGCCATCCAACCAAGAAACCCGGAACAACAGCTGACTTGATAGAAATTTTCACAAAATACAGTAGTAACACCATCAAAATCAATATTTTTTGTGATTAAAAAGAAGAATAAGAAAGGCAACTATGATGAATTTTGATCATTCTTTTTCACCGAACTCGTTTTTTATGAGCACTCGGCAGGGCCGGACTGGGTGATCGACAGGGCGCGGGAAAGCTGAGTTGAAGGGCGCCTACTGAGCTCCATAATATCTAAGAAATTAAGATTTAGCGCGACCATTTTAAAAGGATAAAAAATCATTGAGAAACAAATAAAGCCCTTTTTTGTTGCTGAAAATGTCTAAACGAGAAGTCATATTTTTTGCAAGTTCAACAATAGTAGAAGAGACCTCCCTTCTCCCCCCAAAGAGTGTTAGTACATCCCCTTAAATATTAATGATTACCCCCTAGAAAGAGACTCCCTTAAAAAAAGAGAGGAAAGACCACCAAAATACACCCTGAAAATTTGAATAACGTCGCGGGGGCGGTTGGGGGGAATAATTTTTAATTTCGAAGAATGAGAAGTTTTGCTAAATGTTTCTCAACAGAAACTTTTTCCGAAAATTCATTGCTTGTTCGTCTTTCTTCTGAAATGCATCATTCACTAGTTCAATAGCATTAAGTAACAACACCTCTTGCAGTGATACTTTTTTTTTGTGTTGTCGATTGAATTTTTTTTCACTGGTATCTGCTGTTGTTTTAAAACATGACGCTATCATTTTATTACATGAATTTTTCGGTTCTTTAAGCTGACGAGGTTTTCTCCGTGCGATCAATATTCATGCTCAGGGTTTTTTTTTTCGTTTTGTCCCTGCATATGCTAGTTTGTCATTTTCGACAAAATGCTTCTGCAATTTAAAATTAAAAAGAGATGTATGTACATGACAATTCAAATTGTTGTCCGTTTTCAAAGACTGTTTTAAAAATTTTTTTTTCCACTTTATTGTGTTAAAGTTCAAAACTCAAAAAGAATAAATTAAAAATATCATTTCATAAGTAAATTTTTTTCTTTGGATTGTTAAAAATCTTTGCATCTCTGCATGGTGCTCTTTTAAAGCATTTTAGTTACGCAATTATTTTGAGAGTAGGAGCGAGTGGTAATGAATATCAGGCCATTGCTAGTTTCTATAAATGTACTTTTAAAAAAAAAGGTATGTTTTTGGATGAATAGCAATACAAAAAAGGAATTCAGTCATGAAGGGGAAACTTGAATTTACAAATTGGGTAAATCAAGAAATATTATAATTTATCAAAAATGAAAATCAATAAAGAGTAATTAAGATGGAGAATTTAGTGCGGATATAACATGAGACATGACATTAGTGATTAATTGATTTCAGTCCTCAAAATCAAAAGATTATTCGAATTATGTTTACGCATTTGTTTTGTACTTATAGTGTTGCTTGTTTTTTCATTTTTTTTTTTTTTTTTTGCATCTCACATCTCAAATGTCAAATTTTATACGAATTATGCATTTGTAATGAAATTGACTTATATATGCTATAAACTGCTGCCATGAAAATGAGTTAAAATATCATGATTTTTTTTCTTAATGTTTGCAAGACATATTTTTTATAAATAAAACATAAGTAATATCTAGAGTCCTTAAAATCTATTTTTAAAGTCTGATTTTTTTTTCAAATCCTATATTTATTCATTTATTTATTAGTAACATGATCATGTCATAGCAAATATCTTGAGGGGAAATACAACCAATCGAACTCTAACTCATCCAGTGCACCTGATCGCCTTTTTGCAATACGTAATAAATAATATCATTTTAATAACACTGAAACTATTGGGAAAAGCTTGAAATTAAATTATTTGAGAAATCATTTTTTATGTATGGATATACATTTAAAATTACTATTATTGTTTGCGACCATTATAAGGAATAAATGAATTGATTTGATTAATCAATAAAACTTTTGCAAGAAAACTCAAAGATTTCAGTTTAAAAGGAGAACAAATAAATTTCTTGACCATGTCCAATTTCCCCTTGCCTCCTTTTTTCATTTAAGAATTCCTTATTTTTTTTAAAGTAAAATTAAAATTACAAGTTTTTTTTGTTAGCATAAGAAAACAAGAGGGTTCTTCGTAATGATATTTTTTCCTCCACATTCTTAAATCAGGATCTAATTTCTGAAAATTCATTTCAGAAATTCTCGCTGTCCAAAGTGTTATATTTTTAAAGTATATATATAGCAAAAACGAACATTTTAAACGTTTCTATTCATTTTCGTGGCATTGTTGTCTTAAAGTTTCGAGAACTTTTTGAGTGTCAGATTTTGTTTTTGAAAACTGACGCGACCGACCTAGACAGAGCCGTCATAAAAACTACCAATCATATTAAAAACAGAGGGACGGTGAAAAAAAAAATAGTTCAAGGACAGGCTTGATCTTAGTAGTTTTTACTTTTTAAAATAATAGTTTTCAATTGATAACACAAGACCTTTCAATTTATCTGAGTACGTTGTTTTTTTAACCATATGTATTGTCGAAAATTTTGCAATATCATTTCATTTCGCAGCACATAGATCATAATGCCATTAATTATGAATCATAGATTGTAATTCTATAATTTAAGATTATACATGAAGGAAAATATTTTCGCAATAAAAAGAAAATGAAAACTGAAACGAGTAACCTACTGTTGAAAAGATCCATGACTTAATATATCCAATTTTGCTGCCGCTTCAAAATTACTTGTTCACTAATGCAAAAATCTGATCCAAATGACTCTTCGATTCATGTAAGTAACGGCAATTGGACCTCTGTAGTCTAACTGCATAAAATTTATGATAGTTTTCCTCCCTTGTCCAACAGAAATCCACTGCTACGAATCCCCCAGGACCCAAGCATCGCAGATCCTTATCGATATAAAGCATCTTAAAAGGCGTTATTTAAAGCCATAAAACAAATGTGTGGTCTACATGTATGCTCCCTTTTTTCTGCTTACCAAAAGATAGTTAGTCTGTAACGAAGCATTCTTGTACTGTGCTCTTGCACAGTACAAGAATGCTTCGAAAGACCCTCATAAAATGCTTTAATGATTAGAATCTTTAGCTATTATTCTGTGAAAAAAAAAGTGCTGTTTATTTTTTAGGCTTTATACTATCCTGATATGTAAAAAAAAATTTTGAAAAAAAAAAATAGAACCGACTTCAAAATTGCTCTAAAAAGTGAAAAATAATTTTATTCTTTAAACACCATCGATAATGCTTTTAAACATAATTTTTGAAGTTGGCGCAAAAACAAAACGTAAAATCTAGTGTAACCATGCTTCGTTCATATTTTTTTTTCAGAAAAGCATCCTAAGTTACGAACGAAACATTTATATCGCTATTCAAATATGCTGTCATCAATGCATAATGTATGTGATAGTGAAGAAACTGGTCCTGGTTAAATTTATAGTTGTATTTGAGTTATGGCTGTGAATGATTTTATCTATCGTTTTTGCGCCAACTTCAAAAATTATGTTTAAAAGCATTATCGATGGTGTTTAAAGAATAAAATTATTTTTCACTTTTTAGAGCAATTTTGAAGTCGGTTCTATTTTTTTTTTTTCAAAATTTTTTTATTTCATTCTTTTTAGTGTAAATTAAGTATTTCAGAAATAATAAGAAGTTACCATCACGAAACTTCACATTTTTTTCTTAAAAATGCTCCATACTAAAAAAAAAAACCATTGACACGCGTTAAACTTTAAGCGATTGGCACTAAAAACTTATCTTTGTTCCTCTCTGGAAATCATGCGTAGTTAATTTAATTATAACCATTTAAGTATTACGTTTTTCCTAACTAATTTACATTCTACAGCATCTAAGTTGCTCATGATGCAATCCTGTATTTTCTTACTTAGCCCCGAGATGATAACGATAAAAATACTACAGAGTAGTTGAGTCAAACCTAATGGTAGCATTGTGAAGGCTAAGCAGATCCTAATCACTGCATCACCTCGCTTCCAGGTTAGGTTTACCCCTACTATGGAGCAATAGCACTGAAGAAAGGAAGATTTTGATAATTCACATAGGGTTACTATACATCAGCAGGGTTACTAAAATAAAATTATTTACCCAAAAATGAGACGACAGCGCCAGATTCCCCATTATCGAAATATCCCTTGAAGAAATTTGATGCTTGCTTCAGAGAAGCCTTCATTCAAAATTATCATTACAATTACTATTAATGTTACTGTTATAGGGCACCAAAGTTTTATAACAATGAGTTTCCTATTGTCGCGTAGATGAAGATAGCGAAGACAATGTGAAAGCTAAATGAAGCGAATACTCGTTAGTCTCAACTCGAGATCTTTATTCAGAACCAAGAATGAACATTACATCTCTTTATATACAACTTGAGAAAGTGCGGGAACTTTCCAGACTTGGAAAGATACAGAAATTAAAAGAAGATTCGAGAAAATACGGGAAACAGTCGAAACGAAATTTTAGTAAAATTCACTTTGTCCTAGTCGGGATTTGAACCCGGGACGCTCGTATGGGAGGCAAGAATTCTACCACTGAGCCACCGTTATCCACGGATGACAAGTGCGAACTTCGCTACAAAATCATTTAATAGGGAAATAGCATAAAATGTACTGTTTTTTGCCCATAACTTTTTTTCTAAAGAACAAATATGGTCAAACAAAGTAATGGGACCTAAGTTGAGCCATCCCCTATCCATTAAAAAAGAATCATCAAAATCGATTCACTAGGTGAGACGCTATGAGTGGACAAACAAAAAAAAAAAACATACATACGGTATGAATTGATAACCGCCTCCTTTTTGAAGTCGGTTAAAAACTAACTGCAGATAGAAAACGAATAAGGTTACTTCGATATTTCTCACATTACATTTCTAATATAGTCTTTTTTGACTCTTATTAATATTTGTAATACCAGTAGCGTACCTAGCATGGGTGACACTCGGAGCGGTAATTAGTGATGTGTCACCCCTCTCCCTCTAAACGCAAAAAAAAAAAAAAAAGTTTTTCAATTCTATGTAAACATGAAAATATTACAATTTTCAGAAACAACTGTATTTGTGAAAAACAAAATTTTATGTGGGATAATATACATAAGGCAAATAAAAACTATAAATGCTTTTTATGTAACTTACCCAAGACGCATGTGTGCGTCGAGAGATCAAAAAAGTAAGGGGTCTGTGAAATTGTTCGCCTCGTAATTACTTTGAACTTATTTTACACACATGGAAAGCTAATGGGTTTTCAGTTTTTTGTTATAAGAGGTCACTACTAGGTCTAAGTATTGACAATATGAACCTAATTCTGAGTATAGTAGTACGTATTGATTCCATGGTGTGGGGTGGGAAATATTGGAGTACGGGCGGGCCTATCCCTGTAAAATTTTCAAATTAGAAGTCTTAAAAATGCATTTCAGCTTCATTTTTATCAAAAACTTGTAATTCCACTTTAGGTATCACCCCCCCCCCAGACAGTCAAACCCGAGGCGGACCCCCCCCCCCCCTTCGCGACGTCACAAGTATTAGCTTTGCGTTTTACTTATTAACAACATCGTTATACATTCCTTCTTCAAACTCAAACTTCGTTTCGCTCATAATGAATTGCATTGTTTCATTGATGCAAAGTTTATCAATAATAACCTTCACAAGTCAACAGGATAGCGAGGGGTGGGGGGCGCGGTATCGAGCTTCATCTGAGGGAAAACACAGATTAAAAAACTTCCCAAAATGATATAAAGGCAGCATAAAATGTAATAATATTATGATTTTATGCAGAATTCAAATATTAATACTTTTAAGGTAGTATTGTAGCTTTTACATAAGGGCGACAACCTCCCACCGCCAGGGCAATGACGAACCTCCTCCAAATGCTACGCAGCGCTCCCCCTCCCGAGAACTTGACCCCCAAAATGAGATTTAAAAAATCTCTTAAGTTAACTTCTAACAATTTCAATGCCGAAGGTTATGCCATGACCCCCTTCCTTTGTACACACATCTGGCTAAAAAGACAGTGAAAGAATTAAATCCAACTAAAAAAACTGGAATATGTTTTGAACACAAAGATCTTGAACTGAACTTGTAATGATTTTAATTGACAAAACTTAGTTTAAAATCGAAAAATATTTTATCTTTAAAATTTTTCGGCATCTTTATTGTGTTTAGTCCAGTAATTCCTCAAATGTGGCCAGGGGAGCCCTGCAGTCCTCCTAGGACCACATCGAAAATTAACTATTTTTTCTCAATTAATTTAGACTTATTATTTGTGAAACTTTTTTTTTAACTGCCTCTGCAGGATAAATAAGGGCTAGTCAATGCAGATACACGACTCGTATTTATTTTTGACTGCAAGTTACAAGTCATACTTTTATTTTGAGAAGGGCGCCATGCGAATATCTTAGTTCCAAAAAAGGCGCCATGACTCCAAAATCTAGGAATCACCGTGCAGTCTTGTCCTAAAAGTTATTTTGTGATGTGACAAAAAATACGACATCTGACTTCTGTCATCGTGTTCATCCATCCACTAAATTATTGCTTTTATGCGGCTTATTTCGACATTACACTATTTTTAATACGCAGATTTCAAAAAATTAACATTATTTGTCTTCTTGCTTCTATTGCACTCATGATCGTTAGCAGAACAGGGAGTCATGCTATCCGCTCTTTTACAGCAACTTAAGTACAGTCAATAAATCAAACCATTCTCGTATTCTTGACTATAGATATGTGCTGTCACTTTCACCCTCACATCCCTTTTTTATTGGAGAAACACCATGGGTCCGCTTTTGTCCTCAGAATTGACACTTGGAGCAAAAGATAAGCCACAAACGATGCCCTGGGAGCAGACCGTTTACGAAACGAATGTGAAAATATTCACATGCAAAATCACTTCTTTGTTCCACATAATTTATTTCCATTTTGCTAAAACATTGTTTCGAAAAATAAGAAAAGAACAGAAGGGCGCCTTTCGAGAGGGCGCACCGGGAAAAGTCCCGGTCAACTCTATGGCCAGTCCGGGCCTGGCACTCGGTTATAACGAGCAAACATCGCGGGCCCTTTGTGCTCGTTCTAAGCGAGCTCGACGTATCTCGAGATAGTGCTAAAAGGAAAACTCCAAATTTTAAAGGTGAAAAATCTGGTTTTCAAATGCAAAAGCAGTTTTAGAATCTCATTTACGTTTCCCAAACAGTTTTTTTCTTTTTCGAAGTTTGCAGCGGACCCTGAAAGTTAACCTATGGACCCCAAGGGGTACGCAGACCATAGTTTAGGAAGCCCTGCTTTACTTCATTACGGGTAAAATTAGTTGCTAAAAAATTGTTATTTACACGTGTGTATTAAAATTGTTCAAAGTTAGTGGAATATTTTATCCTCGTGTAAATGGTTTTCCAATTTGAAACAACTCAACCGTGCCACCATTCCTAAGACTCATGTCTCTTCCATTTTCATATTTTACTCTGTGGCTCCCTCGGTTTCTTCTCTTGCCCCCGTTGAGAAATCCTGCTTTAAACAATTCACACCCACTATTTGTTCATATCTTAAGCGTATAGATTTTTTCATTTGATTTTCCTTACATTACTTCTATTCATTCATTCATTCATTCACATTCATCCATTATTATTATTATTGTAATTCCGCTTGCCATCTTTCGTCCGAATGGTTATACCATTAACTAGTTGAGGGGACCAAGACTTGTTTAATGATTTTAATTTGAGACTTTTTATTTTTACCCTGCATTTCTATTCCTAAGCTAGTATTTAAGGGAAATATGAGAATAGTCATATTTCCCTTAAATACTAGTCAATCTGCTGGGTGCGATTTCTCACTGTCAATTGTCGAAATGTTTTTCAAACTGCATGATATTTCGATGTGGACGTTTTTATTTGCAAGATAATCATTTTTTCTCCGAGACGATAATGCAGCATTTGGTAATAACGTGTTTAATTTTTCTCGCTACAGTGTTTTCAAAAAATAAATATATAAATTAAATTTTGAATGTTTTTCAAAATTGCAAGGTTTTTTAAAAATCTGATTTTTTTTTTAAATTGTTGATCAGTGCCATTGAGTACAACATTCTCTGAAAAGAAGTGCTTCCATTTTTGAGTTTTACTAGTCTTAAAGACATTTGAAAAAATGGGGATATTTCAGGAACTCTCTATATGCACAGATAGACTTGAACATTCAAATTTTAATTAAGTTGCCAGAAGGCACTTTTAATTTAGTTATCTAAGCACAATTTATTTTTTAGTTGCCACTTTATCCAGCACTGTAAAAAAAATTCGGAAACGTTTCTGAGTATATCGTGCAGCTGCGGTTCATGAAATTTTCAAAAACGTTTCTGAGTATTTCGGAATTCTCTTTCTGTAATGTCCGGAAGCGTGTCTGAGTATTTCGGAATCCTCTTTCTGTAATGTCCAGAAACGTGTCTGAGTATTTCGGAATCCTCTTTCTATAATTTCCAGAAATGTTTCTGAGTATTTTGGAATCCTCTTTCTGTAATTTTCAGAAACGTTTCTGAATATTTCGGAATCCTCTTTCCGTAATTTCCAGAAATGTTTCTGAGTATTCTGTGCAGCTGTGGTTCATGAAAGTTTCGAAAACGTTTCCGAGTATTTCGGAATTCTCCAAACAATTTTCAAAAACGTTTCTGAGAATTTCGGAATCCTTTTTCCGTGATAATTTTTCTAAGAAATAATTCTTTTTTAATAGTATTGTATGCCATATCAGTTTCAATTCTTTCATATCTAAGAGCAATGAAACAAGCAATTTTAGAATCATTCGTGGATTTTTTTTTCTGAATTTCTAATGACAAATAGCATGGTTAACAGCATAACATATGCACAGTTATAAATTTTTGAAAATTTATGAAATAATACAGTAGTTTCATTCCCAATCACAAAATCGTCGGGGGGGGGGGGAGTGGAGTACTTCCTCAAAAGTGGGATTGTTTGTTAAACAATTTTAAACTTCAGTTTTTCTCTTAATATTTTCAAGACAAAATTATCAACATATTGTATTTTTAATGCAGAACTTAAAAACATATCTTGTATCAAACTTGATAGCTTTTATTTTCGGATAAACTTTGATAGAACTTACCTACACTTTGCGTTTCGAAATTCGTTCACGTCAAGTCAATTTCTTTGACGAACAAAGTGTACCGAAAAGTACCAACAGAGAAATTGATGAATTT
The DNA here is from genome assembly GCF_026930045.1 of Uloborus diversus. NCBI lineage: Eukaryota > Metazoa > Arthropoda > Arachnida > Araneae > Uloboridae > Uloborus > Uloborus diversus. Next base: position 146,979,540 of record NC_072736.1, read on the forward strand.
AAATATGACACCAAAGTCCCCCTGCTGGAACCATTCGGGTTTATTCCTGTTCTTGCCCTTTTCCTGTTTATCACAAATATAGATAATTAATCAAAATAGGTTACTGATTTAGAGTGTGCGCAAAATGCATTATATATTTTATTTATTATAACATTGAACTCTATTACATGATTATTCCATTTCATATGTACGAGAGTTCCCCCCCCCCCCCCACACACCATAAGAGTGATAGTGCACCCATAAAATGATATAAAGCGCCCCTTGAAAATGTCAATGGCACAGTCTGCGTGGTGAACGCCCCTCGTCTTCTCACCATATGTGCATTGCATATTAATAACATAGTATTTAAAAACTGATCACTTTTAAAACGATGACATGAAATAATATTACTTTTATTTCAGCATGTAAATGCAGCTGTTCCATTTTTGCCACTGACTCATTTCTCCTGACTGTCCTACATTAAACTAGTATATCCACGAAGGAAATGTTATTTTCGGAACTAATGTCAAGGAATTTTTTTATTGTTAACCACATTTAACAAAATGAATAAGCAGATGAATTAATTTCATAACTATGTTCTTACTAATAGATAACATGGTCATTTTCTAATGGTATAAATATTTTTAAATGAATGAATAAATTATAATAAAAAAAGATAAATTATACCGGCACATTTTTTGTGAAGCATATTACAATACTAGAAAATATTTGCATTACCATATTTCTAATGAATTAAACAATTGATTTTTTTTTCTTTTTGAACCAAAATGTATGTACATCCAAGTATTTCGAAATAACTTTTCTGTGATTGCTTCTCAAATATAAATCTTACTTCTTTTGCGTAATTAATCAGTTTCAGTTGGTTACAACAAATAGTACACCGCGCACATAGGTATGTAGGATAACTTTAAATTAATTCGATAAACCCAAAAACAGTTACAATTGGAGCCTCATCAAATGCAAATCAACAAAAATATAAATGTATATAACAACATGTTTTAAAATATTCATTAATACTTACAAGTGAACATGAGCGGAAGAAAATCTAAGTACCTCCATTACAATTGAATAAGTAATCCAAAGGGTTTCGTTTCATTAAGTATAAACACGTGTGTTGAAACTATTCACGCTTGAACACACAATATATATCTAATTATGGTCGCATTGGAAATTGTAAAGAAGCAAATGGTTATTAACCAACTTAATAGCTGCGTACATCGTCTAAAAAATCAAGGGCAGTCCAAAATGCAAAGGCGTAAAATTAGTTTCGACACATTTTACTACTCTCTAGACATGAAATAACAAGCAATCCAATGCTGAACAGTTGCTGACTGCAGCAACCATAGATAAGAAAAAAAGAAGTTCTCGTTATTTCCGACTCATTGGCGCCTGTGTTGGAAGGATGAAATAGGTTTCGAAGCGTTGCGTCATCACTTCCGCTTCTAGATATCTTGAAATAACAAAAAGCTTTCTGAATATTGAGGAGTTCGCTATTGGATGAAGGATTCCTACTATTTCGGAAACGTTTCCGATATACCGAGAAACGTTTCCGAAATTTGTTACAGTGAGGGGAGGATACAAAAGGAGGGATATGAGGTTCAGGCCCCGTAACCGCCGACAATATTATCTTGCGCAAACAGCGTTGGATATTTCCTGTTATTGATTTATTCATATTGTGTTCAAATACTATGTAAATGAACAAAATGTATACATGAAAAAAATGTATAGGATTGTAATAATATTTTCAATTCACTTATTTTTAGGAGGGAATGCCTGAAATGCTATTGCCTTTCATTGCTTATGAAATTTTATTAGTTTATAAGTGAAACTGATTAGTAATTAGTAGTATGAAGTTAATTAGTTACTAGTAGTATGAAATTAATTAGTTACTAGTAGTGTGAAATTAATTTAGATTATGAAATTAATCAGTGCTTATGGAATTAATTAGTTTATGAAAATAATTCGGCTCGTATACCCTACTAGGTGCTTCATTCCTGGTCAATTTAGTGCTTTTCAATGACCTCCAAGCAGCTTCAGAAATATTTTGCGAGCAAAAACCCTACATTCTTAAGCATGAAAATGGCCTGAAATAGTAGTCTGAAGATTAACACATAAATCTATTTCTTTTGGTCCTACAAAATGTTTCGACTACACCAAACGACCTAAGATCTCACTGCAGAGTGTAGTCTCAATCCACTCCAGAGGGCTTGTGCCAAAATATCAAATAAGTGTCAAACTGGAACAGGAAATGTCCACCAGGCCTGATTAGGGTCGCCCCTGACTTTTTTGAGGATCACAATCTTTGTGAAAACAAGAAGGCCCTATGCTAAAGGAGTCTATACTCTAAAGGAGGCACTACGCTAAAAGGTTATGCAAAAAGAAAGTTTTCGATTGGCAAATCGGCTGAGACTGCACTCTTGTTTTCATAAAAATTAAAATTTCGGGATGAAGCGGCAGCTGAAAATGAAAATGAGGCTATAAAAACTAAATTAAAGGTGTCTGTTGGCCACTCGCTACTAAATAAAACTTTGACTTTTCAAGTCTCCTTTTATATAGTTCCAGAAAAGTCTCTAAAACCCATTGAACTACAAACCTGAGGCTCTTCTTTTCAGGGAAGTAGCACTCAATGACACTGATTTAAAATTTAAAAAAAAAGAAAGAAATCAAAAATCTTGAAATTGGAAGGTTTGGAAATTTTTTAAAAAATATGTTTAAAACTAATTTTTTCAAAACGCTGGCTGTAGCAGGAAAATTAAACTCACATTTCCAAATGGGGCATTCTTCTTAGAGAAAATGATTATCTTTCAAATATAAAATAGCACCAAAAATTGTGCACCATTCCGCATATGAAGCAGTTTGAAATTTTTGTCGGAAATCCTAAGTGATAATTAGCGCCAATTGTTGCCATCTGTGGCGGGCTGTATCTCGGGCCAGGAATGTTTCGGGAACAGCAGAAATATGCCAGTAATTCACTTCTTTCTGAATTTCAAGTCATGTTAAATTCAAAAACTTCGGAGGCTTATAAAGGTAAAATTTTTCTTTTTGCCTGAATTTGACACCTATGATTTATTTTTTCTCTGAAGATTCTGTATCATGCTTATTCTATAAGTTATTTTGCCATGTTACTCCCAGTACTTTATACTTAAAACTCCAAGAATTTTTTCGTTTTTTGATGGAAGAAGTTTTTGGTCGGTTCTTTATTTTTCCTCACAAAAAGTTCGACTCTTCATTATGCACAGTTCATGTTTGTTTGCAATTACCTTTAGTCTTTTGTCGAAAAGTTCTTCCGCAGCATATTATTAACTACTAGACGATTACGTAACTATTTTTAAGCTGGTGATACATTTTGCTGTGGGCAGGCAAACGGCATTATCTGCAGAAATGAGTTTTGGAGATATTTGGGCCATTCCACGGAAAACGATAATTTTGTCCCGCACGTGACGCGTTATATATTTTATTTAAGATAATAATTCAAAAGGGTAATCATAAAAATTTTATTGCTCAACAAATGACAAACTTATGTGTGATTCCTTAAGCAAAATATTTCGTCATGACTTTTTTAAATAATTACTTTTTAATGAAATATATGAACCGTCACGTGCGAGACAAAGTGACTACTGTTTCACGGAATGGACCAATACATATTTTTTTTTTCAATGGTTTAAACTATTGTTTCTCAACAAATGAAATATGTTTCCTTTACATTAGAACCTCTCTCAAAATCCAATTTATATTAACGTTAGTGTATTAATAGAGCAAAAATATTAACTAATTCATTCGCAAGTTATAAAAGGTTGACTTTGGATGTCTCGCACGTGACGCATGAAAATGAATTAAATTTTAAATAACAAAATTGTTTAACAAAAATATAACTGTGTCAGAAGTATCTTTGTATCAAATGTAAAAATTAAAAAAAATTTGCTTTCCCCTGTCTAGTCAAAATATTAAGAGATATGACAAAATGTTAATGAAATTTAAGCGTCTTTTTGTCCCGCACGTGACGATGGAATTGCCCATTTGAAGAATCGTGTTTTGGATTCAATACTAATAATAGGAAAATGTTGGAATTAGACTTTTTTTATGCTTGTTTTTTTTCAGCGGAAACAAAATAAGCAAGCTTGTGCAACAAAGCTAACGTACCATTGACGACAAAAATGAAAAAATAAATAAATAAATAAATAAATAAAATTGAAAAATAAAAAATTTGCAGTCACGGAAATGTTGCTCTAAGTCCGACAGGTACAGGTTGAAAATCATTGGAGATAAAATGGCTCATTGTAGAAACCCACGAAAAAGTTTCAAAAGATTGGAGATCACGCCTCCCAAGGGCATAAATTTTCCTTTCCGTTAGAAATTCCTTTATCCAGTCAATTTCCCAGCTAAAATTAATCCGTTTAATGCATTTACTTTAACGCTATTATTGGTTCCTTTGAAATCTACATCAATAGCGTAAATCTTTTCTTCTTCTACACACTTCAATACAATTGACTAAGTGACACAAATATTCATTGGTACTTCTTTAAGAGGTGAATCCAATGGTGAAAATCAACTGTAAGATTAACACAGAAATTTATTTCTTTTGGTGCTACAAAATCTTTCAACTTCACGAAACGACCTAAGATCTCACTGCAGTCACAATCCATTCCAGAGAGCTTGTGCCAAAATATCAAATAAGTGTCAAACAGGAACAGGACGTGTCAACCAAGCCTGATTAGGGTCGCTTCGGTCGGAAATCATTGGGACCTTGCAAAAATTTCATAATTCGGCAAACTTTTACTGACGATTCAGCAAATTCGGAAAAATGATTGCAATATCAAAATTTTTAAATGTCCGAATGTCCCTTTTCACTAGATGTACGGATGTTTGCATACTCGTATTTTATCATTCGGCAAATTAAGAATTTTTCCTGTTCCAAAATTTTACGTTCTGGCGTCCCTGGGCCAGGCTCTTTAAGTTTTCTCGGGGAGTCAATGGGTAAAAACACAGTGGATATTGTATCGAAAAAAACCCCCTAACGTCATTTTTTCAAAGCCGGGAGGGGGTGGGGCCTAATGTCTACAAAACAACGAAGAGGCAATTAACTGCACATAGTAAACATTTTATAGCATCTCGACAGTATTTTCATAATACGACGCAGTGAGAAGCAAAAGGGATGTAAGTGCCAAAATTAAAAATTTGGAGATAATCAGTCCAAATGGTACCTCTCCTTTGTTTTAAGGCAAGAGATGGTACTAGAAGCTCTGGTGATGCTGCTATACAGCATGATTTAGAAAAAAAAATTAATAAAAGCCTATGTATGAACTTTAAACGAATTTTATTCGAAACTTTAAAAATAACACTTACATCCCTTTGCTTTTCACTGCCTCATATGTTTTCTTTTTAAGTATGGGAGATTGTTGCATTTTCTCTCTCAAACTTGTTGCTTTTCAATGTCCTCCAAGCAGCTGCAGAAATATTTTGCAAGCAAAAACCCTACATTCTTCAGCATGAAAATGGCCGGTTTAAAGATTGACTGAGCGTGTTGAATTAGTATATATAATCGGTTTTACGGTCCGTCCAGATTGACTAAGTTTCCAATAAGAGTGAATAAGTATCTGGAGAGCTGCAACTTTGCAAGGCAAGAATTGCAGGCAAGGGAGATATATTGGCTCTTACTTGCAATTCTGTCTTAGCTTTGACCATATTTGCATTGGTGCTACTGGAGCTTTCTTATTAAATCAGGAAGGTTCTAATCAATTACATTAACTCTACCTAATTTCCCTTGAAGATTCCAGACTGGCTTTATAACCGGGGATATTTCCAAATTCTTCAAAAAGATTCAAGAATTTCCAGAAGGTTACTGACTTTTAGCGGAAAACGTTCCTGGTTTTGGCAAGCTACATTACTGGCACAAATTAGGCACATCAGCTGCCCGTTATTTTCCAAGAACGTTTCTGAATCATTTTTATTGTTCAGGATACAACTTTTTTTTTTTTTTTCATGCCAATGGTGTAATTTCCAACCGGTTTTTTTTCGGAGTTGGAGCGGGGAAACGAGAGGTACAAAAGTATCATGTAAAGTGTAAACGCGGCTAATATGAGAGTCAGAAGCTCCGTGACGAATGGTATGAACCATACCTCGTTGGTGTGCGGTGGCTCCCTACAGCGAAAAGTACTGTCATCCGTGTTGCCATGATACGTTTACCGTAAAATCATGTATCACTGTAAATGTTTGGTAGTAAAACTACTTCGGTCACATAATTTCTCGGTATAATTTTTTGTAAAACGTGCTCCGTACGTTAAGCATTCCATTTCACAATAATAGTTACCTTAAAAGTTTCCCTACTGTATTATTCTTTCAATAGAAGATTTCGAAAAAGGGGCAGACTCCTCTCTCCTCCCATCATAGACACATGTTATTAATGTACATGATATATTTTTGCAATTTGTGTTTCAGTCATGTTTTAATTCTTTTTCTGCATAAAAACAGATATTGTCCTTCTTCATTTATACAATGAATACATAGTGTCCCGACCATCACAAGAAAAGCTACTGCCGAAATGTCTGCACCTGTCTACTGCTATAGTAACGAGGCGCGTCTCATTTTTCCAAGGGAAGCTTAATGTTGGAAAAACCCGTACGACTGCACAAAGGCGAGCAGACGAGTGGTGAAATGGCACCAAAAAGTCTTCCTGCTAACCCTTGCAGAAAATGAACGAAGTCCGTTTCTATGGCAGTAGACGGGCTCAGACTTGACGGCGGGAGCTTTTCTCGTGAAAGCCAAACAGTAGATGTATAACACGGCTTTCACGGGAAAGAAAGACTAAATGTAAACAAAAAAATGCGCCATTTGGTAACCTCAATCACATGATCAGCGAATATAAATACTATTGGTTAACATTTTTTATTCCTGTGAAAATCCACAAAAGATGCATAGAGGCAAACCTTCTGGCAACCCGTTTGTTTACTTCTGGTCTATTTTTTCCGTGAATAGATTACAGTTAAAATCAATGCTGGATCTACAATTTTCCCGAGTCGGAGCAAAATCTAAAGAGTGCCCCGCCCTTACCTATCTTCCCTCACCTTTTTACATCGAGTTTCAACGAAAAAACACATTAGGGAGAATTTTTCGCCCCTCAAAAGTTGCCGCCAGGGGCAAGTGCCCCCAGTTTGCTCCCCCTTAAATCCAGCACTGGTTAAAAATGAGTTCATTGAATGAAAGATAATTGTCCATTCATGAAAAAAAGTGGAACGATGTTTTCATGAACTTTGAACATGAGTTTTCGCAGGTTCATCGGTTGGCATTCCATTGCACCATGACATTCGACAAGAGATTCAACAGCGGCTGTCTCGCCCTTTTGTTCCGCGGGTCGTAGCTAGCTTTGTACACTTGAACACATGCAGCAAACTTGGCATCACACCGACAAGTAGCCAAACCGCAGCCGTAATCCCCTTTGTCTGCACAAAAGAAAATATAAAATCAGAGAAAGTATAGTGTTTATAAAACATCCTCATATAAATAATAGCCGATGATCGAGTAACCCGCGTGTTTCAATGATGAAACTCGCGCCACGGCATGATAATTTGATCTGTTAGAGTTAACATGCAGGGAAATTCTTTATTGTGACAAGGCTGAACTCGATCCGGTGACTTAACTGTTTTACTGGTAAGACTGTCATTTTAGGAGAATGAAGAAACGTAAAAATGGTCAACAATGACCGCTATCTACTGGAGTTAAGGATGAATCCACTGGAGTTAGGGTTAAAAATTAAACTACCAAAATATCATCAAACAGGCAATTGCTGCGTTCAAATGTAGAAGCAAATTTTCACCCGTCATACCATGAAGGGTGACTTTCTAGTTTACAAAGAAAATTCATTTAACAAATCTACTTCAGATTCAAACTTAATTCTTTTTTTTTTTTTGGACCCTTATCTCAAAAAGATTTTTTTAATAACATTAATACACTTCTACGTGTGCAACTTTCATATCTCCGAGCAAGACTCTAGAGTCGGAGGGGAAATGAGTCGCTCCGACTCCGATTCAGGGTATTTTAGCCCTAGCAGAGTTGCGGATTTAAAGGGAAAATTGACCGACTCCGACTCTTGGAGTTTTAAATTGTTAACTCCCGACTCCTTTAACGTTTACCCCAAAATTAGACCAACTCTGACTCCACGAGTCCAACTCTCGGAATCTCAGAGCCTTCACCTTTTTTTATGGGGGGGGGGGGTAGGCAGGTGACCAAACTGACAAAGGTCATTTGCTTCTCCTTCATCCATCTTGGCCGCGGTTTTTTTTTTTTTTTTTTTGAGTCAAGGTTTTACAATATGCTACATAATTTCTACAGTCAACTGCCCATACTTGGGACAGTATCCTAACTTGGGATATTTTGACGAATTTTGTTTTGAGGGCTGGTACACTTGTCAGTATTTTATAAGTAAGAATAATGATGTTAAAAGAAAAATGAAAGTAGATGAATAAGGCCGGTTCTGCTGCGGGCGGCGGTGGCGTTAGTATGCATCTGCAATCCGCTTCCCAATCCCCCTCTGACCTTGGGTTGACCCCCCTCTGATCTCATGGCTGCGCCTCCGTGTAATCTTTGTAGAAGATTACGGGGGTATTTTCGCGCATTTTGTCGTTTTTCGCGCGTTTTCGAACTTTGTCATTTTTTCTTTGTAACCATTTACGAGGGTATTTTCGCGCATTTTGTCGTTTTTTCGCGCGTTTTCGAACTTTGTCATTTTTTTTTTTTGTAACCTTTTAAGAGGATATTTTCGCGCATTTTTAGATATTTTGCCGCGAATTTTATTTATTTTCGGTCATACTGGACTTAGTTGTTTTTTCTCACAAACTTTTACGAGGATATTTTCACGCGTTTTGATTTATTTTCAAGCATTTTAGAGTTCGAGGATTATTTTACCGTTTTAGTCTTAGACTATTCTAAAGTCTTTTAATCTTTGATTATTTTCTCACTCTCTTAGTCTTTCACTATTTTTAATCATTTCAGACTTTGAATATTTTTCACAAGTTAGATTTTTCTTTCATGCATTTTTGAACTAGAAATTTTATCACATCCATACATTTAGGATTTCGATTATTTTTTTCTAGTTAGGTCTTTGACTATTTTAAAGCTCTTTTGTCTATTTTTAGCAATTTGTAGACTTAGTTTATTTTTATACCTTTTGATTTCTAATTACTTTTGCATCTTTTATTCATTTACAAGTGTACTCGACTTTATCATTTTTCCAACTTAAACTATTTTTTTCATCATTTAGGAGTTCAATTGTATTTTCATACATATTTACACTTAAAATATTTTTCGAATTTTGATTTTCTTTTTCATGCATTTCAAACTTTATCATTTTTACAACTTTGATTCTTTGCACGAATTTCAAAACTTGCAATCAATTTACTCTTAGTAGTAATTAACACTTATCATTAACAAATTTTCACGAATTTTAAAAATCAACTTAATTAATTTTTTCCAGTAAGCAAATTTCGCACTCAAGTTACATTTCATCACTACATATGCTTTTCAAGAGTTTCATTTAATTTATCACATTTTATTTAATCAACTCTAATAATTATTTTTTGATTAATATTTAACTTAGTCATTTTATCGTATTACTTTATTTATTTTTTCATACAAGCACTCTTGTTAGAATAAAACAAAATTTTCAACTTTCATGAATTTGAATCACTTTGACTATTTCATTTTCCCAATAATATTTTATTTTACTTTAACATATTCTCACGCGTTTTACTATTTATCATTCATTTACCAAAGTGATGAAAAATGTTCCCGCTATTATATTCAAAATACAACTCTTTCAATATAGTTATTTTCCAAGACGAAAGTTAACAAGTTTTTTCTAAATTATTACTTTACAGCCAACTAATTTCATTAACAGAGTTTTCAATACAATTTATAAATTTCAGTTTTATTTATTAATTTTTCATTCGCATGCAAATAAATTCAAAGTCGCATATTTCATTCAAGTCGGCTTCAATTTTGTATAACTGAAGAAGCTTCCAACAAAATACTCCCACATCACAACCAAGACTTACAAAAGATATTTTTACAAAATTTCATATCATTTCAAGAATATACACACTCATATAAAATCCCCAACAGAATAAAATAAAAAGTTTGCTTAACACAATTTTAGACCTATCACAAGTACTATATTTGCTCCTTTTTAAGAATTTTCATTAAACTTCGAATTAATTTAATACTAGTTCATGATCAACATAAACAGATAGGAACAGACACATACAATCTTCGGGAAAAAAAAAAAAAACCGGAATCAATAGTAAATTTATCATACGAAGAAAAAAATATTTTAAAGTCAAAAATCCAACCTTTGTAGGAAAAGACTCCTCCAATACTTATGCATTGATGCATTATTGAAGATAATGAATAATATTACAAAATATGCGTCGATTTTAAATTTAACAACGGCATAAAATGTAATATTATCCAAACTTCATTTCCATGCCTTCCTAGAATGTTCTGACTGCAACAAACACTCTCTTCGCTAAGCGTCCATCCACATCGAAAGCACAATGGATAATGAAAGATGAAACATAGGCTTATCTCAGATTTTATCTTATCATAGTGAGTCATGGAATTCACGTGGTAAGATTTCAACTCAATACTAACGGCTGTAAACACATGTGACCTCTTTTATCGCCCAAAAACTTAATTAAAGAAGATACATCGATTTAAATCTTTATTTGAAACTAATTTCCTAATTAATTTCAAAACCACTGTCGACGATTTATTTATTTTTTATTTTTTCCCGAACTTGAACTGTCTACAAAGTTATTCTATTCTATTCGTTTCTCATGCACACACACACACACACACACACACACACACACACACACACACACACACACACACACACACACACACACACACACACACACACACACACACTTAAAGACTTAATTTTTTCTATTCGCAATCATTCCACCATAACATTTCACATTTTCAAAAAGACCATAGTTATTACTTTTTTAAACTGAGTTGTTTTCCAATGATTATTTCACTGTGGAGATTATTTTCAATGCGTTCTTATTCTTTTAATAATTTTCATCAATTAAGCATTACAATTATTTATTCTTCCAAAAACATAGCGATTTTCACATTTCCAAAAAATATTTCTAGTGATTTTATTTTTACAACAGCGAATTCAATTTCCTTAGAAATTTTCGAATGTATTTTGTCATATTAAAACGAATGCATTATTCAAGTTATACATATGTACATGGTGTAGCAATCAACCTTGAATGAATAATTGCAGGTCTTAACATATAAAAAAAATTTCAACTTGTAAGAATATTTTTTTTTTTTCAAAACAATATTTTTTCAAACTTGTAACATTTTTCTACTTAGAAAATGAAATCAAATATTTTTTTTTCTTCAATTATATAAAATGTTTTTAAGAATTAATTTCTCAAACTTGTAATGTATTTCCACTAATTAAAAAAAAAATCAATTTTTTTTCAATCATATAAAAATAAATTTTTAATCTTACAAAAATAATTTTTTCCGCAAAAATATTTTTTTCAAAACAAAAAATAATATTTTTATAACATATTATTTTTTTTCTTTTCAATCTTTTTTCACAAAACTTTTTTTTTTTCATTTTTTTTTTTCAAACTTACAAAAATAAATTTAATCAACTGAATCTTCAAACAGAATGATTTAATTAATTTTAAAACTAGCAATCACTTTACTTTTTGTATTAATAACAACTATTGTTAATACATTTACTCTTTGCACTCTCAGTATTAATTAGCACACAGGCATTACAAATAATAGTAATGTTTAAGATACTTATAAATCATTCACTCAAGCTTTCAAATATCCAATTATCATGTTATTGTTCAATCATGTGAGGGAACTTGTAATGAAACTTTACTCATCAATCGAAATTATAAGCGAAAATATCACATTTTTAGCAATTAATATAATCATACAATTAACTTTGAATTTAAGAAAATTAAAATCTATTATACACTTAGTAACACATAGGTCGAAATGGTTTACGATCAGGTGAGTGTCTTTTATCAATTGAGAGAACAACATAGTTGAGAAAGAGCGCTCACATTTCATATTAGAATTTATAAGTCTTTAAGGTATTTCTCCAATATTGAATTCAGTATTAATACGTATGAATTTCAACATGTGAATGTGACTGTATATTATTTTTCAACCCATTAACTTGTTTAAGGTTCACTATCATAATTTTCAACTTTTTCTTAGCATATGTTGAAATATTTTATGTGTGTCAATCTATTGAAATATCACAAAAATCATATTCTCACTCAAACTTTATTACAATACCATACAGTGAAACAAACAAAATACAGCCATTCTAAAGCTTGCTTACAAGAAAACGCATGTACAAATATATGACAGATTAATTTCAAAGCACAAATCATCAACTATATACAACGCAAAGCAATAAAACAAGTTTAACTGCCTTAAAGGATAACAGATACATTTTGAAGGATAGAGGTAATTCATTTATAAAACTTATTAATTTACTACTTAGCTAAAGGTGCGTATTTAGCAGTCTGAACTTCCACATTGACAATATGATCCAACGTCCACCCAGATCCAAGTTGTATAAACACCTCTAAGGCGTTTTCAACCTGACCAATAGCATCATTTAAATGTTCTAAGATAGTGTCCTTAACAAGTTCTATTCGCATTACACTTCTAAAATAAGAAGTAATCAAATTATCATCATCATCATCATCATCATTATCACCAACATGACGACTCAGCACTGCCTTCATTACTATGCACCATTTAATGCTTCGTTTTTCATCTATTTCATCCTCCAATATTTGAATAATTTGGAGTCTTAACTCATCAAAACACATTTTTATGTCTTGAGAATTTTGAGGAGCAGGTGTTACAAACTCCGTAGCAAAAACACCGAATGTAGTTTGTCGAGTAGGTTTTAATCTCTTTGGGACATGAGTTTTCACTGTAACTTGCTTCACTGCACTATGCATAACACGAACGTGATGCAAAAGGGTAGATTTACTCGCAAGCACTTTTCCGCACTGATCACATGTATAGCTTCGTCCATGTATCAGGATATGCCTTTTCAAACTATCCTCTCGTTTAAACTTTCTGTCACATTTCGAACATGCAAAGGTGGTAGTAGAATTATGAATCTTCAAATGACGATTCAAAGCAGATTTCCACTTGAATGACTTTCCACATTCTTGACATATGAATGAGGGACCATGCTCCTTAATATGTAGATTCAAATGCTTTCTTTCATCGAATAGCATGTCGCACTTTTCACATCTGTAAGACTTCTTTCTAGAATGTATCTTTTGATGACTTCTCAAAGTAGACTCACGCCCAAAGGAAGCATTACATTTCATACAACAAAATGGTTTCATTCCTGAATGAGTCTTGAGATGTTGATTCAAATTTGAATTTGAACTAAATTGCTTCCCACATGAAGCACATACCTGTAAAAGATATAAAGGAAAAATAAATCAAAAATTATCAGAAACTTTTTTTATTTAAGTCAATTCTATCATTGAAAATAGCATTTAAAACACTAGCACATATGAAGTTTCGTGCTATATACTTTCTCAACATCATTTCATCATCTAAATTTAAACTCAAATGAAATGTAAATAAATACATAAAACGTGAAAACAAAACTCCTGTTTACATCATATTCAATTCTTTTAATAAGACAAGAATCCGAAAGTTGAAATTTTATAAAAGTTCATTTAAAAATACAGCACACAATATCGTTTACTGTTCCGCTACCAAAATTCCGCATGTACAATTTTTCCACTAAACTAACAAGCTTCTTTAGAATATTAAAGTAAGATGCTTATCAAATAAGCGCAAACCTTCAAGTAAGCACATTCTATGAAAATATTAATCAATTTTCATGAAATGATTATTTCGTACTCACACTTTTGAAATAGAAAAATTGGTGAAATCTTTACCCAAAATCATTTATTATATTATTTTCATACTGCTTGAGCCCTCAAATATTTCAACAAAAGAATTATCACATAACACACTCAAAAATAAATACTTACATGTGATGATAAAACATCTTCACGACTCACACCACCATCAACAATATTCGAGTTTTCCCTATGATTTTCCATTAGAAAAGCTCTAAAGAAATTCGAAACACCAAGTTAAAATTTTCAACTGTTCGAAAAAGTTTTTCGATAGAAGTTAACTTCAGCACAGAAAACCTCCCGTCACGATCGGAATGGAATCCAAACCACCAAATGATCTTTCGAAGTAACCACATCAAATTTATACTTTCGAAGGATGCGTTAAACAAAAAGGTGAAATTATCAACCAATGAGAATGCTAAATGAAATGGATGAGAGAACCAATGAGCTTAATGCATCTGTTTGAATACAATCCTTTCACAACAGTAAAAAATAAAACAAAATTAATAAATAAATAAAGATAAATTCAATCCATATGTGACCATCAAGATCTTTCTCAAAATTTGTCGAAGACTACTCTGAGTGGAGTTGAGTTGTTTTTCTCAAAATTTAAGTTTCAGGATGTGCCATGACTTTTAATTTTGAGAAAAACAACTCAACTCCACTCAGAGTAGTCTTCGACAAATTTTGAGAAAGATCTTGATGGTCACATATGGATTGAATTTATCTTTATTTATTTATTAATTTTGTTTTATTTTTTACTGTTGTGAAAGGATTGTATTCAAACAGATGCATTAAGCTCATTGGTTCTCTCATCCATTTCATTTAGCATTCTCATTGGTTGATAATTTCACCTTTTTGTTTAACGCATCCTTCGAAAGTATAAATTTGATGTGGTTACTTCGAAAGATCATTTGGTGGTTTGGATTCCATTCCGATCGTGACGGGAGGTTTTCTGTGCTGAAGTTAACTTCTATCGAAAAACTTTTTCGAACAGTTGAAAATTTTAACTTGGTGTTTCGAATTTCTTTAGAGCTTTTCTAATGGAAAATCATAGGGAAAACTCGAATATTGTTGATGGTGGTGTGAGTCGTGAAGATGTTTTATCATCACATGTAAGTATTTATTTTTGAGTGTGTTATGAGATAATTCTTTTGTTGAAATATTTGAGGGCTCAAGCAGTATGAAAATAATATAATAAATGATTTTGGGTAAAGATTTCACCAATTTTTCTATTTCAAAAGTGTGAGTACGAAATAATCATTTCATGAAAATTGATTAATATTTTCATAGAATGTGCTTACTTGAAGGTTTGCGCTTATTTGATAAGCATCTTACTTTAATATTCTAAAGAAGCTTGTTAGTTTAGTGGAAAAATTGTACATGCGGAATTTTGGTAGCGGAACAGTAAACGATATTGTGTGCTGTATTTTTAAATGAACTTTTATAAAATTTCAACTTTCGGATTCTTGTCTTATTAAAAGAATTGAATATGATGTAAACAGGAGTTTTGTTTTCACGTTTTATGTATTTATTTACATTTCATTTGAGTTTAAATTTAGATGATGAAATGATGTTGAGAAAGTATATAGCACGAAACTTCATATGTGCTAGTGTTTTAAATGCTATTTTCAATGATAGAATTGACTTAAATAAAAAAAGTTTCTGATAATTTTTGATTTATTTTTCCTTTATATCTTTTACAGGTATGTGCTTCATGTGGGAAGCAATTTAGTTCAAATTCAAATTTGAATCAACATCTCAAGACTCATTCAGGAATGAAACCATTTTGTTGTATGAAATGTAATGCTTCCTTTGGGCGTGAGTCTACTTTGAGAAGTCATCAAAAGATACATTCTAGAAAGAAGTCTTATAGATGTGAAAAGTGCGACATGCTATTCGATGAAAGAAAGCATTTGAATCTACATATTAAGGAGCATGGTCCCTCATTCATATGTCAAGAATGTGGAAAGTCATTCAAGTGGAAATCTGCTTTGAATCGTCATTTGAAGATTCATAATTCTACTACCACCTTTGCATGTTCGAAATGTGACAGAAAGTTTAAACGAGAGGATAGTTTGAAAAGGCATATCCTGATACATGGACGAAGCTATACATGTGATCAGTGCGGAAAAGTGCTTGCGAGTAAATCTACCCTTTTGCATCACGTTCGTGTTATGCATAGTGCAGTGAAGCAAGTTACAGTGAAAACTCATGTCCCAAAGAGATTAAAACCTACTCGACAAACTACATTCGGTGTTTTTGCTACGGAGTTTGTAACACCTGCTCCTCAAAATTCTCAAGACATAAAAATGTGTTTTGATGAGTTAAGACTCCAAATTATTCAAATATTGGAGGATGAAATAGATGAAAAACGAAGCATTAAATGGTGCATAGTAATGAAGGCAGTGCTGAGTCGTCATGTTGGTGATAATGATGATGATGATGATGATGATAATTTGATTACTTCTTATTTTAGAAGTGTAATGCGAATAGAACTTGTTAAGGACACTATCTTAGAACATTTAAATGATGCTATTGGTCAGGTTGAAAACGCCTTAGAGGTGTTTATACAACTTGGATCTGGGTGGACGTTGGATCATATTGTCAATGTGGAAGTTCAGACTGCGAAATACGCACCTTTAGCTAAGTAGTAAATTAATAAGTTTTATAAATGAATTACCTCTATCCTTCAAAATGTATCTGTTATCCTTTAAGGCAGTTAAACTTGTTTTATTGCTTTGCGTTGTATATAGTTGATGATTTGTGCTTTGAAATTAATCTTTCATATATTTCTACATGCGTTTTCTTGTAAGCAAGCTTTAGAATGGCTGTATTTTGTTTGTTTCACTGTATGGTATTGTAATAAAGTTTGAGTGAGAATATGATTTTTGTGATATTTCAATAGATTGACACACATAAAATATTTCAACATATGCTAAGAAAAAGTTGAAAATTATGATAGTGAACCTTAAACAAGTTAATGGGTTGAAAAATAATATACAGTCACATTCACATGTTGAAATTCATACGTATTAATACTGAATTCAATATTGGAGAAATACCTTAAAGACTTATAAATTCTAATATGAAATGTGAGCGCTCTTTCTCAACTATGTTGTTCTCTCAATTGATAAAAGACACTCACCTGATCGTAAACCATTTCGACCTATGTGTTACTAAGTGTATAGTAGTTTTTAATTTTCTTAAATTCAAAGTTAATTGTATGATTATATTAATTGCTAAAAATGTGATATTTTCGCTTATAATTTCGATTGATGAGTAAAGTTTCATTACAAGTTCCCTCACATGATTGAACAATAACATGATAATTGGATATTTGAAAGCTTGAGTGAATGATTTATAAGTATCTTAAACATTACTATTATTTGTAATGCATGTGTGCTAATTAATACTGAGAGTGCAAAGAGTAAATGGATTAACAATAGTTGTTATTAATACAAAAAGTAAAGTGATTGCTAGTTTTAAAATTAATTAAATCATTCTGTTTGAAGATTCAGTTGATTAAATTTATTTTTGTAAGTTTGAAAAAAAAAAATGAAAAAAAAAAAAGTTTTGTGAAAAAAGATTGAAAAGAAAAAAAATAATATGTTATAAAAATATTATTTTTTGTTTTGAAAAAAATATTTTTGCGGAAAAAATTATTTTTGTAAGATTAAAAATTTATTTTTATATGATTGAAAAAAAATTGATTTTTTTTTAATTAGTGGAAATACATTACAAGTTTGAGAAATTAATTCTTAAAAACATTTTATATAATTGAAGAAAAAAAAATATTTGATTTCATTTTCTAAGTAGAAAAATGTTACAAGTTTGAAAAAATATTGTTTTGAAAAAAAAAAAAAATATTCTTACAAGTTGAAATTTTTTTTATATGTTAAGACCTGCAATTATTCATTCAAGGTTGATTGCTACACCATGTACATATGTATAACTTGAATAATGCATTCGTTTTAATATGACAAAATACATTCGAAAATTTCTAAGGAAATTGAATTCGCTGTTGTAAAAATAAAATCACTAGAAATATTTTTTGGAAATGTGAAAATCGCTATGTTTTTGGAAGAATAAATAATTGTAATGCTTAATTGATGAAAATTATTAAAAGAATAAGAACGCATTGAAAATAATCTCCACAGTGAAATAATCATTGGAAAACAACTCAGTTTAAAAAAGTAATAACTATGGTCTTTTTGAAAATGTGAAATGTTATGGTGGAATGATTGCGAATAGAAAAAATTAAGTCTTTAAGTGTGTGTGTGTGTGTGTGTGTGTGTGTGTGTGTGTGTGTGTGTGTGTGCATGAGAAACGAATAGAATAGAATAACTTTGTAGACAGTTCAAGTTCGGGAAAAAATAAAAAATAAATAAATCGTCGACAGTGGTTTTGAAATTAATTAGGAAATTAGTTTCAAATAAAGATTTAAATCGATGTATCTTCTTTAATTAAGTTTTTGGGCGATAAAAGAGGTCACATGTGTTTACAGCCGTTAGTATTGAGTTGAAATCTTACCACGTGAATTCCATGACTCACTATGATAAGATAAAATCTGAGATAAGCCTATGTTTCATCTTTCATTATCCATTGTGCTTTCGATGTGGATGGACGCTTAGCGAAGAGAGTGTTTGTTGCAGTCAGAACATTCTAGGAAGGCATGGAAATGAAGTTTGGATAATATTACATTTTATGCCGTTGTTAAATTTAAAATCGACGCATATTTTGTAATATTATTCATTATCTTCAATAATGCATCAATGCATAAGTATTGGAGGAGTCTTTTCCTACAAAGGTTGGATTTTTGACTTTAAAATATTTTTTTCTTCGTATGATAAATTTACTATTGATTCCGGTTTTTTTTTTTTTCCCGAAGATTGTATGTGTCTGTTCCTATCTGTTTATGTTGATCATGAACTAGTATTAAATTAATTCGAAGTTTAATGAAAATTCTTAAAAAGGAGCAAATATAGTACTTGTGATAGGTCTAAAATTGTGTTAAGCAAACTTTTTATTTTATTCTGTTGGGGATTTTATATGAGTGTGTATATTCTTGAAATGATATGAAATTTTGTAAAAATATCTTTTGTAAGTCTTGGTTGTGATGTGGGAGTATTTTGTTGGAAGCTTCTTCAGTTATACAAAATTGAAGCCGACTTGAATGAAATATGCGACTTTGAATTTATTTGCATGCGAATGAAAAATTAATAAATAAAACTGAAATTTATAAATTGTATTGAAAACTCTGTTAATGAAATTAGTTGGCTGTAAAGTAATAATTTAGAAAAAACTTGTTAACTTTCGTCTTGGAAAATAACTATATTGAAAGAGTTGTATTTTGAATATAATAGCGGGAACATTTTTCATCACTTTGGTAAATGAATGATAAATAGTAAAACGCGTGAGAATATGTTAAAGTAAAATAAAATATTATTGGGAAAATGAAATAGTCAAAGTGATTCAAATTCATGAAAGTTGAAAATTTTGTTTTATTCTAACAAGAGTGCTTGTATGAAAAAATAAATAAAGTAATACGATAAAATGACTAAGTTAAATATTAATCAAAAAATAATTATTAGAGTTGATTAAATAAAATGTGATAAATTAAATGAAACTCTTGAAAAGCATATGTAGTGATGAAATGTAACTTGAGTGCGAAATTTGCTTACTGGAAAAAATTAATTAAGTTGATTTTTAAAATTCGTGAAAATTTGTTAATGATAAGTGTTAATTACTACTAAGAGTAAATTGATTGCAAGTTTTGAAATTCGTGCAAAGAATCAAAGTTGTAAAAATGATAAAGTTTGAAATGCATGAAAAAGAAAATCAAAATTCGAAAAATATTTTAAGTGTAAATATGTATGAAAATACAATTGAACTCCTAAATGATGAAAAAAATAGTTTAAGTTGGAAAAATGATAAAGTCGAGTACACTTGTAAATGAATAAAAGATGCAAAAGTAATTAGAAATCAAAAGGTATAAAAATAAACTAAGTCTACAAATTGCTAAAAATAGACAAAAGAGCTTTAAAATAGTCAAAGACCTAACTAGAAAAAAATAATCGAAATCCTAAATGTATGGATGTGAAAAAATTTCTAGTCCAAAAATGCATGAAAGAAAAATCTAACTTGTGAAAAATATTCAAAGTCTGAAATGATTAAAAATAGTGAAAGACTAAGAGAGTGAGAAAATAATCAAAGATTAAAAGACTTTAGAATAGTCTAAGACCAAAACGGTAAAATAATCCTCGAACTCTAAAATGCTTGAAAATAAATCAAAACGCGTGAAAATATCCTCGTAAAAGTTTGTGAGAAAAAACAACTAAGTCCAGTATGACCGAAAATAAATAAAATTCGCGGCAAAATATCTAAAAATGCGCGAAAATATCCTCTTAAAAGGTTACAAAAAAAAAAATGACAAAGTTCGAAAACGCGCGAAAAAACGACAAAATGCGCGAAAATACCCTCGTAAATGGTTACAAAGAAAAAATGACAAAGTTCGAAAACGCGCGAAAAACGACAAAATGCGCGAAAATACCCCCGTAATCTTCTACAAAGATTACACGGAGGCGCAGCCATGAGATCAGAGGGGGGTCAACCCAAGGTCAGAGGGGGATTGGGAAGCGGATTGCAGATGCATACTAACGCCACCGCCGCCCGCAGCAGAACCGGCCTTATTCATCTACTAATGAACAGTTATCTTTTAAGGTAATGTGAGTGAAACCCTAGTGCTTCAACTTAAAGGTAAGTTTAATTACTTTGAAAATTTCGACAAAACATGCGATTTTTAAGTATGAAAATGACTTTGGTTACCTACGTTAACTGAGCAGCATAGCTTTGTTTTTTTTCACACTTCATCTCGGCTATGTACTTGTGCCTTATTTGTGCAGTAATTCAGTTTAACTTACTTATTAATAAATTTGAGACATTGCAAATACGCTCCTAACTTGGAATAATGCTCCAAGTTGGAGTCATATAAAAGGCTTACGAGGAATATTGAGTAAAAAAATTGAATAATTGTATTCAGAAAAAAATATAGTCTGAAAAATTCACTATTCTGATGACAGTAAATGTGTCATACACACATGCCGTTGCAGGACAGAAAATTTGTCATTGGAAAAAAATCAAAAATTTTTCAAAGTGTTACAAATGTTAGTTCTACTAATGAAAATGATTCTCAAAGTATTGATGAGATTATTTTTTTAATGAATTTCACGTGATATGAAGGAATGAAAATGATTGAAAAGAGGAACATAGAGAGATAAAAATCAGCTTCGTGGGGAATTATTTGGCATTATCAAATAGTTTTATTTCAATTGTGGATGGGAGCGTGAAAACATTATATTCAAAAGAAATGAGAAAGCTGCGGAGACAGCCAATATTTTCAGGGGCAAGTGTACATTTTGAAATCTATGGAAAGGTAAAAGACTGAATTGATTTTATCTAATATTATTATTTTTTTTAAATTGAGTTGTGGAATAAACTTCTTCTAATGATAATTGTTGTCTCAAGCTAGAATCTATAACAGCATACATAACAGATAAAACAAAATGTTAAGTGCTCCAAGTTAGGGAGCAGGACCCCAAACTTGGGACAATGAATATTTTTTGTTGTATTATCTAAGGGACATGTCTACACATATGAGTCTTGTCCTGAGATAACGTACTGAGGCTCTTCCGAAAAACTGAGTACTTCATTCAAATTGAAAACATATAATTTATATGCTACTAAAGGTAAAAGTTCAAAAGCGTCCCAAGTTATTGGCACTTGACTACATGAAACGCCAATGGGGGGGGGGGGGATCTGTTGTGAAACGTATGAAGCATTATTGCTCTTCACGTGCAATGTGCAGTATATATACCTAAAAGTGCATTCCATCTATATAGTAAATATTAAGTAAAAATTGTCCTTGAATTTAAGCAATTTGCACATTGCAAAAATTTAACATCTTCCTTTTTAACAGTAAGTAAAAACTGTGAGAAAATTAATGTGTGTTAAGAAAAATTTAAAGGAAGGATTCCTTTATTGGAATGGACATTTGGCCAGTGCTTCAGAGTGCTTCAAACGTGCAGTACGTAATACCTCTTGCACGTTTAACGCACTTTTGAATCCACTGGGATACCTGGAATACTTATTTTTTCAAATATGTATAAACCTTGAAGTAGCTACTACAGAAGCACTGGCCACCCTACCGGTGTGTTTACCTTATGCTTCAGAATTTCTACACCACCTTACAGTTCTTGACGAGATATCTCGTCCATTTCCCATGCAATTCTGGGACTGCCCAACCGCAAGGAGTTAAGCATGATTTCCCAAAACTTTTACTAATACTTGGACAGTATTATAGCGTAAAATAAGAAGATTTTGCTGAAACTTGACTGGAAATAGTAATTTCACACAAAAACAAACTTGAGTATGAGTTTACTATTTCTAAAAGGCCAAAATCCATAAAACTGGAAAAATTTCTCTGTTTTTAATCTGCTTCAAGCAAAGAAAAACAATGGAAACTCTGTTAAAAGCATTAAATTCTAATTTCCAGTCAAACGGCTGCTTGTAGCGTGCATTACTAAGGTAACAACACAGAAACGCAAAAAAATTGGATTACAACATTAAACAAGAATTATTTTAACTTCCTCTTTTTCATTCGCAAGAACAAGTTTTGTCGTTCTTTTCGATTGCTAAATCGTTTCCTCACTCTCCTTCAGCAACTTCTTCAATTGTGACGTAATTTTTGGAAGTTTCCAGAGTTCAGTGTGTTGTCTGGGCCCCATTGTTTTGGGCCAAGGGCATCTCTTTTCCCAATGTTTTTATCGCAGAGGGAAGGCAGCAAGTGACTTTTACCTTATTTCACAGTTTAAGCATTGGGTTAAAGATAATTCAGAACCAGTGAAGCTAAATAATTAACAAATGAACTACGAAGTTTAATGGTAAAATTAAGTACAGTCAAGTGCCCATAACTTGGGAGTTTCGAACTTTTACCTTTAGTAGCATGTTAATCATATGTTTTCCATTCGAACGAAGTATTCTATTTTTAGAACGAACCTTAGTACAGGAAAAGGTATAGACAGGGGCGTGCACGGGGGGAAGAAGGGACACCTGGTGGCCCGAGCCCGAAGGGTGACCGAGACTTTTAAAATGAGAAGTGTAACATATATAGGGATGTAGGGTAAACAATATAGAGGGAATCTCGCAAAAGTCTTTTTTTTTTTTTTTTTTTTTTTTTGTGCACACGGCACACCCCAGGGTATAGATGTGTAGACATGTCCCTTAACAAATAAAACAAAAAATGTTCACTGCCTCAAGTTAGGGATATTCCTCCCAAACGGGACACTTAGAATTTTTAATTTTACTTTTATGTATGCAGCAACAGATAATAGTTGAGACCCCAATTATCATTTTAAAGAAGTTTATTAAGAATTTACAACTTAATAAGGAAAAAATAACACAGTAGATAGAAATAACATAATATTGTACATTTTCACAGATTTCAGAGTCCTATTCTTGTTCCTGAAAATATTGATTGTCACCTCAGCCTTCTTACTTCTGTTGAATGTAATGTTTCCGCTTTCCCCTCTACATTTGCAAGAGTAAAATTGGTGAACCCAAATAATTCCTTATTAGGGTGGTTCAAAACAACTTTTTTGCAACTAAAGTTTAGGACATCCCCTATTTTTCTTTTAGACTTACTAATGATATTATGCTGTAAAAGTTTTAGATTCTTACTTGAATTTTAAGACGGTGCTCAATGACTCCATAATTTAACATTAGTCGTAGTATAAAAAATGCCACAAATTAAGAAACATTTAATTTCCCCGGCTGTTTTTTTGTAAATAATTATTTTATTGCAATGTATATGCATATTGCTAGTATATATGATAATGTGCAACATTGTTTTTTCAGTTCAATGTATTTTGTTAACCCCCTCCCCATACTTATGAAGTTTGGGGGAGAGAGTTGATCCCCCTCTTTCAGTAGAAATAGGAAGCTAAAATTCTTCCAGTATATTACTATCCATAAGTATAAAAATATTGTGACGTGTCCTGTTGTCTAGGACTACTCTTCTTTTTTTACGTGTATTTTTGAACCACCCGACTCCTCATGCAGCTGATTCATAACTCTCTCTGTTCCTCATTTCACATATTTTCACATTCATTTTCATTATCTCCTAATACGTGAAATTCACAGAAAATTACTTGGTCTCATCGATACTTTAAGACTCATTTTCGTTAATAGAACTAGCGTTTGTAATATTTTGGCAAAACATGTCTTGTTCATCAATAGATTCCGAGTTTTCTAACCAATAACAAAAATTCTGTCCTGTAACGGTATGACACATTTATCGTCATCAGAATAGTCATTATTATTACAATTTTTTAAGCTATATTTTTTTCTCGATATGATTCAACAACTTAATCCCTAATATTCTTCGTAGACACTTTCAATGTCTTAGTACCTTAATTTGAAACAGTGTCCCGAGTTTGGAGCGTATTTGACATTTTTCAACGTTATGAACAAATGAGTTAAACTGAATATGCACAATATAGGTACAGGTACATAGCAGAGATGAAGTAAGGAACGAAATTCAAACTAAATCAAACAAAATCAGTTAACGTTGGTAACCAAACTTTTTTTCCATACTTAAAAATCGCATATTTTGTCGGAATTTCCTAAATGTTAAAACTTACTCAAAAGCTAAAGCATCAAAGTTTAACTCATATTGCCTCTAATGATCATTTATCCTTTAACACCATTCATTTTTACAGATAGAGCACTGACAGGTGTACCAGCCATCAAAACAATATTTGGCAAAGTTTCTCAAGTGTGAACACTTGACTGTAGTGTATATGGTGAATAAAAAGCTATTAAAAAAAGTTAGAAATTCAAATACTTAATGTATCTTTGTGTAAATTTATCCTTTCACCTTAATACGTTAAAATTCTCAAAATATTATCTTCGAAAATATTTATGTGAAAAGATACAGTACAAATTTGGGTTTATTTAGTATCGTTGAAATCAGTGATGTTCCCATCAATTTTGTTGAAGGTATGCTACTTGAGGATTTATCCCCGTTTCGCGCAATATGTGCACGCCGATCATGTACATAATATGTCATAATATGAATTTTTTTGAAGTTTGAGTGTATACGCCATATGTCTAAGAAATGTTTGAGAGCGGCGTATATGGTGTATAGGGTAGGTGGGGGTAAAGCCCCGCGTGGGGTAAAAACCCGCACCGACATTTTAACTTGATCCCCTTGGAGTAAGAAATTTACTTCTAGGTGGTGGGTTTGTCCTATGAAAACCTATTAATCAATGAAATTTTGTCCTGACTAGGCACTCCAGAGACGAGAAAGGGGGATAAGTCTGTTTTTTACTACTTTGTTCTAACTTTTCTAATATATTATTTGAACATTGTAAAATGTAGAATTTGAAAAGAAGAATCAATGAATTACATGTTAATACTGGTACATTAAAGCTTCACCTTCGCGTGAAAACAGTTATTCTAACGGCTGCTTAAAAACAACATGGGGCGTTTTTCAGAAAGTGACAAAATGGGGAAAATCCCCGCAGTTGTTTTGGGGTAAAACCCCGCATCTCCATAAGGTCAAGGATTCTCTCCACTCGGCTTAAAATAGTCTCTTTTTTGAAATATTATTAATATCTTTGTTTAGCATGTGTTTTGTACAGCTTATTCATCTTAAAAAAATAATTGTTGGTGGACATTTACTCATGAAGTTTAAATTTGGATAAGATTTGTTAGGTAAAATCTTACATTCATTTCAATTCAAATGTGCTTTCATTAATGTAACAGTTTCTTCTCTCTCTTTTTTTTTTTTTTTGAACATTTACGTACGTTTACTTTTTTGTTCTAGTACCTTCAGAAGAAAAACAATTCAGAACCATGATAAATGTCGAGCTTAATGAAGCACGTAACTTAATTGCAGGCATCTCTTCGTTCGGTATGGTAGACATTAAAGTTAGGTTCAAAAATATCGATTGAAGACATCACTGAAAAATGGAACAAAAGCTTGGGTGTACGAAGAAAAAACAAATTTCTCTATAATTTCGAGTGAAACTGTAGAGAATAACTCGAAGCTTATCCCTGCACACTGTGGCCATGATAACTTCAATATGACAAGGAGGAGGTTATGTAGAGGGTTTTTTTTACATAAAACACCTAGAAGCCTGCAAATGTACTGAGACACAGGAAGAGTCATTGGAAATGAAGACGTTATAAATAAATTATCGTAATCTCAGTAGGACACGGTTCCATCCTCGACGCAATAACATTTTTAGAAAACTCAACCTAGTGTACTGTTAACTTAAAACACTGGGTTCTAGATATTCAATTAAATTATAGCTTCAGGCATTTAAATTATTTTTTATAATGCGGCTGTAATTTTTTCCCGGCTAATTAATCCTCCTTTTGTAGAGAAGAAAATATTTTCGTGACAAAGTTAAAAAAAAAAAAGTGATATATTCAGAGTTCGGTACTTCTGAATAACAATAAACCAATGGTTCAAGGAGGTTTTTCAAGTGTTTTTATCAAGCAGTCACCTTTTTTATTCACATTCATCTTGAGTGGGGTAAAGATCCGCATTGCGGGGTTTTACCCCATTTTGTGGGGCAAAACCCCGCAATTTTGTTTCCCCGCTAAATTGTAATTTTCTCAATTATTACTAATCAGACGTAGCTATAATTTGGAAGGATTATAGGTAACAACCCACGCAATGACTCTAATTTTAAAAAAAAATGGGAAAATATGCCCTTTATTGACCATGGTGGTATAAAAACTGAAAATCGCGGGGCTTTACCCTCACCTACCCTACACTATGGGAACACCACTGGTTGAAATACTACTTTGCAGCTAAATATGATAACGTAGAACATTTGGCTCATTTTAACTTTTCACCAAACTGATAAAAATAAAGCATTAACGTTAACGTTGTTCGTTAAATTTTGGCAAAATCAATGTTTTTGAAGTTTAAAATTTAATGTTTAGTTTTTAAACGAAGCTATCCATTAAATAAGACTAACTAAAAATCCAAAAAAAAAAAAAAAAAACCCAAACTAAAAAAAAAAAATCCAAGCCATCTATACTATTAAAATTTGTGCACATCTGTCTGTACGTGTCTGTAACCCTATCTCCTCCAGACTGGCAATTCAATATTTTTAGACTTGTGGATAGCAATATACTGGAAGAATTTTAGCTTCCTATTTCAACTGAAAGAGGGTGGTCAACCCCCTCCCTCAAACTTCATAAGTATGGAGAGGGCGGGATTAAAAAATACATTGAACTGAAAAAACAATGTTACACATTATGATATACACTAGTAATATGCATATATATTGCAATAAAAAAATTATTTGCAGAAAAAGAAAAAAAAAAACAGCTGGGGAAATTAATGTTTCTAAATTTGTGGTATTTTCTATGTTACGGCTAATATTAAATTAAGAGGTCATTGAGCACCCTTTTAAAACCTGAGGAAGAAGCTAAAACTTTTACAGCATAGTAAGTGTTAGAAAAAAATAGGGGGTGTCCGAAACTCCAGCTGAAAAGAAGGTTTTTTGAACCACCCTAATATACATGGAAAGCCATTCCACCCTGTCTCATTCTTCTAATTCTTAAGGGGTCGGAGGTATGGGGCAGCACATCCAGTCCTGAGATCATCCCAGGGGTAAAATCAGTAAAAAAAATTTAGGGGAAAAATATATAGGTTGCTTTGTTTAAAAAGTGCTACTACTTTATTTGTTCGTTTATTTATTTTTTACTTCTATTTCTTCAGATGAGCGAGGCATATTTTGTTTTTAGAATTCAGCTTTTAATGTTAGAAAGGTATGTGCGACATAACTTGCAGTCTTAGCTAATTAAGAGAATATTAATCAGATGATAGAAAGTCGATGTTGGTATGCGGGAAAGTAGGCTCGTTTCGGATCTTGTTCAAATTTGTTAAAGTGGAAAAAAAGCTTGAAAACAACAGCTATTCTTTTAGCACTATTTAACCAATATCGCTAGCTAATCAAAGCTCTTTTCAAAAATGATCTAAAACGATTAAGGATGATTGTTACTTTATTAACAAAATTCTAAACTCTTTAAAGGAATTAAGGAAATATTTGAAGGAAATTTAAGGAAATTTTTGTGAAATATAAAGCCAGCTTACAAAAATAAATATTGCAAAAAGTTTTTTTTTAATGTTTTTAGAACTATAGACGTTATAGTAGAAACTATCAGGCCCACTGCTAGACGTCTGAGCGCCCGCGTGCGAAACCTATTTTGGTCGCCCCCTCCCCCATATCATGGGATATTCGGCCCCTCTCCCGAGAGTCATGAAAATTTATTTATTTATTTATTTTTTATTATTATTCTTAGTTTTTTATTTATTTATTTATATATTTATATATATATATATATATATATATATATATATATATATATATATATATATATATATATATTGAAGTTAGTTGAAAAAAACTTAGTAGCTTGATTTACCTAGCGATCTCTTCCGCCCCCCCCCCCCGCTCCAAAAAAAAAAAAAGAAAAGAAATCTCTTTGCCTGCGCAAAATTTTCCATGTTCTGTGCCTCCTTACACACGAGACACATAAGTTGTTCTTTTACTGCTACGTGAGAAAGCAGAAGATGACAATTTGCCACTTTTGCAATTTATAGATTCTTCTGTCAGTTAGCTTATTTTGGTGATTAGCTAGCACGTAACGCTTACTAGTAAGCAACCTGTTGCTTCAGTATCTTAAATGAAACTTTTCAAGAAAAAAAGAATAAAATTAAGTCATATTTTAGATTTAATTTCTCTGGAGAGGGAGCTTGACATGTATAAAATAACTTCGGAGATTAAATGTCGGCAATGAAGGTAATAAGCAAGTAATAAGCTTAGTAAGCGAGTAATATGTTTAGTTTATGATCGAAAATATGGAAAACAGATCCGTAATTAATGAGACATGAAACAGTAACAGAAATAAGTACAGCAATTAGTTGTATGTTTATTTTGAAAACTTTTTTTATACTACATTTCTATTATAAAAATTTCAAACTCACTAAAAATGTCTTAAAACAGTTACAAAAACCAATATGATTATGAGTGGGTGTAGAAAAGAAGTCAATACCCATATCAAGTAGAAAACATAAGGGAGTAAGTAATAGCATTTTTTGATTTTAAATGTGAAAAATACAAGCTACACAAAGAAAAAGAACTTCCCAGTAACTCTTCCTTTTTACGGATTGTCAAATTCGTTCTAGAAAACACAACATTTTATTCCTTATTTCGTGCGAAATGTACAAAGCAAAAGACATTTTTCCAAAAAAAAAAGAAAGAAAAAAAGAAATGAAAAATACCTGCACAGAAATTGGCATATTTTTTGCTTTCTTGCAAGTTGTTTAGTACAGAACATGTTCAGTTACGAGCAACATGTGATATTTCGATTAGGTTGCATTGCTCTGAATAGGATAACTTAATGTTTAGCACATTCGGTCTGTAAATAAACGGTTTGAAGTAAACTAAATGTTGGATGAATAAGTACATCATTGATAAGGCACAGTAAAATTTATTAGAAGTGCAAAAAGCACTCTGGTGAGCGAAGATCTAAAAAATGATCGCAATTGTAAAATTTTTGATATGTCAATGTCTAGCTTTTCGAGGCACGAATTTAAAAAAAAGAGAGAGAAAAATGTAACCAGGCAGTCTTTTTTCAGATCGTTGCTAAAGTAAAATACCTGTAATAAACAGAATGGTTCAGGAAAGTGGAGAATTTATAGGGTGAGGTAGTGGAGGTAGTGCCTAAAAACAAATGCGACTTCACTTCTAGAACAAAGAGAGGGAGATACTATTTGTTAGGACTTGTGTGCTAATATGTGCTAATGCAGCATCTTACACAAATTGAACTTTTCTTGCTCGCAAAATCTGTTATTATTTTTTGTGTGTCCAAATTGTCTAAAATTTCATGTTCTATAGACAAAATTGACAAATTACTAAGTCTTTGCTGATGCATAGTTGATCTTAAACAATTTTTTGATTTTTAACTTCGAGAAAGATTTTTCACCTGATTCAACCGAAAGTGGCAGAGTTAATAAGATTCTTAATGCTATTGCTGTATTGGGAAAAGTTGAAATTAATTCGTTTGTAAAGAGATATTGTAAAAGTGTATGTGGATCATTAGACTCGTTACCTGGAAAGTGTAGTTTTAAAGCATTAATCTCATCAAATAAGGTCCACGCCGTCAATGTCTGCTTCATTTCTTGAGTCGTCTTTTAGTTTTGAATGTAAATCATTACAATGCTTTAGTAATTCATCTTTTGTGTGGCTAAATAATTTGCTACCGAAAAAGCCAAACACATCGTCAAATGCTTGTAATTCTTCAAATCGACCTCTTAAAGAAATTAATGTCTGATCAAAGATTCTAAAAAAAAAAAAACTCTACTTTATAATTGGTTTTAGGATCTATCTAAAAACAAACTCTACTTTATAATTGGTTTTAGGATCTATCTTTAAAAAAAAACTCTACTTTATAATTGGTTTTAGGATCTAACAGAACTTCGTCGCGTTGTTCATACTCAACTTGTTTGGGTTTTCGTTTTGGACGGAGTGATTTTACAGGCGGCTAATCGGCTTCAATGGTGAGTTCGTGAGCTAGTTTGGTAGCTTCCTCTAAAACTACTTCAAAATGTTCATCTGTGCGACATTCCTCAAATTTTGCTACTAAATTTTTTAACAAATTTATACACATTTGTGTATTTAAGCACGGGCTTTGCATCATTTTGCTTAATGAATTAATTTCGCTTAAAACATCGAACCAAATAATAATTGAGCGCATAAATTTATGATTTTGCATGTTTAATGCAAATGAATAAGCTTTGTGTGTTGTAGTGCTCTCCCAATTCGAAGAATTTTCTGATATCTCCAGCAGAGCGTCAAATATTTTGTCGAAGTGATAACGCAAAGGTTTGATTGCGTCAATTCTACTTGACCATCGCGTAGCACTTAAAGGTTTTAGTTTTATGTCAGGTGAATGTCTGCAAATAATGGACCATCTTTTTGTAGATGAAGAGAAAAAAACAAAGTTCATGGATCAAGTCAAAGAAATTAATAGTTTCTTGCGAAATCCTTGCTGCATCATTGATCACCAAATTCAAAGTATGAGCTGAACAAGGAACAAAAAATGCGCGACTATTAATTTCTAAAATTCTCTTTTGCAATCCAATATGTTTTCCACGCATATTAGAGCCATTATCATGTCCTTGGCCACGCAAATTTTGAATATAAAGTTTTAACTCTGAAAATAATTTTAAAACAAAATCTAACAGACCCTCGGGAGGTAGAACTGGTAATCGAACAAAAACCTATGAAAGTTTTGCATATCTCTATTTTTTGTCTGTATTATTTGAGCAAACATGTCTCAGTATTATTGTTAATTGCTCTGTGTGACTTGCATCTGGTGTGCAGTCTAAAATAATGGAAAAGTACTTCGCTTCTCTTACTTTATCCAAAATATAACTTTTTATTGTCCTGCCGAGTAAATCGATGATTTCATTTTGAATGTCGTCTCCCAAATAATAAGCCATACGAGTTGAATCCGACCTAGAGGATTCAATCTTAAGAATGTGTTCCCGTATAATTGAATCAAAAGATGCAATCATCTATTGCTTTTGGAAAATTTCCATTATTGTGTTCAAACAATGTTTTCGATGAACCCCGAAAAGCCAAACATTGACGCGATAAAAATTTGACGACTGCAATTATTCTTTCTAGCACATTGTACCAATATTTTTTTTTTTTTTTCGGAATCTAATAGCCTCAGTTGCATTTGATTTACGGTTGTCTTAGTTTTTAACATCTTATTCATTTGTACCAGGATTTTACGTTTTGATTATTGGGAAACACTTGTTTCATGCCTTTTTAAATTTAATGATAAATGCTGCCAATCTGAGAAGCCTTTTGCATCACTAAAACTACTTGAATTGTCGCCAAAAATTTTACAACAAAAACAGTACACTGAATCTTTCAAAATGGAATAAACAAGCCAATCTCAATTGACTTTCTCACCATTTGAAAGATTTCTGTTGTAATAACTGGCAGCAAATTTTCTACCAGCGTCATTGATGGGGAAGTTGTGATTATGTACCTGAACAGGACCACGACCTACCAAAGCATTCGCATTATGAGTATCAATACTTTCAGGCCACGTTCGCGGATCATCACCACATTTTTCACGGACCGTAGATGGACAACCGAAAGATGCCGAACCTCAGGGAAATCCTTTCAGACGCATACATCTATCCAACCCTTCAAGCTTATCCGGGCCGTTTAAAGGGCGCTAAAAAACCGAGGGCGCAGAGTTTCGAGGGCGCAAAAATGCGTAGGTGGTGAGGTTCGAGGGCGCACAGGTGGGAGGGCGCACCGCCCCGCAATGGGCTGAAAGACCAGTCCACACTCTCACACGGAATGCTGGTTTTACTCGTAAAACAAAAATACTCCTGCGACCAATAAACATTGGCCTTATTTCAATGCTGTCAAACTCACGCTAACAACAACGAGAGTATAATGGAAAAGTACCGAATATTTTCGCGTTTTAATAGTTAAGAACATCAGATTTTAATTATAACATAATTGTACTCATCACTTTTTTTTTTTTTTTGCATCAAAAAATTAAGTACAATGTGCTAGCATTTTGAAAACTATTTATTACGATTAAGAAAAATACTTTATAAAAATTAAAAAAGAAAACTAAATTTTAATGCACAGTAGAAGCTCAGTTTTATGTCCCGGGTCGGCAACACTTAACAAAACCGAACAAAGCACAAGCAGAACAAGTTTTTACTACACTGCCAGTGAATAAACCGTGAGCCCCTCTCCAGTCCTGTCTCAAGTCTCGAGGGTTGCTTTTCATTTATCATTTATTTTTTCCTCTTGTCTTGATATACTTCCAAGAACATCAGGGCTATCTGTTTGAGCAAACAAAATTTTTTGGAAAGTCAAAACTGATTTTTTTTATTTATTTATTTTTTATTTTTTTCTCTCGATTTAGCATGTTGAAACTGACTTTGGCGCCCCTTCGGCGCCCCTTTGGTGCCCCTAAGGCGTGCGGCGCACGCCTTGCACGCCCGCTTACGGCGGGCCTGAACTATCACAGTTTATAAAGTACTAGAAATTTCCAAAATGTACATTTTTTCAGATAAAATATATCTTGATTTGTTTTATGAGACAATTCGTTGAAAGAGTTAAGATTCGCAGATATAATTACAAGATGGGATAAGCTTTTGAGCAGCTCCAGATACCATAAAAAGGGAGGACCAGTGTTTTTTTTTTTTTTTTGGTATTTTGCAACATTTTTGATAAAAAATGTTTCTAATATTATTGTCCGACGTAATGTAACGAACATTTTAAGCTACGATAAAAAGTGCAACACAGTTTCTGAAAAAACAAATTTTTAACAGAATTTTGTGTAAGTTTAGGAAGGAAACCATGTTTAGAATGAAAATTTTGTTTAATTAATATTAATTTTAAAACGAAAATTGATTATTACTTTTTTCAACTTTTCCAAAAACGTAATCTGATGGATGCGAAATTGATGGAAGATGTTACAAAAACTTCATTTCCAACACTTTTAAGATAGCAATAGCATCTTCAGAGCACCTGAACACAAATGATATGATTATGTATTCTCTATTCATAAAGAAACATTAATTATTTCTTTTTTTTATTAGATGTTGTCGTAAATAAAAGCGTGCGGTCTTTTTTTTTGCCTTAGTTTCTGAAAATTATTCAGACCGAAGCTGCATGCCCGTTGCCAGGGCCTGATTACCCAAAAGGCTCGGGAAGCTTCTGCTTCCCCTCAGTATTTTAGGGGGCCCAAATATGACTGTAAAACTGTGCTTAACAATTCCAGTTTCTGCTTTTTAACTGCGTTTTTTAAAGAGATTGCAAAAAGTTTAACTTTCGAAACAAAAATGTTTGAAGTAATTAAATTGTTGAAAGTGAAGACACATTTGATAAAATGTAGCTACAAGCTACATTTTCAAATATGGGACTTGATTCAACTCTGTTACATGTACTTTTATGATATTTAATTTCCTTTGTGAAGTGTCAAATATGATTCAAAGTGTTACTACACAAATTTCCTGAGAATTCAAGTGCAACATATGTAATAAACAAAATTTCTGTCGGTCGGTAAGGTCGAATGATTTTAACTCTGAATTCTGTAGGGCCACTTTGTTGTATCAATGTGCGTAGAATGTTTAGAAAAATTTCCCCAAACAAAAAGAGAGGGGCCCCAAAATGAGGCCGAGCTTTCCCTAATTTCAGCGGTTAATCGGGCCCTGCCAGTTGCCCGTAAGCGTCAGGTATGAGCGACAGAGTGAAATCGATAGCAAATCTACTCACTGCAGTGAAGTTTTCCAGCCGCGTATTTCCACCTATATTTGGCAACGTGTGGCTTTTCATCCAAGCACACGGAATCCGATGCCTTGTCGTAGCAAAAGTCATGCTGCCGGCAGCAACTATGGGAAAGAATAAAAAGATAATTGGACATAATATAATATAGCACAAAATGACATAATATAATGGCAGTGGCACATACACAGCGGTGCTTCGAGTCAAAAATACTGGAGGGGGGGGGGAGAATCTCGATTTATATACCGAATGAAGATCTTAATTTTACCAAATGATAAAACACAAACATGCACAAACGCCTACATCTGATGAGAAGATGCATTATCTGGCATTTGTGATCTTGCAATACTGTCTTCAAATTTTCCGAGCCGTTACACAAACTTAGCCGAATACGGATTTTTTGGGAGGTCACAGTGACCTCCCAAAAATATTATTTGTCATTTTATTATGTACTTTGCAAAAAAAATATTTACAGATTTTTTTTTCTTTTTTAATTCAGAATGTGAATGTTAAAAGCATTAGTATGTAAGTGATATAGAAACTCTTTAGGAATTAAAATAATGGAACCTCAGTAAGTTGACATCCGCTTCAGTCGACATGTTTTCATGTTCCCTTGGGGTATCGAGTTATCGAGGTTCCACTGTATATTATTTATACAGAAGCAAATCAGCGTCACATGCTTAGAGAACCTCATACAAAGCGCCTTTGCCTCCGAACAAAACGGAAGGGATTTTCTACACAAAGAGAAGGAAATAACATTTAGGGCACTGGTGGTCATTGTAATTCCCAACGAAGCGCCCCTGCTCACACACACCACACACATGCATACACATATGATGATGCTGAAGTAAGATAAAGCGCGTTATTAAGATCAGAATGCGGTCAATCCGTTCAGTGGTGGCATAAATATTTTCAGTTTTAAAATTGGTTTGCTCTAAAACTGAAATAGAATGCATTTTGCAATTAGCTGAAGGTCTGTTCTGGCATATTTACGAATTACAATGGTAAAATGAATTAAAATAAAAACTGATAAAGCTGATTAAATTACAAAAGAATAAAGATCAACTGCTGCAGACCTTCGTCGTCTTTGTTATAAAAATGAGCTATGTGTGTGTATGGGACCTCCGTGGCAGAAGTTTTGCAACCAAAATTCTGCCACTGGGTTCGATCACATATCGACTGAAGCGGATGTCAACTAACTGAGGTTTCATAATTTTTATTCCTAAAGAGTTTCTGTATCACTTACTTACTGATGCTTAACATTCACATTCTGAAAAAAAAGTCCAGTAAATAAATTTTCTTTCCTTTTCGTTTTCTCCCCTTCGTTCTTTTTTTTGTTTGTAAAGTACATAATAAAATCACTAATATTACTTGAATGCTTCATGAGGAATAATCACACTTGTTTGAAAAACATATCATGGTGCTTTCTCTGGGTATATTTATAGTACCCTTTCATTGCCTTTTAGAATTGCACTAACAGCACAGAGTGTGTTGGCTGACTCCCCTGGGTAAACGATGGAATTCTCTAAAAAAGTTTTCCAGAAAAGGATTGACTAACCAAGAAATCGTAGCACACATTTCGAGAAAAGGTCATTATGAAAGTATGTTGGTCGCAAAAATTGGACTAGAATAGCAATTGGCTGTCGACTTATAGAGGTTCCTGCAAATGTGTGTCAAGTTGGAGAGGTTTTCGCATATTGAAATTAGCATTGGGCCAATCATAAGAAAAATAAATGTCGAGTCGCCTAGGTAATCGAGTTACCGAAGCTTCACTGTATAAACAAAAAAGCGTGTGTGTATGATAATAGACTTCTTCAAACATATAAAAATGAACAATAGCAAGAAAAAGGCATTTTACCTGTCAATGTCGTCCATAGGGTATCCATTGCCACCCAGGCCACACCAATTTCCGTAATTGAGAAAATCAAGAGGATTTCTGTCCGTCATAAGTTTTAGCATATTGCCGAGATCCAGAACTGTGGCAGTGCTTCCTGTGTGACAACAAACATAAACAAACAAATTTTTTAGCAATGAAGACATACTTATAAAACTAGAAAGTCGCCCGTCAGAGTATGACGGGTGAAAATTGCTTCTCATCTTCTACATTTTAACGAAGTCATTGCCTGCTTAGTGATAGTTTGATTGTTGAAATTTTAACCCTAACTCCAGTAGATTAACCATAAACTCCAGTAGATAGCGTTCATTGTGGACCGCTTTTTCGTTTCGTTTCTTCATTCTCCTGAAATGACACAGTCTTACCAGTAAAACAGTTACGTTACCGGATCGAGTTCAGCCTTGTCACAATAAAGCCTTTCCCGGCATATCAAACATTACCAAAACACATTATCAAATTATCGTGCCGTGGCGCGAGTTTCATTGTTGAAACATGCGCGTTACTCGATCATCGGCTATTATAAGCATAACATATATTTTATGATTAAAAAAGGTATGAAGTAAGTTGGGTGAAATGAGGTTAATCCTACATTACTTATATTGTTGATTCCTGTTAGAACGCATTACACTGTACTTCTTTCAATAAGTAAATAATGAGAGGGGACCCTGTACCTACATACTTTCTGATTTTTTACACAAAACTATACAAATGTGTGCATGATGCTTATTTATCTATCTCTACGTAAAACAACGTGCACAAAATCAGTGACTAGAGTTTCGGGGAGAAAATTCCCACTTTTCAAAAGGGGCCACGATTTGAAAATGTTTGGAAACCCCTGCTTTAAATGAAATATGGGGTTCTGCATGAACAAAACGTGCTTGACTCAAACCAACTCAAAATCAAAACTAAAATGTTCCATCACATACAGTTTCGTAGAAGACCCATTTCTCTTATAAAAAAGTGCACACTGGTTTGAATGCCAGCCAAAGTTCATTTCCTGATTTTGACAGTTTATTTTCTTCATCATGAAATATTACTTTAATCTGCGGGTAAATGAAATCCCCTTCTACAACCTTTACCTCACTTTAAGTTTTGAGTTTGTTCCTGAGATACAAGAAAACCAATCCTTTTCTGGTTCAGAGCCTTTGCAAATGTTTTCATCAAGCAAGACTAATGAGAAAGAGCAATTTCGAAAAAAAAAGGCACATTAACGGATCGCAAGTGGTGCATGTGATATGTTTGTGTTGCCAGGAATGAAGTTTTTTTTCTTGGAACCTATTTTTTGGAGGCGGCTGCAAATTTATCAAAAAAATAAATAAATAATTAAAAAAATAAAATATAGATTTTTGTGAAACATATAAAACATTTACAGATTCGTTATTTTAAATCAAAAATATAAAAAAAACACACATCTTTTCGTCCAAGAGACTTTTTCGGGCTATGTAGTTTTATAAAATTGCATACTTTGATGAATAAGGTGAAACCGCTAGTAGTTGACACCCGCACTAGTAGATGACACCGCACTAATAGTTCACGTTGACACTCATAAAAAAAATAAACCAAAAAAAAAAAGCATATAAAATTATTTTCGAAGTTTTAAAATGATGTTTAAATTTACAATGCTTACCTTTCAGCTTATTCTTAGGGTTTTTTTTGTCCTCCATGCTTTTCTTTCTTAATTATTATTTTCTTTATAGGTGTCAGCAATTACTACTGGTATCAGTTACTGGCTGGTTCACTTTAATAATCTCCATTTTTATAGTTCAAAAAACTTTGCTTTTACCTGATTGTTTCACTTTAATAGGCACGAAACAACATCGAAGGAACAAAATTACACTCAAACCAACATTCTCTAAACATAAGGGGATAAATTCCCCCAGATGCCCTTAGAATTTCAGTAATTGCTACTGAATGTCTACAGCAATGCAACATTTGAACGAAAGGGACCTTGATGCGAACTTAGAAGAATAATGCCGAATATGCGAGCTATCCTTAAATCAAGGTTATGCTACAATCTATTGTTCATCCCAAACAAGACCGCCGCAGTGCAAAAAGAATATTAAACTGTCTGTTATTTTACTGATATCGGGCTATTCCCATTCTATTCAAGCGAATGCAGTGAGTGCTAACTTCGCATAAGTCAAAGCTATGGCCGCTATAATTTGTGAATAAAAATGGGAAAATGAATCTCTCCTTTTTGTTGGACTCACGAAGAGCGTTGGTCATAAGTGCGCTTGAGGGAAATTCAAAGTTAAAACATTTATGTTCGTGCAGTCACGCTAAGTGCCTTCAGTTTCTCCCTTTCCGTAAACAAATTTCCTTACCAACCAGCCATTTCTAGTTTTAAATCTTAACGAAAAAATCTGTTTAACTTTTTGTAGTTTATTTTGCGAAAATATTAGACTAAACTTCATACTTTTTCAGTGAAACCTCGATTTTACGTCCCCCGAATCTACGTTCTCCCCGCATTTCACGTTTCTTTCTTCAGGTTCCAGTTTTTCCGTATACTAATAACGTTAATTTAACCCTGATTGTATGCAACACCGGATAATACACGTTGTTGAAAGTTAATCTAAGAAAACAGAAATGCTACTGCTCCATTTATAGTCGACCTTATGAACTTTTTGCCCGCCAATGAAGATGAACAAGAACCGTCCCTTCTCTCAATATTATATTGTTGAAGAGCTTATAAATGGTGAAGGAATATTTTCTTTCTCATAAAGACAAGGAAAAACACTTGAAAAGTATTTCGCCTGGAAGATGCTGTATTAGCTTTTGAACTTAATAATTAAAAAACAATCCACTGACGGACTATTTTCAACCTAAACACACGGGTTCACAACTAACAACTTGTTAAAATGATCTAAAATTGTATATTTAGCTATTTTGTTTTCATAAAATATAGATATACCTTTTGAAAGAGTCATCTTTACTCCCTTAATTTTTGTTTTACTTGATTTTTGCTTTCTATGTTTTTTTCGAATTTAACGTTTTTCCAACGTTGTCCATTGAGAAATGTAAAATCGGGGTTTTACTGTTACTTCAATCTTGAAAATACGTAGGTGTTGAGTATTTACTCAAGATTTTGTCGATTATGAATGCTACTAAACTTGCAAAAAGCAATTAAAGAAACCATCAGTTATGATTTTCTTTTTCTTTGGTGCTGTTCCGAAAGTCGCCAATCTAGTCTTCAAAAAAACTTTCGATAATGAGCATTTTTGGAACGATTTCAAAAGACATTAAATTTTGGTAAGCCATTTTATGAAATTTGTTTGCAAAGGATTGTGGTGCAATTTCAAAAGTGTGTAATTTAAAATTATCCGCCGAAACAAAATTTAACTAACCATTAAACAAGAGTAAAACTTCCAATAAATGCAAAATAAGCCGCCAAATAAATAAGACAAGCCACTAAACGAGACAAAAATCAACATCAGTGGTACGATCTTAAAATTCGCAACACTTGTGCTGGTAATCTAGCCAAACCACAGCTTTTGATTTGGTGACAACGGTCAGGACGAAAAATCGGTAGTACCGAAGTTAGTGAAAAAAATCGTGCTGTCAATGCTATTAAATTGAAAAAAAAAAAAAAAAAAAAGAATATTGAGATTATACTTCGGATGCTGAGCTTCAGATTATATTACGGAGACAAAGCAAAGATGTGTTGTTTAGGACTGCACACAGTAGCAGAGAATTGAATAAATGGAATCAATAGTATATTCGCATATTAAAGGAGACGATGTTGTTCTGTCTATTCGCGGGTACTCCGCGTTCAGCTCATCACTTAACCGAAACACCTGTTTTGCACCCCAAGCGATCGGTCAAGAAAATTGAGACACAGCAGGCCTTGGCCCCATTGGCTGTTGCCCCCATGGGTTCCACTGAGTTCAGTTTATTTTTATTGTAACGGGGGTTTTGGGTGGGAGAGGAGGGTTATATTTTGTTTCAGTTTTAATGCATACTTGTATTCAATTCATTTTTTTCGAGAGAAAGCGGGATTTTCGTTTTGTTCGAACGGTAATGCGCTATTTAATCAAGTTCTTTTTTGGGGGGAAGGGGCATAATTTTCCTTTTGTTAGGATTGTTAATACGTATTTTAATTCTTATTACTCTTTTTTATATTTTGTAGGAGAGGGGGGGGGGAATGCTTTGTTGATTGGAGAAATGAGAAATGAAACTTTGCTTGTTATTTTCATAACCCCGTGTTTTCATTACATATTATCTTTTGGTGTAGCCAATGAGGCACGAAACTGCACATGACTTCACTCCTGCTTTTGACTCATTTGGTCACGGTCATCGGTTCAACTTCCGGCTTCAATTTCTTAGTATAGCGTGTCATCGCTGTGTTCATTTTTTTTACTTTAATGTGTGTTTTCACTACATTTCAGCTGTAATTTACTTCTCCTCAAATATAATGATGCTTCAAAAGATATTTAAATTTTTTTAAAAATCTTTAAAATATATATACTACTATATTTGATGAAGTTTGTCTCACCCATATTCATTTTCATGTAATTACAGATGTTATGGATTATTTTTTTTCTTATTGTAATCATTATAATGTTCGATTAGATACTAAAATAAAAGTATCTGAAACAGAAGTAACAGGAACTAGACTACAAACGAAAACGAGCTGATGTTTGTATCACATGACTCCCTTTTACGCCACTTTAATGATAATAGTGCCCAGGAGTAAGCAAAGAAACTTGGAGTAAATATTTTTACCCCAAGTTTGTTGTGAACTGAAGCAAAAAAAGTTTTATGCAGATTAGTTTTCCCAATATTGGACATTTTAATGTTCTCTGAATAGCGCCAATAGTGGCCAAAATAAAACCAGATTTAAAAAAGAACCGCCAAATTTGAAGCCAAATTGGCGAAAAAACTTGGTGACCAAAAGCTTGGCGATATATCACCAAGTGTTTGCCAAATTATAACTCCACTTGAGTTTGCATTGAAATTAACAATGATTTCCCCCAAAAAAGGTGTAAAAGACCCCCTTTGGAACATCCGAGTGCAACCAAAAGGGGCGGTGCACAACTAAACCCCATCAGGAGTCTATGTACCAAATTTCAACTTTCTAGGACATACCTTTTTTGAGTTATGCGACATACATACACACATACAAACGTACATACAGACGTCACGAGAAAACTCGTTGCAATTAATTCGGGGATCGTCAATTTCGGGTGTTTATACGTTCTTAGGCATATATTCAAGTGGGGTCGGGTTGGAAAAAAAATCAATATTCATTCGGGGGCAAGCAAAATGGAAATTAAGGCCGATTTTTGGGTGAAATTTTTTTCGCGATAAAAATTCCTCCTTTACTTCGTAGAAGGAAGTAAAAAGAAAAACACCATTCATTAATTTCGATCTTGAAGAAATTTAAATAGACTTCAAATCCATTTTGTAGACAGGTTATTTTACCTTCCGCATTTGGATAATGTTAGTGGAAAGACGAAGAATAACGAATTCTATCATAAACACCTGTCAATCTCGACTCTCTATTCAAAATGGCTCACCATTCTTCCGGTTTATCGACAAATAAGTGCTCTTAAATTGTCTAAGGAAGTAGGTTTTAGTGTCAAAAGGGTTGAAGAAAGGGTACATAATGAGTTAGTACATTTCCATACAGAAATTATGCTGTTTATTTTGAAAAATAATTGTTTTTGAATCATCAAAAAACGTCATGCTACAAGTTAAATTTTTTTTAGAATTGACTCGTTTTTTTTTTTTTTTTTTTTTTTTTTTTTTTTTTTTTTTTTTTTTTGTCGTTAATTCTTGGTTGATATAAAAAGGGAAAAACGAATGTTTTGTAATGTTGCCAAGGCTACTACATCGCAAACACTCTATAGAGTATCAGGAAATCGGCGTATTCCCCCCCCCCCCTGTATTTCCTATATTATGTTAATTATGAATGAATGTTTATTATAAACAGTTAAATTAAAAGTTCAAAAAGTCATAAACATCAGTGGAACACCATCCACGTTGTAGCCATGGATGCCCACCCCTCTAAGAGCAAGGGCGCACTCCCCTAAATGTCACTCCCCCCCCCCAAAAAAAAAGCAAGAGCCCCCTAAAAAAAGTAAAAATTACCTCTTAACACCCCCCCTCCTAAAAATTTTAATGATGCAGTCTGTGTCATGACCCCCTCTAGGTGGGCACCCGCTTTAACACAGATGAATTCTGCACCAGGTTCTCGCAGATGTTTTGCTGAGTTTCGGGGGATTCGGAGAATTTTAGCACAAAACCTGCGAGAACATGGCACAGAATTCAGCTGTGTTACGACATGAATGGTTTTCTACCGATGTTTATGACCCTTAGGTTTTTAATTTAAATGTGTGAAATAAACATTCAACCATATTTAACATTGTGTTTAAAACAAAGGGAGTAGGGGGTACGCCCGCTTCTGGATCACTCTGAAGAACTTACGTACTTATAGTGAAGATAAATACGTAAGGAAAGGTCCAGGTATTTTTACTTCCTTTTACAAAAAAGGAAGTATTGCATTCGCGAAAAAATTTTCACTCAAAAATCGACCTTAATTTCCATTTTGCTCACCCCCGAATGAATGTTGAGTTGTTTTTTTTTTCGACTCGACCACACGTAGACAGTTGGTTGCATTCGAGTGTTTCTAAAAGGGTCTTTTGCCCCTTTTTGGGGGGAAATCATCGTTAATTTCGATGTAAACTCAAGTGGTGTTAGAATTTGGCGGACACTTGGCGATATATCGCGACTTGGCGACAAATTTGGCGATTTTTTTTTTTTAAATTTGGTTTCAATTTGGCCACTGTTGGTGATATTTAGAGAGTAAACTATTGAATAACATTAAAAATGCCAATAATGGGGAAATGACATTAAATTGGAGTAAAAGGGATTCATGTGATGCACACATCAGCTCGTTTTCTTTAATGATGGTGGGCATAAAGCCTGTTGCTCAATTTTTGCCATGTAACGTTAACCATGTCCAACCACGGATTGCACGGAATTTTCAAACGTTCAGATAAGACGAATCTATGTGAATAAGGGGGAAAAGTAAAAATTTGATGCGCGTATTCCGCTCATTTGAATAAGACTCTGCTTCTGCAAAAGCTGAGGAACCTTGT
The DNA here is from genome assembly GCF_026930045.1 of Uloborus diversus. NCBI lineage: Eukaryota > Metazoa > Arthropoda > Arachnida > Araneae > Uloboridae > Uloborus > Uloborus diversus. The sequence goes on from NC_072736.1 coordinate 147,022,894, forward strand.
ACAATGGTTTCAGTAGAATTCAAAGCGCATGCGTAGAGATCAAAATAGGTGCAAAGCAGGGAAACTCTTATTAGCGAAACGAAAACCGGCCTTTGTGGCCGAGCGGTAAAAGCAGTTGCTTTGCGACCTGACTGTGAGATTCACGTTGTGGGTTCTGACTGTCTGTATGTTAAACTAAATAAGTAATTGATTTACATTAGTTGTTCAAAAGCATTAACTTGATAAATCTTGAACAAACGATTACTTAAACGCAAGAGCCCGAAAGAAGGGGTGGGGTTTCTTGGATGACGTTTTTTTAACGAAATTTCAAGTATTGTAACCTACTTTTAATTTTTGTACTTTCAATTTAAAACGTATAAAAAGAAATTATTACTTAATCATTTAATATATCTGGATAATTTAAACTATAGAATTATGAACTTGTAAGTCTACTTTCAATTAAAAATGAGTACCCGTTCAAGAAAATCAGATGAAAGCTTAATTTTTGCTCATGTGTAACCTTTCAAGCATTTTCTCTGTAAGCATACAGAAAATTCTGGTGTAACTTTTTACGCAGAAATGAGTGCGACGTTACGCTATAGTTACATTACCATGGTATAACCTTCCACAGGCGATGTGTAACTTGACACCAGTTATATCAGTTAAGTTACTCCAGAGCAGTGGAGTCAGCTAAGCTGCCTCCTTTATGGAGTAAGATTTTATAGAGTAGGGGAGAGTGTTGTACCTTGGAACATTGCTAACTTCTACGAATCTATTTTTGGCAGCCATGTTTTTGTAATCTCTAATAGTAACCTTCACTACTATATGGTGCCATAGTAAAAATCAGCATCAAATGAGTAAAAATGACGATTTTGTGGGAAAAAGAAAATTTCATAACTCCAAAGTAAATATTTTCTTCATTACTTTCTTCTATATCTAATATATAGAAGAAAGTATTGGATTCGTGCAAATTTTCGAATTTCGAATTTTGACGGATTCGAACGTTTTAAGGTGTGCTGAGTCCATTTCGACTATTTTTGGAAAATGTCTGTCTGTCTGTGTGTGTGTATGTGTGTGTGTATGTGTGTGTGTGTGTATGTGTGTGTGTCACGTCTGTGCGTGACCAGTTTTTTGTGGCTGCTCTACAGCAAAAACTACCGCATGAAATCGAACGAAATTTGGTACACATATGTGCCCCTATGTGAATTTGTGCCCATTGGTTTTTGGCGCGAATTCCTCCAAGGGGGGTGGAGCAATGGGACGTTTTTTGAGTTACGCGTGCTTGCTATTCCTCAGGAAGTAACTGGCGGAATCAAACAAAATTTGGTCCATATGTTGCCATTAACAGGAACAGGTGCTGATTCAATTTTGGTGTCAATAACTCAAACGGGGGTTGAGCTATAGAGCGGTGTTTTGTCGTCAATTGTGACTGCTATATCTCAAGAAATAATGAACGGAATGAAAGAAAAATTTATCGGCAAGTAGCCGTTTGTGGGTATAAGAGCTGATTTTATTTTGGTGTCAACAGCTATAAAGGGGGTAGTGCAATCGCCCGTTCTTTTTTTCCTTTGTGAGTGCCCTATCTCAAGAAGTATTGCTACGTTCTGGTTGAAATTTGGAGTATATGTGAATCCATATGTAAACAGGCTTTAGTTCAATTTTGACGCCAATCGCTCCAAGAGGTGTTGATTTTTTTTTGAATAAAAATAGCTTTATTAATGCAACAATAAGAAAGATAAATCGTAATAGATTGTCGTCTGCGTATTTCTCGTGATTTTAATTGTATGGAAATGATCGGAAATAGTATTTCAATGATTTAAAATTTTTAACTGTTGCCATCTTATGTTTGTTAACAAATAAAACATTTGTTATTAATTCAAGCAAGGCTTTTAAAATAACTTTCAATTTTCGCTCTTTGCTTTGCTTTTGCAATAATTCAGACATTGGGATGGTCGTCAAGTTTTTGCATGTGTATTTTTGTTTTTGTTTTTTGAGTATTGCTTCCTCGTCAAGCATGGGGAGGGATTAGAAAGAAAAAAAAGAAAAAAAAAGAAAAATATAGAAGAAAGTTTCGTGATGGCCACAACATACTAGTTTTTATTTCATTTTCTGTCTTAGTATTTGTAAATTTGATCAATTGAATTTTATTTTGTTATGAAAGAGAAGCACTTTAAATATTTTGCTTATGAAAAAATAATGATAGTACATCTAGATTAGCCATTATTTTGGTTTTTCTTAAACCACGTGGTGATTGTACCTTGGGACAGTCAAACATTTTGTACCTTAGGACACGTTCCAAAGTACAACATATGCATGGTTCTTAAAACTTAAGATATGCTTAGGAACATGGAGCAATGTTCTAATCTTATGTAGTCTTTTAAACAAATTTAATGTTAGATAATAATTCATAATTCATTATTCATAATTAAGTATTCGTGATTTAATTCACTATCATGCAAAAAAAAATATTTATTTATTTATTTATTTATTTGTTTTCTGGTGCAAAATTGGTTCAAGTAGTATATGGCTGTTTCCCGAATCATGAAGACTTTCCCATAGTACAACAGGATGTGTCCCAAGATACAATTGGATGTGTACCTTGGGACAGCTTAGACTTTTTACTCTAAATGGCAGACAACATTTTATTTTCAAACTGTCTAAATTAAAGCATAGAAGTAATACTCATAGAAGAAAAATATATTGCATAGAAGTATGTTAGGGTATTTTAATGTGACTTTTAGATTTTTAATTTGATTCAAATAACTGACGTTAAAAATTAAAATGTGTAAAGTATCCCAAAGTACAACATTCTCCCTAATTACACAATTTTATGGAATAAGGTTACACAAAATTTTCTACAGTGTACTGACTGGGAGCCCGCCTTGGCTCTCAGCGGCCCTGTTCTAACAGATAATTACTGATAAATTCTGCAGTTATTCGATCAGATGTCTTAAGAAATTTTAGATATTGAAACATTAAAATAAATAATTAAAGATTTGGCTTCAATCGACGGCTCAGGTGTCTGACTGAGGTTCAAATCTGCTGGAGAATATGGCTGTTAATCAGGGGTCATCAACAAGGAAGGGTCATGCCGCAGATTGCATTTTTTAGGGCATGCAGTCTTGATGGAGGAAAAACTTCAACCCAAGTAAAAAGATGAATGAAAAGATATGAACGCTGGTAAAAAAAAGCCAAAGAAACAATACTTGTAATTTGTTCCAACAGGAAATTATCAGCGCGCATTGAAGTGAATTGAGATAACAAAGGTAATAATGGATTAAGAAAGAATAAAAGCAAATAAATTTTGTTTAAAATGCCATTAAGCTGAATAGTTCTCTTTTTAGGAGAAAATAAGGTTTTATGCTAGATAGTAAAGTTTAGTTATTGTTAGGGTTTCCGAATTGTATGAAAAAATTTATGTAATGTTACTTGAACTTCTTTTCCGATAATGAACTTCAATATGTTTGGGATTTCTTTACTGTGCATCATTTTAAAAATCTATAACAATCGAAAAGTTTCCTTTAATGTATGAAATCAAAATATACAAAACTAAGAATCACTAGTAATTTTGTTGTTAATATCAATTTTAGATAAGTTTTTTAGAGAAATTTAGTTTTTGACAATTAAAGTCAAAAACCATGTAAAAAAGGGGGGTTTTGATATGACGTTAAAAACCGACGGTTAAAACCGGATAAAACCTCCAGCTGTCAAAAACTTGACAACCCTGGTTCGAGTACCGATCATTTCCATCAAAACTAGTTTTACAGGAAGACGAAAATATTATTACTTTTTTAAATATTTTTCTGACATATAGGAGGGCTCTCCCCCCCCCCCCCTCCCCTTAGAATATGGCAGTTGACTTAAGATTTCATCACTTCTATGGGATTATAACATTTCTTGTTTCATTAAAAGAATAATTAAAATTTTCATCTGACTTGTTTTCGGACAAAAACATTTAAAAATACTTTTCATTACTTTAACAAGGAGAAAATCACTATAATTCTTCGTTAAAAACTTGAAATAAAGTGCATTATTTTTATTACAAATTAAATGGATATAGATATTTTGGCCACCTCAATAGTAAAAAAGTTAACAAAGTAAATTTAGTAGCTGAACTAGATCCATAAATCTGGGACACCCCAATAGGAGGTCACGAAAGGTCACTGTGACCTATCAAAAATTTCCTTTTCGGCACATTTTGTCTGACAATTCGGCAAAATTATCATCATTCGGCAAAACTTGTAGTTGAATTCGGCAATATTATCATGATTCGGCGAAATTTAGAGTTAAATTCGGCAAACTTCCGCCCTACCAAAAATTTAAGCTCGGGTCGCCCCTGCTATAAATTCAGAAATCCTCCTCTGGATCAGTACAATCTGCTGGGTTACAAACAAATTTCTTCAGAAAAAGCCAAAAAGTCCCTTATTGTGTTGTACTTCACATTGTACAACATTTTCTTAATGTCTGCATCTTCCTCTTTCACAAAGCAAATATGAATTTGCTTAAATTACCAATGAATTAAGATAATTTAACTTCACCAGTTGTCCAACTTTGTCCAACTTGCAATTAGATACCTAAAATTGCATTTTTTCTTGTTTTGTTTTTTCCATACAAGACTTTTGATGATACATTTTTTCTAATAAGGCACCGCCACCAGCATTTGAAATCAAGAATCATATTTGTTATAACCTCTTTTACAGTGAACTTCTGTGATGTGGTTGATGATTCGGTCAGTGTGGTATATTTTTAAGTGGTGTTTCAGCGGTACAAGTCCACAAGTCATCTACAGGTTGTGGCATACTTTCGAAATAAATGATAGATTTCAATGCTTAAAATTTTTTGAAGCTAGTAGAAAGAGATGCCTTTTTAAAAAATGTTTTAACATAGGTTAACTCTAGGTTATCGTTGCTTTCCGATAAAATTTGCATTAAATATACATCCTTGCCCCCTTTCTTCAAGAAAAATTGAAATGTCGGGCCTGGTACCAAAATCATTTAACGAATCACACGATAAGCCATCCTTCAGTTATAAATTCATCGTAAAGAATCACTCTAGATCCGACCATTCGATTATGAAATCAATGATATTATTTCGAAAGGGTATTTCGAAAGGATGACTCAAAAACGAAACGTTATAATCAATCATTAGATCAGATAACTATTCGACAGATTACCGAACCATTGCTTCGGTCACTCGTCTGGTCTGTGCTAATTCTATATTAACTACTTGTTTATTGTGCTATCTTGGTTCCCTTAAGAAGTTTTTCACCTCCAGCTCAGTCACTCCCTATTCCGGGCGCATAAGTGCTAATAAGCACGAAACTGCAGTCCTCGGATGGAATGACTGAGCTGGCGGTGCATTTTATGTATTCGATAGAGTCATTTAGTAGCCAAATAATTTGAAAGAACTACTTGATAATCTACCATGCGACAATAAAATTCTTTGAAAGATTCATTCGGCAACCATTTATTCTGTTAGGAAATCATTTGAAAGACTAACTCGATAATCAACCAATTGATTGTAAAATCATTGGATGGAATCAAGTTGTATTCAATCATTTTAAAAAAAATCAAAACCAAAACATTGTATCCAATAGTTTGATGATAAACTCACTCAATTATAATCACTTGATTACTGAATTATAAAAAAGAATCACTCGATTAGCTGTTCGTAAACTATAAATACTTTTAAAACATAACTCGATACACGACCATGCGATTATAAAATAATTGGAAGGTATCACTCGGTAACCGACCCGTCTATTAAGAAATCATTGAGAGAATTACTCAATAATTAATTATTCCAAACAATCACTCGAAACGAAACATCATAGCCAGTCTTTCGAATGTGAAATTCTTCAATAACTGAATCATTTGAAAACAAAAAATAAAAAAAAAAAACTCTCGATAGCAGATCTATTGACTATAAAATCAATCGAAAAGAATAATCACTCGATAACAAGGCCTTCGATTATGAAATAAATGAAAACCGAATCTTTGCAACTGCTCTCAGAAATTGATGATTTGAAAGAATCGCGCTCCATAATGAATCTTTTGAAAGCAGCTCTCAAAGGACCAACAATTTAAGACTCACTTGATAAAATTTATTCGAAAAACTTACTCGATGAATAAAAATTTGAAAAAAAAAAAAAAAAAAACACTTGACAACCAATCATCAGGGGCGTCCCGAACGTAAATTTTTTGGAAGGAGGAAAATTCTCAGTTTGCCAAATAAAATTTTAAATTTTACCGAATCATAAACTACGATTATGAACGCGCACCTACATCTAATGAGAAAATATATACATTATAAGCATGGGGAAAAATTGCAATTCTGCCCTAGTATCTTTCAATTTTCCGAATCGTTGGACAAAATGTACAAAATAAGGAACTTTTGGGGGGTCGCTACGAGCTCCCATCGGAGCACCCCTGCCAATCATTCCAAATAAATAAATAAATAAATAAATAATTAATAATAAACTACTCGAACTCGAGACATTATAATTGATCTCCCGAATAATTTGATTGTGGTCAGTGGATTATGCCCAAAAAATACCTCCCACGTGAAATACAACAATTCAATAGATGCTATTTCCAAAAAAAAAAAAAAAAAAGAGAAAGAAAGGAAGGAAAATAAGGTAAAAACGAAAGCGTCATGTACTCACCGCACAGAAGCATCCCCAGGACCGCCCAGGACGTCGCGCCCATGCCCAGGACCATGTTGCCACCGACGCACCTCGGACTTCCTGAATTAAAAGTGAAAACAGATTGTGATCGAAGAGCAGCGGTAAGAAACAAGAAATGACCCAAATACGAGCACCGCAACTTGTAGCTCTCACCGTCTTCTATGGAGTGGAACTAATTCCACTTTTTCTTCCTATAGCGGGGAAACTTTCTTGATACAAATTCTCCATCCCGCTGCGTATACCAATAGGAAGCAGTCTTTCTAATTTGTAGGCAGATTTGAGTGCCTATTTGCAACGCAGGAAGTGCTATGTGAAAATTATTCTCAGTAATCTGCTGTTTGTCTGATGCGCCCACTGAAGGAATTTTATACAAAACATCAGTTTTCCACTTGTTTTATTTTTGTGATGAAGGAAAATGTCTACCACGAGACACAAGGGCATCCTTACGCAGTTTTTAGTTTTCTTTTCTTTCCTTCTTTATTTTCTTTCACTCTTTTTTTTTCTTTTTCTTTTTTGAAGAGTTTACTTACTCTTTCAAACGTTTATTTCCTCTTAAGTCTAAATCTATTGTCTTCAAACTGTTGTCGTTCCGTCACCTGGTTTTAGATAACTCGATTTCTCTAGGATTTAACAAAGAATGCATAAAATTGGGGGCGGCTGGACTGTTTGAGTTTGGTAGCTTCGTTTGAGGAAATCTTTTTTTTTTTTTTAAAGTCACTTGTTGAAGCCACTGTGTCTGTTGGCTGAAAGAAATTGAAAAATTGTGGCCTTAAACAAGTCACCGTGCCTCAAATGGTTAAGGTACTAACACCGGCAGATTAGAATTTATTGACAAAGCAAGAATGAATATGAAATGTGACAGCAAATAAAATTCATAAGGGGTTGTCCACTATTGATATCGCACTTTTTTGCAACAAATTTGACCTCCCACTTTGTCCCAAAGTGCCCCACGTCACCTTAACCCCACCTCACCCGATTGAAATTATTCATTTCATATTTTCACAGTATTTTTAAAGAATACTTTAATTTTTGTAAATTTTTCTCTTCCAGCGAACTTTCAAGTAAATGTATTTTAAGCAAGTAGGGGACTGTGAGGCAAAGTGAAATACCAGTACAAAGTGAAATGGTGAAATATTTACTCTACCTTTAGCGCCACCTATCTAGTAATATTTTAACTATGTACTAACACATGATGTAATCTATTCTAGTCAGAATAAAACTACCTCTAAGGATCAAAGCGTATCATAAAACATGCAATTTTCAAAAATTGATCCTCAAATTGTAATATTTTATTCCAAGTCAAAAAATATTTTTGGTATTACTGAATGATAAAATTCCTATTATTATAATTTCAAATATGAATTGAGACCTACTAATATTCGGTACAGTATTTATTTAGCTGATATTAAGCTTATTTGTATTTTAAATACTTTGCATAAGTAGTCGAGTGCATGCTGGCCAAAGTGGATGGGGCAAAGTGAAATTGTTCATTCCATTCATTCATTCAATCCTTTACTAAATCACTTACGTATTCCTTTATTAATAAATTAAAAAACATTTCTTCATTTAATAATTCACTTATTTATTCATTCATTCACTCATGTTCATATTCATTTACTATTTTATTGACTCGTTTATTTTTTTGATATATTAGTTCATATATTTATTTATTTATTCATTTATTGTTTCATTATCTTTTCAGTTACTCATTCCTCCTTTTAATTACTCAGTAATTTGATCAAAAATATTTTTTACAATCAAATAGAAAATACTTCATAAGAAAAATATTTTATTTTCCACTTTGTCCCATACCAAAAAAAAAAAAAGAAAAAGAAAAAAAAAAGAAAGAGAAAAAAAGAAAAGTTTCCACTTTTATTTATTTATTTATTTTTTTAAAAGCTCAAATTTGCTGCCAAAAACAAACAAAAAATAATGTTTAAATAAAAGTTTTATTATGAAATACAATAATCTTTCTTTATGTACAGTAACTTAAACACATTTCCAATTGGTTCATTTTTTAAAAGCTAAGTAATATTTTCTATTTCACTTTACCCCACATTTCCCGACAAAAATAGATAAATATTATTATTTTATTTTTATTAACATTCCTTTTAATATACTTTTTGAAAAATGTTTTGCAGATTTTCTTCTAAGGGAAAAATTTGTAGAATTTCCATATCGTGAAAATGACGATTTTAGTGAGTGCCCATTGTACGAAATTCATTTGTTATTACATGTTGAACAATAATTTTATTTTAGCACGTAAACGTGTGTGCCCACATTCATCATACGGCATGCTAATGTGCATCTTGACCGAGTATTTTTTATAACTCATTAAAACATTCAGAATGAAAAAAGAAAATAATAAAATAGAAGACGTATTCTCATTATCATTACCAGAGGTTCTGCATTAACGGGTATAACGAAAAACATTGGGATTTAGATAAAACATAGGAAATATTTAGGTAAAATTATAAAACAAATTGTAAAATGTGTCTAAAAAATAAAAGGGGAGGATATAAGAGCAACTGCTACAGTGAGTCGAACAGTATCAGGGGACTAAGAAACTTTCCAACATTTACAAATGTATATATTATAATAAACTACAATAAAACCAACGGTTACGCAAATAGTGTACACTAAAAGGCACACTTCTTGCATTATAATTATAACTAAACGTAATTGTCAGAGAAAATGCTAGGACATAGAAAAAACTGCTTCAAAAACTTAAAATAATAATAATAATAATAATGTGTTAGGTGTTATTGACTCTTTTTTTTCTTTTAACTTATTTCGTATATTCTTTTAAACTTTTTGGCATACCATTTCAATTTTTGTTTTAAAATATTTAAGTAGGGGAAATGTGGGGTAAAATAAAATAGTTAAAGAGATAAATTACATTTTTCAAAATGAACAAATTGAAAATTTATTTCAGAAATTACAATAGGGGAATGTGTGGGGCAAAGTAAAATGCTTAAGATAACTCACTTTTTCAAAATGAACAAATAGGAAATTTGTTCTGAAAATTACAGAAGAACAATGTATTTTACAGAAAACCTTCCATTGAAACATTATTTTTAATTTTTGATAGAAAATTTTTGCCCTCCAAAAAAAGGTGGAAAATTTTCACTTTCTTTTTCCATGGGCAAAGTGAGAAATGAGTTTTTTTCCTAATGAAGGACTTTCTTTTTAATCATTAAAGATATTTTTCATTAAATAAATTAGTAAATAAAAGAATTAATGAATAAATGAAATAATAAACGAAAACGTAAATAGGTGAATTCCAGGAAAAAGGGGAAATGACACTTGAATTTTAAAATTTAATATTCTGTCACTTGCCATATACCATTCTCTTCAGAAATAAATGAGTTTATGAGTTTCTTGAATCTTAACCTGTTTTTCCCAACTAGTTTGATGACTTCTAGAAAATCAAGTGCACAATCTAGTTTTCTCTTTGTTTTTTAGAGCAAAAAAATCTCTTTTTTTATTACATACTGTAACTTCAATAAACTTGTTATCAGCACATAATATTTAGGTTAACTTTTATCTTTTGAGTGTCTAGTTACAATTTTTGGTAAGTAATTATTTTTTTTAAAAACCGTGAAATAGGTCCATTACTAAGGTGTCAATTTGATATCCTTTCCTTACCAAAATACTACATCTCAGTTAGTTCAACAAGAACCTATTGTGTATAGTAACTAATGTTTTTTTTATGCAAAGCAGAATTATGTCCCTTGTCAAGGAGGTATAGTTAGAATTTTAATATAGATTTAATTTATCTGGTTTTTAATGTTAACGGAAGGACATTTAACTATATAAGCTCTGGTACAGGGTAAAATTTTAGAATGCTAGTACAAAACAAACTATTATTTAAAGTTCTTAGTCACATTTAAAACATATATAAGTAACTTGCAGTACCCGCACGGCTTTGCTCGTGCATTTAAGAAAAGGGAGAAGAAAAATGTTACTTAAAAATTCGCTCCATTCCCGATATGATAAATCAAAAGAACACAATCCAAAAAAGAAGAAAACTAACAATGGGGTCGTTTCCAAAATTTTAAAAGTATTTTTTTCTGAAAGAGCATGCTTAAAAACCATGTTTTAAATAATTTGTTTAAGTTTGATATTTAAAAAAAATACTTAAATCGGTGCGCTTTCATTGTTTAACGCTTCTGCCGATGACATCACAAATGATGAAATGCTCTTCAGTGTTGCCATTCACAGAGCAAAATATTTAATTCCTATCTTTACTCACGTGTATTGGCAACGATATGGTTGATAGCAAGCGTAGAGTGCAATATTTAATTCGCTTCTTGATTATCATAAAGTGGAAACGTGGTAGAAAGATGAGTCAAAGAGCATAATTTGTGACGTCATCAAGACCACGCCTTATTTGAAAAATCGGACATTTGAAAAAAAAAAAAATTAAAAAATAACTGTTGGGAAAATGAAAGTATTTTCAGGATCCATGTTATTATTATTATTTTTTTTTTGCTTATTCTTTCAATTTCAGTGACAAAAAGTACTACTTTTGACTGAAGGAAACAACCCCATCGGGAGAATTGCTAAGACTTCAAGTTCTTTAAATCTTCCCGCAGTTTCTACATTGTCCGGGGGAATTATCATAACGTAGATCGTAAAATATGCAGAATTGGCGAAAACATGTCCCCATGGCTTATTATTCCATAACTATAACAGGAAAATTCGTGAAACTTAGGACTATTGGTCTTCTAGGCAGCGCTATATGCAAAATTTCAAGCATATGGATTTAATAGTTTTTGAAAAGATCTAATAGTTTTTGAGAATTGACGGAATCGAAAACAGTTTCAAATGGTTCGTGTACACGCTACTGACAGATGCGTCGCCAAATTTGTGGACCTTTAGAAAATGAAAATGAGAAAGAAAAAAGTTAAAAGACGTAACCATGGCAATGTGAATTAAAACATCAATAATTTGAATGCCGAACAGATTTTTGAGCTTCAATTAAAACGGTCTGTAATTTTTTTCTAAAGGAGATAGAAGTTTGGTTCTTCGACCTAAGGTCGAGTCGAGTTAGATCTGGAGTAAAAAATGTTTATTAATCGAATTTTTTTCGAACCGGTCCGCAAACCTTTTCAGGACTTAAGGAACAAATTGTGAAAATTTCAGCGAAATCGGCCCAGGTAGTTCTCGAGTTTTGCGAGTTCAAACACACAGACGCTTTTTGGAGACTTCATTTTATATTATGTCGTGATATTTGTACGAAAATTATGTATGCTTTTATTTAAAAATTTAACTTTTATTTAAATTTTTTAAAACTGTTTCGTGATTTTATTTCTTCTATTGTATGTGATGAAAATCATGAAAACTATGCTTAAAAACTCCTAAGCATGTGAAAATTATTTTGGTATGATATATTTGTGATATGACAAGCCAATTCAAGCAGAAAAATTAGCTTAAAAACAATAAATTTATATTGGAACAATACAATATTGAAACTACTTTCGGATTTGTTGCTACAAGTCACAGGAAAGGACTGTTGAGAGCATTGATTTAACCGTTAAACGTACTGCTATATAAAGAGATCAGTAAGTTTATGGATCAACTTTCAAAAAAAATGGAGAAAAAAGGATCTAAAAATATCCATTCTCATCCTGACACACAAAATATGAGCTATTTGAATCCTGTAATCCTGTAACAAGTTATGTTATTAAATATAGTAAATACTTCAACAAATTGAAAGAGATTTCACTTCAAAGTCAACAGATCGAATTAAAAAGTCAATAAATAATGTTGAAAGTGAAGATACAGCTGAATCAAAAACACCAAATCATAAGAATATGCCGAAGGATTCATTAATGTTTGGACAAGTTTTGCTAGTTGGATGGAAGGGAAATAAATTAACAAAAAGCAATGTTGTACAGGTACTTCATATAGAAGATGAAGGGATGGAAATACTTGTTTGAGAATGCGTAATGATGTAGGAATGAGAGAGATTTTCGTTTGCTGAGAAAGAAGATAGATGTTCTATGGATTATGATAAAATTATTGTGTATTTAAAGAATTCAGAGCTGTAACAGCTGGCTCAGGGATTAGATATCATTGTTTTAGACTGCTGTATTAGCTGAATAAATGTTTTTAAGTTGAAATTTACCAAGTTAAATTGTTTTCGACTTCTCGTCCTTCCGTTACTATCCCTTCAGTTACTCTTAACAAATACATAATTTATAAGCTTAAAATAATTATTTTTCAAAACTAGAGGTGAAATTGTAATGATTGAACACTCCTCTATGTGCTGTAATTTTTATAGAATTTTCCCCTTTATAGTTTAGTTGAACTTTTGGGGAGAACATGATAGCGTGAAAATCATTATCGCAAAAATGTCCTTCCGTTACCGTTTTTTAAATTTGATTTTTAAAAAAAGTTACTAACAAAAAAATGATTGACTTCGGCTTTTTTAGCAACTTACTATGATGTATATAAAAGTCTATGCATCAGTTTTTGAAAAGAATATGTATTTTGATATGCACATAGACGGAAATTCATCGTTTTTTTTCTTTGTTTATAAAACTGCTCTTCCGTTACCGCTAGAATTCACCATTAAATAAAGAAGTTAATATATGAGAAAAAATAAATGAGTAAATAAAATAGTGAATGAATGAATAAATATGGGGATTATTAAATCGAGGAATGTAAATGAACTAATTAATAATGAATTCGTAAGTGATCTGATAAAAGACTGAATAAGTAAGTGAAATGAACTGTTTCACTTTGCCCCGCATGCACTTGACTAACTGTACAAAGCATTTAAAATATAAAAAAGCTTAATATTAAAGAAAAAAAATGCTTCACCGAATATTAGTAGGTCTCAATTATTACATAAAATGTCACAAACAAGAACTTTATCATTTAGTAACACCAATATATATATATATATATATATATATATATATATATATATATATATATATATATATATATATATATATAATATAGCAAAACCTCGCTACAACACTATCAGATACAACGATAATCCCTCTACTACGATAATATTTCGTGGTCCCGGTGAACTCGCATAGGAATTATTGTTATCCCCCTCTCAATATTGCGGTATTCTCTATAGCAAGAAACCCCTGTAAAAGGATTTTTTTTTAATTTTCAACCCCCCATACTGCGATAATTTGTTTTTCAAATAATGAAAAATATCCTATTTTGTCATTATTTGTCCTTTTTCCCGTTTTTTTTCTCACAAAAGAAGATTTAATGCTTATTGGGTACTTATTCCTTTTCACCACTGTAAGAACTATTAAACTAGTATGTTGTGGCTATCACGAAACTTTCTTCTATATTTTTCCTTTTTCTGATCCCTCCCCATGCTTAACGAGAAAGCAATATTCCTAACAAAAACAAAATTACACATGCAAAAACTTGACGACCATCCCAATGTCTGAATTATTGCAAAAGCAAAGCAAAGAGTGAAAATTGAAAGTTATTTTAAAAGCCTTGCTTGAATTAATTACAAATATTTTATTTGTTAACAAACATAAGATGGCAACAGTTAAAAATTTTAAATCATTGAGATAATATTTCCGATCATTTCCATACAATTAAAATCACGAGAAATACGCAGACGACAATCTATTACGATTTATCTTTCTTATTGTTGCATTAATAAAGCTATTTTTTTCGCAAAAGAAAAAAAAAATCAACACATCTTGGAGCGATTGGCGTCAAAATAGAACCAAAGCCTGGTTACGTATGGATTCACATATATTCCAAATTTCCACCAGAACGTAGCATTACTTCTTGAGATAGGGCACTCACAATGGAAAAAAAGAACGGGCCGATTGCGCTACCCCCTTTTTAGCTGTTGACACCAAAATAAAATCAGCTCTTATACCCACTAAGAGCTACTTGTCAAAAAAATTTTTTTTGATTCCGTTCGTTATTTCTTGAGATACAGCAGTCACAATTGACGACAAAAAACGTTCTATAACTCAACCCCCGTTTGAGCTATTGACACCAAAATTGAATCAACACCTGCTCCTGTTAGGGGCAACATGTGGACTAAATTTTGTTTGATTCCGCTAGTTACTTCCCGAGGAATAGCAAGCACGCGTAACTCAAAAAACGTCTCGTTGCTCCACCCCCCTTGGAGGAATTCGCGCCAAAAACCAATGGGCACAAGTTCACATAAGGGCACATATGTGTACCAAATTTCGTTCAATTTCATGCGGTAGTTTTTGCTGTAGAGCGGCCATAAAAAAACTGGTCACACACAGACGTGACACACATACACACACATACACACACAGACAGACAGACATTTTCCAAAAATAGCCGAAATGGACTCAGCACACCTCAAAACGTTCGAATCCGTCAAAATTCGAAATTCGAAAATTTGCACGAATCCAATACTTTCTTCTATATATTAGATATAGAAGAAAGTAAAAAGGTAACAATAAACGCGTTATTATAGTTCAAGGATGTTATTTTACACCTTTAAATTGCTTAATTTAGTGCCAGAAATTAAATTCGTGGAATGTTGATATAACATTTTTAAATAATAATTGAAATACATTTGAGAAACGAATGGAGACACGCCAAAAGAGTGACTTTCTGGTTATTAAAAAAAGATTTTAGGGCAAAATAAATGAGTTATTGTTTTAATAGGAACGGAATAACATCGGAAAATATATTTCTAACCATTAAAAAAAAATTCTAGGCAAAACAGTCCTTGAGTTTGGCTCCTGGGACATAATATGGTTAGGGTTTTGGAGAATCATCCAAATACATTTATACCTAGGTAGTGCATGTACTATGATATTAAAATTTAAAAAAAACCTATTGTATTCCCAATTAATATGTAGGCCTTCGATATAACAATATATTCCTCTGCAACAATATGTTTCTTTGGTTCCCAAAATGTCGTTCTAGCGAGGTTTTACTGATATATATATATATATATATAATGATCAAAATTGATGTAAAATATTCTACTGCACAGAAACCTTAAGCATGTATGATACTAACCCGCACAGAAACTTTGCAGAATATTTAATATGCCAGCTGCTCCAGCTCTTCGTAAACGTAGCAGCAGTTTAATACCCATGATTTCATTAATTCTTGTTTTCAATGTTCCTAGTTTATTTTTTAATGTTCCATGTTCATTATTGTTGTTGTTGTTATTGTTGTTTTTCTTCGTTGTTACATACACTTATTTCTGTGCTACCCGTGTATGTGAAACTTCATACTTTACTATATATATATATATATATATATATATATATATATATATATATATATATATATATATATATATATATATATATATATATATATATATATATATATATATATATATATATATATATATATATATATATATATATTTGACTTACTACAAATATTACAATATGAGTATCAATTTTTGAAAAATGCTTGTATTATCACATTCTTTGATTTTCAGAGGCATTTTTTTCTTGACTGGAATAGACTACAGTCGACTCCCGCTACAACGCGATCCGACTTACGCGAAAGGGCTATAACGCGAGTTTTTCACGAGTAAAGAATTTTAGAGCTAACGCAAATTCCTCGTCGACAACACGATTTTTTTTTTTTTTTTTGGAAGGAAGTATCAGGTATCGGCTTCGTTATTGGCTACTAAATATTGATTTCGTGAATGTTATTACATTCCTTTAGCATTACTGACAACAGCGAAAGTTCTCATACCAAACTGCTCTACGTATCGCGTTATTAGTGCATCAAATAACCACTCAGCATCTTTTTTTTTTCTTTTTTTTTCATTCTAATTATTAAAGTTGATGAAATAGAATGACGTCTTCGTGCGCTTTTTCATCCAAAGTTTGAAGATAGGAAGAAAAAGAAAGTTCCTGCCAAAAAATACATATCTTACTACATAGCTAAAATATTACTAGATAGGCAGCACTAAAATCAGAGTAAATATTTCACCATTTCACTTTACCCCATATAGAGATAACAATATATTTAATAATAGAACGTGTATTGATGTGTCATTTTCCTTTTAGCAGGGAACGTGTCTTCAAATAAAAGTGAATAATTATTACTTTGCCCCATGGCAAAGCGATAATTAAAAAATATTTTATAATGTAGTATTTTCTATTCAATTACTGAAAATATTTTTCTCTAAATAAGTAAATAACCGAATGAATTAACGAATCAATAAATAAATAAAGGAGTCAACTAATAATTGATTAAATAAACGCGAGAATAAATTCGTAAACGATGAATTAATACGGAATTTAAGTCTTGAATGAATAAATGAATGAATATGTAAAGAAAAAATAAATGATCGAGAGAAAAGAACTAGGTAGTATAGGGGAAAAGTGGGTGAGTAAGGCACGAAACTTTCATTACATTTTTTATTATTAAAAAACAGATTTTTTTTTATTTTTTTTCAAATTGTACAATAATTGTCATGTATTATAAATTGGATCTGAAAAAAAAACTGCGAATTTACACAAACGAAAGAGATAAAATTTAATTAAAATTTGTTCCAGTAAGTGGGAACAGTAAGACATAGTTTTTGAATTAGAGAACTTTGAAAGAATTTAAATTTTCTTGGAAAAGTAGGAATGGTTGCTACCATTTTGTCTTGGTATAAGGAATTGTCTTTGGCAAAATAAGTTTAACGTCGTCTTGACACACAATAGTGAGAACTAACACGTATCTATTCGGGATTGAGATTGAATGATTTAGATTTAGAATATTCTGGATGGGTAAATTGATTGAAATTAAATTTCAAAAAAAAAAAAAAAAAAAAAAAAACGAGCTGAGTTGTTCATCACATGACTTCCTTTTACTCCAATTTAATGTCATTTTCTCATTATTGGCAATTTTAATGTGATTCAATAGTTTACTCTCTAAATATCACCAACAGTGGCCAAATTGAAACCAGATTAAAAAATAAATAAAAAAATCTAAAAAAAAATCGCAAATTTGTCGCCAAGTTGGCGACAAAACTTGACGACCAAAAGACTGGTGACATATCGCCTAGTGTCCACCAAATTATAACACCACTTGAGTTTACATCGAAATTAACAATGATTTCCCCCTAAAAAGGGGCAAAAGACCCCCTTTGAAGCATCCGAATGCAACCAAAAAGGGAGGTGCACAATTAGACCCCACTAGGAGTCTACGTACTAAATTTCAACTTTCTAGGACATTCCGTTCTTGAGTTATGCGAGATAGATACACACATACGCACATACGCACGTACATACAGACGTCACGAGAAAACTGGTTATAAGTTACTCGAGGATCGTCAAAATGGATATTTCGGAGGTCTATACGTTTTCTAGGCATATATCCACGTGTGGTCGAGTCGTAAAAAAACCCCAACATTCATTCGGGGGTGAGCAAAATAGAAGTTAAGGCCAATTTTTGAGTGAAAATTTTTTCCTTTTTTGTAAAAGGAAGTAAAAAAGCCTCGGTTTAAAATGTTTCTGAAAAACCTCATCAATAGTTGCTATTTACTAAAATTTAGTCCTGACTTTCTAATAGAATAAATTCAAAAGAATCTTTGCATTAACTAATCTCTTTCGTTCTGAGAAATATGTTTGACATATTTAAAATGTACAGGCGTCTCTCGTATAACACGATATTTCTACAACACGATTACGGTACCATTACACGGTAACAAATTTGCGATTATTATAACACGGTTTCTGTATCACACGGTACGAAACTTGAATTTAATACTTCATGGTTTTAATATGGCACAAATGTTATCTTTAAAAAAGATGGATTTTCATTTTTGTTTAATACATTCTGTTAATGTTTGATAAATCTAATAAGTTTTTACTTTGTTTTTATGAAACTTGGTTTCGATATAACACGGTACACATCCCTTGATTTACATTATTTCTAAGACTCGTATAACACAGTTTCACACTGAACACTGAACACGGTTTCGATACAACACCATACATATTGGCATGGTTTTTTACTAGTATGTACATGATTAATTAGTGTAAAAAATAAGTTAAAAAGTTTTTTTTAAGAAAAGTCTCGTATAACACGGTTTCGATACTACACGGAACGAACTAACCGTGTTATACGAGGGACGCCTGTATATTTGAAGTAATTTGCAACTCGAGTCAATTGACAAAAGGCTGGTGTTAGGATATCGATGGAAGAATGGAGGATCGTTTAGTAAAATATTAACTTGTTTAATGAATAAAATCGAAGATCTCACCTCTCATTGCGCTCATACAGCCCCATCACCATCGGCCTAATTCCGTCGCATGCAATACAAGTTCGATTAGCTCGCTATGGGGTTTTTGCCATATAGTTTACTTCCCCTTGCTTCCGAAAACCAGTGACCTCGCTCTCATTAACAAATGAATGTCAAAAATCTGGTGACTTTCTAATGCAATTACGGGATGAACATTTTTTGACACCCACCAGTGGCAGTAAATGTCTTAATTAATAACAAAAAATTGATTTCTGTTGAAATCTGGAATTTGAAATCTTTCGTGGTGACAAAACTTCTTCAACTGCTTACAGTTTTGAATAATAAAAAAGGCATTGGGGAGGCAGTTTCCCCACTAATCGTTAAATGGCGTGGAATATTCAGTTGACACCTTGAGTTGGATTAAGTAAGCATGATATGGATAAGCATTAAGCAGGCCCGTCAATTTACATTTTTCCAACGGGGGTTGGGCTGAAAGAGTATAACGTTACCATGAAGGTCCAAAATTAGGTAAGTGTTGACATTGGCCGGTCAGTATCAACAGTCACTTAGCAAAGACATGGACAAAAGTCCAAATATTTCCGATGAATCACCGGTAAAAGTCGACATTCTCCGATTTCAATCTTTACGGTAACATATATTTTATGTATATTCTGGTAAGTCATTTCGAATTTTTCTAGGGATGGAGGGGGGGGGGGGGAGGTCAAAAGATATATACTCGATACGAACTATGCCGAAAAACAACAAAAACCACTCCATGCGTAAATAAGTACATTAATTTCTCATAGTTAGGGGTGTCAATTGCCCCCTCCTGGCTTTTCTAAATATATATCATGTCGAAAATTAAGAAAAAACATGTCCAATATCTCAAAATTAGCTCCTTAACCCTCGCAGACCTGTCATTCGGGGGGGGGGGGGGGGGGGGGGGGGGGGTCAGGGTGATCGGCTTTGAAAAAGTAATGTTTTTACATATAAGTGGGCGCGATTTCCGTTGGAAAAAATGCACTGAGAAAAAAATGCACCTTTTACCTCCTCCCCCCCGACGGGCTTAGTCTTAACATAGAAAAACCTCATGACAAGACCTGAAAAGCGATTTAATTCGAAATATGACGACAGAAAAAACTAATCAATTACTCCTGGGTCAAATTGAAACAATCAGTTGCAATTAAAATAACCAGAGGTGATCAACTGCACACTATTATACAATTCTTGAATTCAATTTCTCATCTTTCTGCAACTAACCGATTCAATTTCGACTAACCAATTTAAAATGGATTTTATTTCTATTAAGCCGTTCGCTGAATCAATAAATAAATAAATGGGTCATTAAAAGATAGAAATCTCTCGTAAAAAAACAATCCATTATTTTCATTCATGTGTCTAGATTTCTAATTTTGAGTCATTCCGGAAGTGTCAGCAAAATATTCAGCTTTTTCTTCATCCACCTGTAATGAAACTTTTTCACCTTTGGAGGAAATTTCCAAACCGTCATTTTTTATTTGATTTCTTGACAGACATTTATTCTTGTTTACACTCAAGATAAATAATAAAAACCTGTTTACGATTCAATTCGCATGCTCTTATTCAAGCAAGAAGATGCATCATTGACAGCTGTGTATTTAATCTTGTGTCACTCAGTCCACTTCTCTTCCCTTCGCGTGAATCAGCGACGTAGTTCATTTGGTTACCGAAAACGCTTAGGGGCCATTCATTAATTACGTACGGGTCCCGAGGGGGAGGGGGTTAGAAAAATATCTAGATACGCTTACTTTGGGGGGGGGGGGTCAAACCCATTCTTACGTAATATTTTCCAAGTCGATATTTTATATTAGAAATCGCGCGGTCAAGTGGTTTGGCAGGGATCATATTTCATTTGCTTCTGAAAGGTAAAAAAACGTATTAGGATGAGCTGTTTTTTACTTGTTTTACAAAGAAGGAATAGTGTAAAACATAATAAAAGAATCGCAGTATGTATGACATGTTTTATTCTTAGCTATTATCGCGTCATATAATACACTGGTGTAAGAAATTAAGAGATTTTTCAGATTTGGTCAATTATCTCCTGAAGTACTGGACCGATTTTAATGAAATTTGGTACGTACATACATTGAAACAATACAAAACAAATAACCATCTAACATTGAAAATACAAAAGCATGATCATAAATAACACTCGTTAGAGTTAGATGGTAGGAAACAGAGGTTGCAAAATTGAACAACAAAATGGGTTAATGGGGGTATGGCCCCCTCTAACAAACCTATAGACCTTGCAGTGTGACTCCATACTTGAAATAAAAAAGGTCATGGGATTCTTAAGCAATTATTTCCACTCGTTCCTCAACGCCGTTCTCAGGCTATGGATGGTCCCCGAAGGGGTTTTGCGAGTTGCTGTTGTCCTCCTGAGAGTGTTTCAGACATGTTCCACAGGATTGGAGTCTAGAGATCTGCTTGACCAATCCATCGAGTGAGTATCCTCCCCTTCCAGAAATTCATGGACCAGAAGAGCTGTGTGTGCTCTTGTGTTAACATCCATTAAAACTAACTCGGGCTAACAGCGCCCCTCAAGACGGGATCTTAGGGCTCCAAGACCACATCCCTATGTTTCGCAACTGTCACAGAGCTTCTCTCAAAGACATGGAGGGGTGTGCGGCAGTGCGGCCATCCAACATAATGCCTGCCCAGACCGTCAAACCACCACCGCCATAATGGTCGATTTCGCCGATATTGGAGGGTAGGTAGCAAGTTCCTGAGTCTATCCATGTAAACGTAGGACAAGAATAGTCGTTTAAGCTGAAACGCCTTGCTATTTGCTTTCCAATATCCGCGAAATCGACCATTTTGGCAATGGTGGTTTGACGGTCTGGGATGACATCATGTTGGATGGCCGCACACCCCTCCATGTCTTTCAGAGAGACTCTGTGACAGTTGCGAGACATAGGAATGTGGTCTTGGAACAATAAGATCCCCTCTTGAGGGGCGCTGTTAGCCCCGAGTTAGTTTTAATGGATGTTAACACAAGAGCACACACAGCTCTTCTGGTCCACGAATTTCTGGAAGGTGAGGATATTCACTCGATGGATTGGTCAAGCAGATCTCTAGACTCCAATCCTGTAGAACATGCCTGGAACGCTCTCAGGAGGGCAATAGCAACTCGCAACACCCCTCCGGGGACCATCCATAGCCTGAAAACGGCGTTGTGGAACGAGTGGAAATAATTGCTTAAGGATTCCATGAACTGCTTTATTTCAAGTATGGAGTCACACTGCGATGCTTACATGTCTGTTAGAGAGGACCATATCCCCACTAACCCCCCATTTTTTTCAATTTTTCAATTCCTGTTTCATACCATCCGACTCTAACGAGTGTTATTTATGATCATGCTTGTGTATTTTAAATTTTAGATGGTTATTTGTTTTGTATTGTTTCAATGTATGTACATACCAAATTTGATTAAAATCGGTCCAGTAGTTCTGGAGATAATTGACCAAATCTGAAAATTCTCTTAATTTCTTACACCAGTGTATATTTGAAAAATAAAAATCGTTGATTTACGTCAAACTGAGAGCTTTAGGGTTCAATGATGCTTTTTAACAACATTTCATTATTTCGAAAAACGAAATGGAACATTACGTAAGAATGGGGGGGGGGAGAGTTTTGAATATTCTTACGTACCCTTACATGGGGGGAGGGGAGGTCAAAAAATGCCAAAATCATCCTTGCGTAATTATTGAATGGCCCCTTATCTCCGCTCTAAGAACGGTTCCAGGGCTTATGTCTGAGATGGAATAAATTTTGTAAGTTTTAAGCGAAAAAATTAATTTATTTCAAGCGTAAATTTGAGAAGGTGAGAAAAAAACGTCAAAAATTCTAACATAAATCGAATTACAAACGAAATTTATAAGCAAAATACACTCTTGTTTGTGAAAATTGCAACACCATGAAGAAAGCATCATAATTGAATGACATTTAATACACAGTTGAGTGGTAATGGTACAAGTAAATGATTACATTTTTGAAAGCAAACAAACAATAAAAAGAAATAGAAATTAGTATTTTGTGTGGCCACCATGCGCCGCAATAAGAGCTGCTACACGACTCGGCATGGAGTGAAACAAAGTTTGAATATCTGCCTGTGGAAGAGTATTCCATATTGTTTGTATGAGCAACCAAAGTTCGTCTGTCGAAGCAACAGGACGAGGATCACGCGCCGCCCAACAAAATCCCACACATATTCAATCGGTGACATATCCTGGGAATATACAGGCCAGGGAAGAAGCTGTACCTGCTGCGAATCAAGGTAGGAATTGACAGTCCTGGCGACATGTGGACGGGCATTATCCTGCTGGAATACAGTCCCTGGCAATTTTTGCAGGAAAGAAATAGCTTGGGGCTGTAAAACTTCGTTTATGTATCGATTACTGTTCAAATTGCCCACAATTCGTAGCAATTGTGATCGTCCATGATATGCTATGGCACCCCAGACCATAACTCCGGGTGTTCGTCCACTGTGGCGTTCGATAATGCACTCCGGAATGTGCCGTTCACCGGCATAGCGCCTGACACCAATTCGACCATCATGGTGCCACAAATTGAAGCGGGATTCGTCAGAAAAGACGACCTGCTGCCAATCAGCACGCCAGCTCCTATGCTCATTGGACCATTTTAGCCGCAGGCGGCGATGGTCACGTGAGAGGAATCCTGTATAAAGGAATCCTTGCGCGCAGCCCAGGCTGCAGCAGACGTCTCCGAATTGCTAAAGCACACAATGAAATACCTGTAGCTGTTGACCACTGTGATGCCAATTGTCTAGAAGAAGCTGTGCGGTCCGTCAGCGCCATACGCATCAGGTGTCTGTCTTCGCGAGCTGAAGTCACATTTCGGGGTCCACTCCCGGATTTCCGAGCTGTCCGACCCTCGTCCGTCCACTGCTTCCGAACACGCATGATTGTGCTGCTGTTACGCTGCACACGAACGGCTACTGCACGATGAGACAATCCAGCTTCACGAAGGCCGACGATTCTGCCCCGTTCAAACTCCGAAATTTGCTCAAATTTCGCTTTCTTTCGTCGAAGATGCATGGTAAAGATTCAGTTAACGTTTACTCTACCATATAACCACCGATAATCATACAGGCCTCGCTACCGCCGTCTATTTATATTCGGTTCGATCCGCCGTTCAGAGGGCGCTGCTGAGCATAAGCATGCGCTACCGGTCTGCAATTCTAATCATTTGCATATCATGCCCTACTTTACATTTCCTGCCATTTTCAGCTCACTCGCGTAAGTCCTTCGTGGTGTTGCAATTTTCACAAACAAGAGGGTATATATAGAGATACAAGTAGAAAACGATATGTAGATATAGATTCACAGAGATAGATAGATATGAATAAATAGAGATAGATTCACACATATAAAGTTAGATTGATAGATACAAATAGGTAGAGATAGATAGGTGGGATATTAGTGATGGGCATAATCGAGATCTTTTAATAATCGAGATCTCGGGAATCGAGTACTTCTGATAATCGAGTGATTGATAATCGAGCTCTTTTTAAGTCGATCACTCGAGTGATTGATAATCGAGATCTTTTGAAATCGAGAACTCGAGCATTTGACTTCTCGAGATCTTCCGAATCGAGTACTCGAGCGATTGACTTCTCGAGATCTTTTGAATCGAGTACTCGAGCGATTGACTTCTCGAGATCTTTTGAATCGAGATCTCGAGATGTTTCAAATCGAGATCTCGAGACGTTTGAATCGAGTACTCGAGTAGTTCATTTTCTGCGCTTTTCCAAAATTGAGTTGACTTCTACGGGGGTGCCCACTAAAAGGGGGTGGCAGCCTGTGCAACTAAAATTTTTAGAGCCGGTTTTTTGAGAGGGTTTTTTAATCTCATTTTCGGAAGGGGGGAGGGGGTCCATGGCGCAGCCTGCGAAACCGAAATTTTTAGAAGCGGTTTTTTTGAGCGTTTTTTTTTTTTTTTTAAATCTCATTTCGGGAGCGGGGAAGGGCTCTTCCTAGATGGATGCTCCGTAACATTTGAGAGGGTGCGCCATCGCCCTGCGAAAGGGGGGGGGGGTGGACTCCCTTGACTTCAGTTGAATTCCCGAGTTGTTTTGGCAGGGGTGCGCTCGGGATAGGAATGTGACATTTAGCCTACCATTTAGGGGTATAATAAGAGGCGAACCCTCCTGGCTTTTAGAAGTTTTAGGTTAAGTTGGGGGGGGGGGGGGTATTGACATCCCCTTTTAGAAGGGGAATCAATACCACTCCCCCAAATTCCATGAAAAATTCTAGTTTTTATATTTAAGTGGGTGTAGTTTTTTGTTGTTTTCGATAAAATGAGCAGATACACCTTTTGTCCCCTTACGGTAAAGTTCGAAATGCAAGCTTGTTTTAGGGGATCGATTCGATAGATATTAGTCTTCATTTTGGGTTCGCAATCCTTGGGGGATGCAGGTTCGACTAGATTCCCTGTTAGCTTGTCAGAAACTAGGAGCTCGGCATTTGGGCGACTGAGTGATTTATTCGAACGGTTATGCATTTAAGCTAATGATTTTCAGTTATCACGTGATTATTTCGAATGGTTTCGGGCTCTCAAACACGAAGTTAATAATGTAAACAAGTAGGGGAATAGTTGCTCTGCACAAAAGTACTCATTCTTTCCTAGTTTATAGCTTTGCTTTTTTTTTTTTTTTGATGCTCTTGTTAAAAGTAGTTAAGTATATTTATCTGACTAATACATGAGGAGGGAAGGTAAAATATTTCTGATTGCGTTTTCCAGAGGATTGGGATTCCCGACGCATTGAAAAGTGAACAAGTGTGGCTTGAAGTGCATTGAAGTTCATGATTTTTTTTTTCTTTCTTGGTCCGCTCTTTTTTATTTTTCTTTTTCATTTGTCGACTTTAGGAATATGCAATAATAGTAAAAGTGTAGGGAGTGAAGTTGAAATGTTTCTGAGTGCATTAAAAAGAAATATTGAAGTTTGTCGTGTGGGATTAATTTTAGCTTTCACTCTTCGGCCCAATTTTTAAATAAAAATTACATTTTATCCAGATTGCTTTTTTTTTTTTGAAATTCCATACGCAAGATATTTGTTACTTCTTGTGCATTTATTTTCGCGCGGGTAGTTAAATTTAAGTATTTTGCTTGTTTTACTCGCCTCTGTTTATGTCATATTCTTTATAGTTTCGTAAATGTTGATTAGTATATTATTTACTCAACTTAAAAAAATTTCAGTCAATTAATGTGCTGATTTTATGGTTTTTTTTTTTTTTTTTTGTAAAGTTGAGGCAAAACTGCTGAAAATGCTTAGGCCCGCAACGGTCCATTTCGGAACTTAAGGTTCCGTAGCTACGTTTCATTTTCCGTGCGTTGGTCCTCAAAAAGGTTAAAATTGATTATCAAGTTTCTCTGAAAAGCAGATTACGTATTCGGTTTTCAAATCATCCGAGATGCTCGATAACCGAGCATTCCACAACAAACAATATATTATACAAGAGAGGGCGGGGGAGGGGGGCAAATGGCGCAGACCGCGCCATTGAAGTTTTGAAGAGGAGAGGGTAACTTAAGTGGGCTTTAATTTATTTTAGGGGGTTCAACGTCGCATTTGAGGGATGAGTGTCATCGCCAAGGGGGGGGGGGGACACCACTGCATTATAAACACCTTGCGTTTAAACATTTCATAAACGTTTTAAAATGGCTGCCACAGCGTTAACAATCGCTTTAAAACGTTTACTCAACGAAGTGTGCTCTCTGAGTAACCCCATTCGAGAAAAAGCACTCGAGAAGCAATTATTTGATTCTAAAACCTTATAGAATGACAGGGGTGTCCGTCCGTCCCTGTGAGCAATGGCGCGCTTCTTATGACAATCCCCCCTGCCCCAAGAAACTATAATCCGAAAAAGGGCTAAGACTACCTTAAATTTTCAATTACACGTTTTGTACCATACCGGTCAAGGGCGCCCATATGCAAAATTTTAAGGGGGGGGGGGGCTCATATATTTTCCCCATGGTTTAATAGGATATTTTCCCCATAGAAACCGCTTTCAGTACAGATTAGAGTTATTAAAGTTCGACATTTTTAATAACTTATTGATTAATTCTTGGAGAAGAAATGATTTTACATTTTTGCAAAGAAAAAAAAGTACTAAAAGCAAGGATGTACTAATTTCAAAGAAGGGAGAGGGGGCTTGAGCCCCCACTTGCCCCCCCCCCCCCATATGGAAGCCCTTGATACCGGTTTAATATGTTTTTAAGTTTAACAACTCTCAAGTTTAAACCTGCTAGTGTCGCCCAACGACCTGCCCATATTATCACTATCCCTCACTTTTTAATAAAAATTGTACATACGTATGTATTTAATCTTAGTCAAGTTCAAAACAGTATGGAATGCGTTTCTCTATCCTTTGTTTCAAGATTTCACCACCGGATCACACCAGGGGCGGATACAGAAAACCATTTGAAGGGGGTGGGGGTCATGCTGAAGAAAGTCCTCCCCCCATGAACGAAATTCCCGTTTTAGGTACGAAAAAATTCTGAAACGTTTTTGGGGGTCAATAAAAAGCCCCAAATCGGTCAGGAATAAGGCACATAATTGGGGATAAACGTTGCAAATTAATATCACACGCAATAAAACAAAGTAGTAGTTCGAATATTTTCTTTGAAAAATAATTGATGTATTGAAAAGATAAGATACTGTCATCGTTTACATTTTATGCGTAAATTGTTTGAACACAATGTGTACGGATACTATTGTCGAGAGTTTAGGGGGGGGGGGTCATGACCCCCACGACCGTCCATTGTATCCGCCACTCACACAACACATGCCCCTCCATATATCCGCTCATATGATAATTAACAATTTTCGTTCTAAAAATATCGTTCGAGTATTAAGGAATCACTCAATTATCGAAAATTCGAAGCCAAACATTCAACTATTACCCCATTCGAATAAAGCAAGAGAAAAGCAATCATTCGATTTTCACCACCTATGAAGCTCTTCCCCGAAGAGCAATACCCCCAAAAGAGACAAAATCCCCTAAAAATTACAATCCCGCAGTTAACGTCAAAACTCCCCCCCCCCCTCCCTCTTATTTGCACCCATAGGAATGAATTACACGAGAAGTTAACCACTTGTTTTATTAAGAAATAACTAAGTACCTTTGTGCCGAGAAGTAACATGAAATAACAAACGTTTTGTATCCCAAATATACAGAGTACTGCAGAAACGTGTTTTGGAGTTTTGAGGTACACTTTTTTCAACAAAATAGTAAGCTTTTACATATAAGGGGCCATTCCTTAGTTACGTATGGATGAGTTTGGCCATTTTTGACCCCCTCCCCCCATGTAAGGGTACGTAAGGTTTTTCAAACCCCTCCCTCCATTCTTACGTAAGGTTCCGTTTCGTTTTTCGAAATAATGAAATAACTAATCTAATATCACTGGAATCGAAATTTAATTCACTATTATTAAATTAAACCTTCTTGTGTGATGAAATATTTACTAAAAAGTTGGAATCTAGACTAAATGTGTTTTCGACGTTTTTTTGTATATGATGCGATAGTAGTTAAAAATAAAACATGCTATACATAGCGTAATTCTTTTATTATGTTTTACATTATTAATTCGTCGTAAAACGAATAAAAAACAGTCATCCTAATGTTTTTATTTTTCAGACGCAAATGAAACATCGGCTTGGAAAATATGTATTTGAACCCCTCCCCCCCCCCCAAAGTATGTAGACATTTTTCCAACCCCACCCCCTCGGGACCCTTACGTAATTGATGAATGGTCCGTAAAGACATCCAGTAATGTCCTTACATCCACAATCTCACTATTTTGCGTTGAAAAAAGGATTCCTTGAAACCCCGAAACACGTGTCTGCAGTGATCTGTGTATTTGGGCTCTAAAACGTTTGTTATTGCCTATTACACTTGTATCATTACCCAATAGTATAGTCGAAGGTGAACGTAAGGGGGAAGACGTCCCCTCAGGTTTTCAACTTAAGTATTCCCCCTTTTTACCTGAACTATAATTTAATGCCTCTCAAGTTAGAACCTTATTAGCGCCTCCAACCTTTACTTCCACCACCGGGACACACAACACATGTCTCCCACAGACCCGTCCATGTGTTCATTCATTAACACCTTTCGCTCAAAACATATCATTAGACTACCAAGGCATCCCAAAGAATCATTTGATAATCAAGCATTCAACAGTATAAATTCAATTATAACACTATTCGAATGAAACAGTTGAAAGGTAATTATTTGATTGTAATACCATTTAGATCGCAAGGGTATCTATTCCTCAAGTGTGCTGGCACACTTTTGAAAATTAGGGATCCTCTCTCCCCTTCAAGAAGGACACTCAATAAAAAAGACTAGCGTTCATTAGGAATTTCAATGGTGCAGTTTGCGCAATGACCCACCTCCCCTGTGGGCTCCTCAGCGCAGCCCGTCTTTCTGGGGGAAGGGTTAAAAGGTTTCAATGCAAATTTTTTCGGAAGACAGAAAAAAACCATGCTCATTCTTCATAAGTAAAATCATTAACTTTTCAAAGCCAGCCCTTTGACCCCCTAAATGACGGATCCGGCCCTGCAACTAAAACACTTCAGAAGCAGGGGTGCCCACCCGCCCTGAGGTCAAGCCCCCCCCCCTCAATATCACAGAGACCTCCCCCCCCCCCCAAAAAATGAGAAAAATACCCCTTAAAACACCCCCCCCCCCTAAAAATGTCAATAGCACAGTCTGCGCCATGACCCCTCCCCCCCTCCATAGGTGGGCACCCTTGTCAGAAGTCAACTAGATTGAGAGGTTCATTCGATTATCAAATCGATCGAAGAATACACTGCTCGAGTGATCGACATCTCGAGAACTCAAGATCTCGAGAACTCAATATCTCGAGAACTCAACATCTCGAGAAGTTCAAAGCGAGAACTCGAGCAATTGATCGCTCGAGCACTCGGAAAGTGACAATCGAGAACTCGAGCAGTTGATCGCCCGAGTTCTCGGAATGAACTCGAGCAGTTGATCGCTCGAGTTCTCGGAAAGTGATAATCGAGAACTCAAAAAGTTCATCGCTCGAGAACTCAAAAAGTGATAATCGAGAACTCGAGAAGTTCATCGCTCGAGAACTCGAAAAGTGATAATCGAGTACTCGAGAAGTTCATCGCTCGAGAACTCGAGAAGTGATAATCGAGTTCTCGAATGATCTTGAATAATCGAGTGATTCGATTATGAGAACTCGATTATGCCCATCACTAGTAAATATAGAGATAGATAAATAAAATTTTCTGAACTTATGTACTTTCGGCGAAATCTTGGCATGAAAATGCAAGTGCATTGAACAAAAAACCAAGTGGGTAAAAAAGAGTGGTAGCCGCAGGTGACTAGTGTGTGCGTTTACAGCATTTCGCTTAGGCCCCTAAATTGTTTCAAATCATGTCTGCGGGAAAGACATTTTTACAGACACTTATCATGGAACTATCTACAATGTTAAAGATTGTTTTTGCGGAAATGTCGCTAAATATTGATGAACAAACACTAGATTCGGATTCTCTGTTTTGTTGCCAAATTTATCGCTGAGGTGTTTGACGATATATTGCATAGTGGTCGGTAATTTATAATGCTACTTTAGTTGGCGCTAAAATTGACATTGGTATGCCACAAATAGCGGGGGGAAAAACTTCAGACATCCTATTACAGCTAAAAAGAAAATTGTTCATCTAGATCCTATACAGACTCTACATATAAAACTTCAACTATCTACGACATACCGTTGTTTAGCTATGCAAGTTGCGTTCGTAAAAACATACATACATACATTGATACACACGCACATACGAACTGGCGTCCAGAGAAAACTCGCTACGTTTATCTCGCAGATGATCCCAATGGATGTTTCGGTAGCCATACGTTCGTACGTACAAATGTACCAACGGACTTACTGAAAAGTAAATCAAATTATTATTTTTTTAACTTGTTTCTACTTTTCGGAATAATATTGTATTTTAAAACGCGCGCGTGAGGCGGCGCTGCGAATGTCACTTAGTAGCAGATAAATTTAAGAACTAAAAAAAAAAAAAAAAATTGGTTATATTTTTAACTTAAAATAAAAATCTGTGATAAAAAAGTTAAAATTTTTGGCAAAGGTAAATTTTATTTCACTTTCTCCAGAAAAACTTCTACGATTATTTTAAAGCATGATGCTAAAACAAAATTGCGTGGCAGTATTTTAGATTAATTATTATTCTGTTTTCTTATTCATAGTTAATATTTTACAGTTAGCAGAAATAACACTTTATTTTTCTAACTTTCTATTAAAATTATTACTTTGGAAAAAAGGAAAATCTTAAAACGCCATGAAAGAATAACCAACATTTATATGCAATTTCTGTAGTACAGAGTTTTGTCATTTCCTGTTTACAATTGTTGCGTGTGAAAGACAGCATTTATATTTAAATTCAAATATGAAGCGTAAACAAATATATAACTTTCGCAGTTTATTATTTGGAAGTAACAATAGAAATTTGCGAAGAATGATAAATGTATTGAAATGCCGCTTTTACGAAAACGCAGATTAAGAAAATATAATTTTAAACTTAAAAATTCATTACTCACTGTTTTTCCACCCGGAAATAGCTATGTTTTGTGTTTTCGAGGTCAAGATCGTGTTAGATAAAACTATAAATGTACTCGAGAAGTCTCCAACTATTATGTTTATTTAAGAAAGATGCCTACGAACTTCTTGAAACCCTTTTTAAACAATTCTCAGTTATTTACTTCCATTTTCTTTCTTTTTTCTTCTTTTTTATTTCATCATTTCGAAATAACACAATAGGGTCATATTCCAGAATGTGTATTGTGTAACTTTTGAACGGAAATATTTCTCAATTTCAAAACTTTTTGTTTCCTTTTTTTATTCTTACATGAAAGAGTTACCTACTAGAAGTAACCATAAACAATGACCCACCTAATTTCCAATTATTTTACTGATAAATAGAAAAAAATTAAAACATACCTTACTCATGAAAATGAAAAAAAAAATAAATAAATAAATAAAAGAAAAGAAAAAGTTTTTGAAAAACAAAGGCCAATTTAAACATCAAAATAGTAATTTTGTTAATTGTGCATACAATGAGCTATTTTAATGATTAGTGTGAATCTAATTTTAAGTTCTTTTAATTAAAATATGGCTTAAATTTTAGCTGTCCTTTTAATTCAAATTTGTGTTAAAAATAGTATAGAATTAATATACAGGGTGGGGAGAAAGTTCCCACAATTTTGTTAAAACGTTTTTTTGGCGTTAAAATCATACGTTGACGATTTATTTGGCACATATTGTTTATTGGCATTAAAAGTATTGAGGTTTAATCATTTGTTCTTTGTTAGTTCATTGAGTTAGTGAGCTATGAATCATGAAAATGTGTGTGTTACTGTCGTTGAATTACACAAGATGGGAATGAAAACAGCCGAAATTATTCAAACGACTGGATTCAAGAGTAAAACAGTCTATAATGCTGTGAAACGCTACAAGGAGACTTGAGGGACTGCCGACCGTCCACGGAGTGGCCGTTCAACAACTGCAACGACTCCAGCGAATGTGCAGAAGATCCGCTGTCGCATCTGTCGCAATCCAGATCGCTCAATGCAAAAGATGGCCAAAGAACTGGAGATCAGCGAAAAAAGCGTCCGAACCATCGTGAAAAACAAGTTGGCACTTCGTTCTTACAAGATCTATCTCCTCCACTTCCTCAATGACACAATGAAGCAGAAAAGATTGATAAAAGCTCGACAGATGCTCGCTTGACCGCTGGTGCTCGCCTTTCAAAGATTCTCTTTACCGATGAGAAGATCTTCACCATCGAGCCCACATATAACCGTCAAAATCATCGCCAACTGCTTAAGAAGGGTCGGAAGAAGACCGCTGCTGCAAAAATCATCGGACACAGTCACTTTCCAGCCTCCGTAATGGTCTTGGCTGGCATTTGTGCCACTGGGAAGACGCCGCTTGTTTTCATTGTCAGAAACGTCAAAATTAATGCTGCGAGCTATCAGCAGCGGGATCTATGCGATGTACTGAGGATATGGGCAACAGAACACTTTGGCCAAGATGGATTCACACTCCAACAAGACTGACACGACGTTAAATCCCGGTTATCACAAATTTGCCATTTCAACTGCGCTTGCGCGCGGACTTAGCTGATTTCGAAACTCTTGCTCAAACTAATGAAAAACATTTAAATTTGTTAATATGAGATGAGAACAGATAAAAATTAGAAATTACAAAGCTTTCTTTGATTTAGTTTTTACGCCTCGGTAAAGATTGAGTTTTGCGTCTTAATTATGAATGGATTTGGAGTCTGATTTTTCTATCAAACAAAGGCCCTTTTCAGGGCCAAATTTTTAACCTCAGAAGAGTGTACTCGATCTGCAGCATCACTTCCAATACAAAGCCGAACCCTCAACCTAAATACAAATGTATAATACTGAGCTGTTTACGCCTAACGTAAAATATCCGCAAAAGACGGATATTTGTAATATTCCGATCATTTTTGAAGTACATAACGTGTTTTACGTTTACGTTAAATAAATATTTCCAAACCAATAAATATTGAAGTGTAAATTTTCTCTTTTCTTTATAAAGATTATCAGTTATTCATATCCATAGTTTCATATAATGTATCCCGAAATTGCTGTGAAAATACTCTAATCGCATTCATTAATTTGTTGGGACTCTAGCACAACCTAAATATAAAGAAGCAACACGAAATCTTAAAACAAAAAGCCCAAAAAGCTAAGTCCGTGCGCAAGCGCAGTTGAAATGGCAAATTTGTGATAACCGAGATTTAACGTCGAGTACAAGACTGGGCTCCTGCGCATTCGGCCCGATCGACGATTGCCATCTGCGAAGACTGTTCCCAGGTTTTTGGGGCAAGGATGTTTGGCTTTTTAACTCACCGGCAGAGACGTAACTAGAGGGGGGCAGACGGGGCTTGTGCCCTGGGCGCCAGATTTTAGGGGCGCTAAACTGACAAAGCTAATGCTCAAATTAATTTTTGCAAAAGAAAAGAAAAGAAAAAATTATTAGAGAAGTCAAAAAAAAAAAAAAAAAAACTTCTCCGTGCACTGTAAAAAAAATCCGGAAACGTTTCTGAGTATATCGTGCAGCTGTGGTTCATGAAAGATTCAAAAACGTTTCTGAGTATTTCGGAATCCTGTTTCTGTAATGTCCAGAAACGTGTCTGAGTATTTCGGAATCCTCTTTCTGTAATGTCCAGAAACGTGTCTGAGTATTTCGGAATCCTCTTTCTGGTTAACAGCATAACATATGCAAAATTATAAATTTTTGAAAAATTATGAAATAATCTAGTAGTTTCATTCCTAATCACAAAATCATCGGGGAATTGGAGTGGGGGTACCTTCTGAAAAGTGGGGATTGTTTGTTAAACAATCTTAAACTTCAGTTTTTCTCTCAATATTTTCAAGACAAAACTATCAACATATTGTATTTTTAATGCAGAACTTAAAAACATATCTTGTATCAAACTTGCTAGCTTTTATCTTCGGATAAAATTTGACAGGACTTACCTACCCTTCGCGTTCCGGAATTCGTTCACCTCAAGTCAATTTCTCTGACGAACAAAGTGTACCGAAAAGTACCAACAGAGAAATTGATGAATTTAAATATGACACCAAGTCCCCCTGCTGGAACCATTCGGGTTGATTCTTCTGTTCTTGCCCTTTTCCAGCTCATCACAAATATAAATACTTATTCAAAATAGGTTACTGATTTTATTTTTACAGTGTGCGCAAAATGCAATATATATTTTATTTATTAAAACATTGAACTCTATTACATGATTATTCCATTTCATATATACGAGAATCCCCCCCCCCCACCATAAGAGTGATGGTGCACCCATAAAATGCTATGAAGCGCCCACCCCCCCTTGAAAAAGCAACCCTCTGAAAATGTCAATGGCACAGTCTGCGTGATGAACGCCCCTCGTCTTCTCCCCATATATGTACATTGTATATTAATAACATAGTTTTTTAAAAATGATCACTTTTAAAACAATGACATGAAATAATATTACTTTTTATTTTGGCATGCAAATGCAGCTGTTCCATTTTTGCCACTGACTCATTCCTCCTGACTGTCCTACATTAAACTAGTATGCATGCAGTAGGTATACTGTCCTGAGGAAGACAAATTATAGGGACTTGTTTCTTAATTTAGCCAAGGTAAAAAACCCCTACTTTTAATTTTAGGTTTAAGCTCTTGTTTATTGCATATAGTTTAGCATATGGTGCGTTTGGCCCAATGTAATGCATATATTAGAGCTTGAACACTCTCTATTT
The DNA here is from genome assembly GCF_026930045.1 of Uloborus diversus. Taxonomy (NCBI): domain Eukaryota; kingdom Metazoa; phylum Arthropoda; class Arachnida; order Araneae; family Uloboridae; genus Uloborus; species Uloborus diversus. The sequence goes on from NC_072736.1 coordinate 147,058,139, forward strand.
AGTAAATAGTTTAATATCTTTTGGTATTTTGACCATATTTATCGATTCTTCCACGGCTGATGAGCTCCGAATTCAACCTTTCAACTTTATTCTAATAATTGCTACTTTTAATTTTCTTTTTCTCATTGCTATTCATTGCTTGTGTATTTCATATATATACAAAAATATATTATTGAGAAATAATTCTTGTTTGTTATATTTGCAGCTTCTTTCCCTTAAGGGCAGGTACATTGCAACTAAAATAAATCGTACTAATGAAGCTCTGCTGAGATAAATAACATTTCATGTATAATATAAATTATAAATCAAAGTATCATATACATTATAAATCAAAGTATCATATACATTATAAATCAAAGTATCATATAAATTATAAGTCAAATACTTTAATATGGTGTAAAAATACAAAATTATTTTATTGAGTCTTTTTTTTTTTTTTTTTTGCTTTTGGTAAAATTGAGGCTCGTAAAACGAAAAAAATGAAGACACTTTTAAATACATATATGTATCTATTTGTTAAAGAAATTAATACACATTTAACTAATTTAAAGCGTTTCGCTAATGCAAATATTTAAAGAGATATCGTCATTTAGATAATACTGAAGCACTATGTTCCTAATTACAAGAGATAGTTTTTTTTTTACTTCATACAATCTAGCTACACTGTTTACAAGAGAATGAAAACATGCAACCTTAAAGACGAACTATCAAACCTGACAATTTGCATATTATAACATTTAATTCATAATGCTTGATACATAAATGTTCAGCCAAATATTAACTGAGATTGACACATAAAAACAAAGTACACAATAACACTAATTTAAAGTTTTTTATAATCTTCAATTCATAAATTTTACAGAATAAAACTAGACACACTTGCACTTTAAATATGTGTTCTATGTAATTTAAAATATTTTCAAATTGCAATAGTTCACAACGAAAAAATGATATTGAGGAAAATAGTTTTTTTTAACGAGATTTATATGAACTAAATCTCTTTAAAGTAATAGAGTTGCAAAGCGACTTACCTATTCGTCGGTGGTGGTCTTTTGCAGGCTTTGGTCACCAAAAAGGTGATTTTTATGACAGAATAAAATTCTGCCAACAAAAATTACCCATTTGGTAGAAAGAAGAAAAGTATCCAAGAAAAAAGTAAATTACCTACACAAGTTATGCGACGCAACGAATTTACATGGCGTCCTCTCGGCAGTTATTTGGTTTTTAATTTCACTTTGTATTCCTTCCGCGAGCATGCGTCGACAAGTTGCACTTCGTACTTAAAAATAAGTGACCATAGCTTCAAAGTCAATCTCATGACGATACATAAGCAAGAAAATATAAGACTTTAAAATTATCTTCAGTGAATTCATGCGAGGAACAAAACTTCTACTAATCCCCTTGATGAGTGTTACTTCGCTTACATGAGTCAGCACTTGTTTTCATTGCGTGCTTTCGAAAGTTTCAGTTTGGATTTGCTGCTGGACTATAAAACTGCCGTGTGAGCTGCGCATGCGTCGACTCTTACTTTCTTGCTAAACGGAAAAGGTTTTTGATTATAGCAGAAAACTGCTGAGGGCGTACGAATCTGTGTATTACGGAAAACTTTTTTGTATATTCAGAGAGTTTTCCGAGATTTTTTACAGTGTGCGGGCGCAGGCAGAAAGCTTGCATGGTTTAATTTGGTTAAAGAATGGTATTAATAGACCGAAATAGAGCGAGGAGGGCGCGGTAAACAGCATGATAGTATTTTCTTAGAGTGACTAGTACTTGTTATATCTTATTTAAAGAACCTTCCTCTCGCGGAGGAGGAATATACGAACAAAGCTATGTGAAGTACAAAACAGCGGAAATGCTCAAATGTCATTTTTCTACAATTAAATGTCATAAAGCTGCCAATATGATGTCTTCCTCTCATTTACAATGACGAGAGCTTGTCTACCCCACTGGCCGTAAGAGAAAATCGTTACACTGTTCCATTGACCTAGTTTATTTTACAATTTTTCTCATTCTTGTTGAAAAATCTCGCACTATAATAATGGAGATTCAATTTAAAGTGCGAGAGGCTGCCCATTTTTCTTTAGAAAATACTAAGGTTTTTAGAGATAAATTCAGCTGAAATGAGAAATTTTAAATTTAGTTTCGACATATTTTTGCCACCCACACAGTATTCTAAATATGCTTAAATCATCTACTTCAGTTAATGTGTTAGAAATCAACAATTTTTTACACCTCTCAAATTTTGCTTTGGTACTTTTGATGCATATTTATATTTAGAGTAGAAACTCATTTATCTGCCTCTCGTTTATCCAGATCTCCGGCTTCTCCGGATCAAATTCGTAGAGTTAAAAAATATATTCACTATAAACTGATAATTCTAAATTAATGATAGTAAGAACGAAACTATAAATGTGCCAAATATTCACTTATTTTGATTAAATACACAACTGCTATAACATGTATATAGGTCGTGCCATAAATTATAGTCATCTAATGAACTACATGACGTATTTGGAGTGTCAGTCTGAGTCTGACCTGACACCACTGCAGCTGAACTATTAATGACTAAGTATTTGCGAGTAACAATCCTATGTAATTTTTCTGCAAAAGATCGTTTTTCGCTGCTAATAAAAGATAAGTCTTCTTATTTGCGAATTTTTCAAATTAGCAGCGAATTTTTCGCTGCTAATAAAAGATAAGTCTTCTTATTTGCGAATTAATTACTGCTTATTATTCGTACATTCCGGATTTTCGTTTATTCAAATTGTCTTTGGTTCAAGTTAGTCTAAATAAATAAGGTTGTACTGTAAATGGAAATAAGCTGAAAAGAAACTCACTGAAAACATGTAATGTTAATATGTTTAAGATTTGTGTTTTTAAAAAAAGGTTAATAGAAAGATTTTTGATATCAAGCACATTAGGTATCTGTTTTTCTAAAAAATGTTTTTCATATGTATGCTAAATACCAGAGGTGAGGAATGTGCGTCCTTTATAAAAAAAAATAGCTCTTTTAGTAATTAATATTTAACTATACAGATTATACGGCAGTTTAAAATGTGTTGCATGTAAAATTTTCAAAGTAATGTTCAAATAAGAAAATCTGTTCGATTCGAGCTATTGTATGTTGTCGGATTAAAGTCTATATACTAAGTAGAAGCAATATTCAATTAATTTCACGTGAGAAACAAAAACACGTAGCCCACTAAATATTTCATCGGAGTTAAAATTATTTCACACATTATTGTGACATATTGTTGAATACTGTTATTTTTCTTACAAATGTTTTCATAGTAGTATAATATAAATACTTAAAAATAAGTAATTGAACCCATTTCTGTTTTATTGTTTTCATTTGAAGTGGTAATTTTAAATTCGCATCGCGATACATTTAAAAAGAAGTAACGTCAAAGAAATTGTGAAAAGATGTCTGTGGCGGGCCTGCGTCCAGGAGACCTCAGAGCACCTACTGCCTTAAAATTTTGTACAAAATTACTTCGATCTCCAAGGATTTGAATCTAGGGTTATTTACTTTAAATTTCTAATTATTATTTTTTTTTTTTTTTTTTGTAAAATATTTTTTAGGCTAAAATTTCACATAAATTGTTTTTATAGGGATGAAAGATTTCTCACATCCCTTCAAAAAATTAGCTCTTCACTTAAACTCTATTTTCTATGGGAGGGAGAGGGGAATTTTCACTTTGTTCGAAACGGAACTCGTATCATGTTTTTCAATCTGATTCTTTCTCACAGACGATTAAAATCTTCGTGAATCAAATATGGTTGCGAAGCAATTTTCGGGCGTTGGTATGAGTCAGCGAGCAGGGGGCAGAGCCACCTGATAAAAGAAATAATGCAACAAGTTGTTAATTACTCCCTTGTGAAAATACAAAATAGTTTCAGTTGAAAAAATTCGTATGTCAAATAATAAATAAAATATTTAGCTATTTTTACCCACTATCGAAATTTTAAAAAATTGCAATCCAGTGATAAAACTATAAAAACTTATAACTACATAAAAGTCGCATTTATAGGCTTATCAATACATGCAGCCTCCTTATCACTGCCTAAGTTATATTTTTAAAATAATAATTTTTTGATACTTATTTTTTATGTGGGGGGGGGGGAGGCGCCAAAACGAGGTCTTGCCCCTGCTCGAAAATGACCTAGTTACGTCCCTGCTCACCGGACCTCAATCCGATGGATTACTCGGTGTGGTCAATCTTGGAGGAAAAAATCTCGGGAAAACGATACGCCACGGTCGACATGCTCAAAACGGCTCTGAAGCGTGCCTGAAATGAGATAATGGTAGATGCATGCGCGAGCATCGTCGGCAATTTCAGACCGCAGCACTGTAAATGTATTGAAGCCCAAGGAGCCAATTTTGAACAATTGTTATAATTTTTTTGTTTAATGTTGTTATTATATTGTTTCAGTAAAGAGTTTTTATTGCTTTAACTTGTTGATATGTTGAATTATGTGTTAGGTACAGCCTATTGAAATATCTAATAAAATTGTAGGAACTTTCTCCTCACCCTGTATTTCCAAAGTAAATTTGAGAATATACTGCTAATTTATAATTTTGGTAGACGGCCTAAAATTGATGTATATCTTCTCCATCATTTATTCTCATCTCAGAAATAATAGCATTGATAAGGTCTCTGAAATTCAAGTTCACGGAGGTAAGAATTCCCAATTTCCATACTTTGTTTTTAAAACAAAATCTACCTTGTTGTTTTTTAACAAAAATCTCACAACTTCTTTATGGCTGAAAATAAACAAGGGGACTTCCTTGTATCATAGGAAATAAAATTTAATGATTTAATGCCATTACTGTGTATGAAAAATGGCCTTTTGTGTTTAGGTAACGAAGGTGAGAATTTATTGTGTGACATAATTCCTCATCCTACTAAAACGAACTAAAATACAATATTAAAACGTTAAATATACTTAAGCAATTAGTATTTGAGACACTTGTGAAAGGAATAATAACTAAATAAGTATATACTTTTAGTTAAACAAGATATTAAGCAACATAAATAGTCACACCAGGTGTGTGACATGCCACGGAGGTGAGAATTCACATGTTGTGAACCAAAAATACATTAAAATAAAAATTATTATTAAAAAATTGTCCGCGGGTTTAAATAGATATATTTTTAATGAAATTAAAAAGCATTGTTGAATGAATTGTCCCTTAAAGTTTTTACTGTAAAAGGCGTGTGAGGGAAAAGTTACACTTTTTGAAGAATGGCCCAATACCGCCAGGGACGTAACTAGAGGGGGGCAGACGGGACTCGTGCCCCGGGCGCCAGATTTTGGGGGCGCTAAACTGACTAAATAAATGCTTAAATTTAATTTTTAAAAATAGGACAAAAAGCCACTCCCTCCCCCCCCCCCCAAAAAAAAAAAAAAAAAAAAAAAAAAACACGCTATGCAGGCGCTGGCAGAAAGTTAGCGTGGTTTAATGTGGATAAAGAGTGGGAAGGATAGACAGAGAGAGAAAGAGTAGGAGGGCACAGAGTAAATAGCATGAATGTGTTTTCTCAGAGTGACCAATACTTGTTATATCTTATCTAAGAATTTTCCTCTCGGAGGAGGAATATGGGAGCTAAGCTGTGGGAAGTACACACCAATACAAAACAGCGTAAATGCTCAAATGTCCTTTTTCTACAATTAAACACCATAAAGCTGTCAACATGATGTCTTCCTCTCAGCTTTTACAATGACGAGAACTTGTCTACCCCACCCCAAGGGCTTAACTCCTACCACGAACTTTTTTTCTGCTTTTTACTCCGTTCTCAGGATATTTTTTGCTCATCTTGTATAATTTTAAATCAATTTTAAGATATGTTGAAAAAACTATTTGAAGCTGAATTCAGAAAAAGAGCGAAAGACCACGAAAAAGAGGCCCCCAATAATCTTCATCTTATTTATCATCGTGGTTAATTGCTAAAGACGTTAGGAGAGTAGTTAAGCCATTGTTTACATAATTTGAATGATGTAATACAAATTTGTTGAATTTTATAATTTTTCTCATTCTTGGAAAAAAATCTCGCACTATAATAATGGAGATTCAATTTAAAGTTCGGGAGGCTGCCAATTTTTCCTTAGAAAATACTAGGGTTATTTTGAGGATAAATTGAACTAAAACGATAAATTTTCGACTTAGTTTCAATATATTTTTTCCTCCCACACAATATTTTAAATATGCTCAAATCATCAACGTAAATCAATGTGTCAGAAACCAGCTATTTTTTGCGGCTTTAAACTTGAATTTTTCTTTGGTACTTTTGATGCATATTTATAATTACAGTAGAACCTCGTCTATCTTGCCCTCGTTTATCCAGATCTCCGACTTATCCAGATCAAATTTTTAAAGTTAAAAAATCTATTCACTGAAAAGATATAATTCTAAATTATGATAGCCGGAACGAAACTCTCAATGTACCAAATATTTGCTCTTTATTTTGATGAAATACACAACTTCTGCATAGGACGCGCAATAAATTATAGCCATCTAATAAACAGTGTCATTCCTACACCACAGCAGCTTAACTAGAAATGATTAAGAGTTTGCGAGTAACAATCCTATGTAATTTTGTTGCTGTTATAAAAGATAAGTCTGCTTATTTACGAATGTGTTTTACAAATTACCCGGATTTTCGTTATCCGGATTGCCTTTGGTCCCCGCTAGTTCCGAAAAATGAAGTTGTACTGTAAATGAAAATAACCTGAACGGAAGCGCACTGAAAATATATAATATTTAACATTTTTAAGATATGTGTTTTTTTTTAAAGGTTAACAGGAAGAGTTTTGATCTCAAGCACATTAGGTTTCTTTTTTTCTATTAACTGTTACTCAGATGTATACTATATACCAGAGACGTGCGTCCTTTATAAAAATTAGCTCTTGTAATAATTAATATTTAACTGTACATATTGCGAAAATTTAAAATGTGTTGCACATAAAATTCTTAAGATAGAGTTTAAATAAGATAATCTGTTCTTTGGAACTACAGTAAGATGTCAGCTTAAAGTCAGGATAAGACAAGTATAGTAATATTCAATTAATTTCAAGTAAGGGAAAAAAAAACAAAAAAAAAAAAAAACAACCTACTAAATTTTTTTATCGGATTTAAAATTATTTCACGCATTATTGCGATATGTTGCTCTTTTGTAGTTGAATATTGTTATTTTTCTTGCGAATTTCTTCATAGTAGTATATTAAAATACTGAAAAATAAATAATTAAAAATCTTTGTTTTATTGAAGTTATAATTTTTAATTTATTTTTTAAAGCAATATTGAACAAGCTGTGAATTACTCTCTTGTGGAAATACCAATATATTTTTCCTTGAATAACATCGTATGTAAAATAATAAATAAAATACTTCATGATTTTTACCCCCTATCGCTATTTTTAAAAAAGCAATACAGTGATAAAGCTATATAAAAACTTATAATTACGTAAAAGTCGCATTTATAAGGCTTATGGCATTATAGGCAGCGGACGCCTTTGTCACAGCCTAATTCAAATATGGCTTCCTGTGGTGAAACGATTCAAAAATGATACCATATGGAATGTTATTTATCTATTTGTTCTACTGGTTAAAGAGTACTCCATATCATGGTGTAACGAAAAGTTACATTACAAGACATGTATAAATTGCAAATGCATTTTGTGTAAAATTCGTCCTTGGCTCATATGAGGCAGTGAGAAGGAAAGGGATGTAAGTGGACATTTTCAAGTTTTGAGTAAAACGCGTATAGCCTAGGTAGGCTTCCACTGATATTTTTTTTCTAAATCATGCTATACAGCAGCACCTACCAGGCCTACTAGTACTATCTCTCGCCCCAATATAGAGGAGGGGTTCACCTACTATGTGTACTGGTTATCTCCAAATTTTTAATTTTGCCACTTGCATCCCTTTGCTTCTCACTGCCTCAAATGTAACCGTCTCCTCCGTGATTCTGCTCCATTTGCGTTGAAATTTGATAGTTAGAATTAAATTTAAGATTTATTTAAGATCTTAATTTTAGGTTTAAGTTCTTGTTTATTGTATATAGTTTACCATGTGGTGCGTTTAGCTTAATATGATATTCTGTCGTGCATATACTGGAGCTTAAACACCCTCTTTTTAGTTTGTAGTTTAATTTTTTGGTCTTTTGACCATACTTATTGAATCCTTCACGGCTGATGAGCTCTTGATTCAACCTTTCAACTTTTTCTATTAATTGCTGCTTGTATTTTTCTTGTTCTCATCATTATTATTCTTAAAAATTGTTTAAAACTTGTTATTTGGCTTGTATATTTTATATATTTACTTTGCTTTTTAGTTTTGCTGCGTTGCGCATCTATGAGCTTTTGGTTTGGTCTTTTCAATGTTCTTCACTTGTATTATAATAATAATAACTATATATATATACATACACATATATATAGGGAGCGTGTATTTTCTCTGTAATGTACGTGAGGGGCCCTGGTGATGACGTAATGAAGTTTCTCGGGGATTTTTTTTTTTGCTTTGTTTGTTTTGTATGGGGGGGGGGGGGCGCCGAAGCGAGGTCTTGCCCCTGTTCGAAAATGACCTAGTTACGTCCCTGAATACCGCTAGATAAACTGTTGGCTAAAATTTGAACTAGGTTTTAACATCAGGAGAATTTTAACGCTGAAGAAGTATGAATTGTATTTTAATAAGAGAAATGGATATTGTCAAGCAGTTGAAATTTATACGGTAAGCTAACCATTTGAAAAATCTTTGAGAGGAATCCTCTTCAGCTAAACTTTTCTCTTGCAAAAGAAACATATAGGATGAGACATTTCCATGGATCGGAAAACTTGCAATAAAAACTTATATTGTTTACTAATAGGGGAGACTGGGGTCAGTTGATACAGGTTTAACACATAATACAAGGGCATTAATTGTAGAGTGCCTATGTTCCCAGAACTGAGAGTCTCATAAAGAAGCAACAGACTTGTGCTGATTTGACCTTCGTAAGTAGGAGAACTTTTCTTTTCGTTTGAGAGTTATTCTTAAACAAGCTGATGTGTGCATCTCATGACTTCCTTTTACTCCAATTTAATGTCATTTCCCTATTATTGCCAGTTTTAATGTGATTCAATTGTATACTCTTTAAATATCACCAACAGTGGCCAAATTAAAACCAAATTTAAAATTTAAAAAAAAATCGCCAAATTTGTCGCCAAGTTGGCGACAAAACTTGCAACCAAAAGACTGGCGATATATCGCCAAGTGTCCGACAAATTATAACACCACTTGAGTTCACATCGAAATTAACAATGATTTCCCCCAAAAAGGGGCAAAAGACCCCCTTAGGAACATCCGAATGCAACCAAAAGGGAAAGTGCACAACTAGGCCCCACTAGGAGCCTACGTATCAACTTTCTAGGACATACCGTTTTTGAGTTATGCGAGATACATACACACATACGCACATACATACGTACATACGGACGTCTCGAGAAAAATCGTTGTAATTAACTCGGGGGTCGTCAAAATGGATATTTCGGGTGTCTGTAGGTTCTTAGGCATATATCCACGTGTGGTCGGATCGAAAAAAAAAACCTCAACATTCATTCGGGGGTGAGAAAAATAGAAATTAAGGCCGATTTTTGAGTGAAATTTTTTTCGCGAATACAATACTTCTTTTTTGTAAAAGGAAGTAAAAATCGTTTTTATGCACAAAAGAAGATTTTTTTACGGTTTGCTTTCAACTGTCGTATAGGATGTCAAAGTGGTTATATAAAAGGATGGAGAGTTATAGTAAGGAAAGAAGGAAGAAAAAGGAGGAAAACTGAAGAAAGAATGAAAGAAAAAAACAAAGAATAGAAGAACATCCTTTTTTCTTTTTGAACAATCAAAATAATAATAATAATTAGCTTCTACAGAAGAAAAAAAAAATATTTGTGTACATTTTAAACTTTTAGTGCACATTTCAGGTATTCATTGTGCATATGCAGGGGCGGATCTGGAGGGGGGCCATGGGGGCCATGGCCCCTCCCAAAGCCTTGTGATTGTAGGAATTTTTTTAAGGAAAAAAAAAGAAAAAAGTATTATGAGAAGATAAAATTTAACACATGTATTTTACTGAAAAAGAAGTATAGACCTTAATTGGGAAATAACTTATATCCTTATCCTCAAAACAAAACTTTTATTTCCGAAATTTTTCTCCATCTTTTACATCATTTCTTGATTCCCACTACAAACACTAGGACGATCTCTAAATGCTGCGGTTCTCAGAGTATACCTATTGTTCACAAGACCAAAGAGAGCCTAAATTTTCGTTCTTATGGCTTTAATTTCAAAACTAGGAGGAGAACCCCCTTTTCACATGCCCTTTCACAAATGCCTTGAAATGTAGCAAAAAATTGCATTTTAAGTCTTTTATTTGGAAAAAATGTCAGCGGAAACTAGCTTTTCCAGCCGTTATCACTTAACTTGCTTAAAAGAAATTTGAATGAATTTTTTTGGGGACTTCAATTACAAACGAATTTTGATAGGACCCCCTCCCTTCCTAGTTTATATCGTGATGATAGCTTTAAAAGGAGGTTTTTGGAGGAGCTCACGAATTTTCCATCCCTTTCTAAAATATGTATAAATATAGTTAAAAATCGAATTTTTAGAGCCTCAAAGGCAAAATATTTCCAGGAAGAAAGGATTATAAGCACCTTCACACTTCCTTAAATGTAAGCAAACATTACCTAAAGGTGCATTTTTAGGCTGGACAACTGAAGAGCTAGAAGAGCAACCCTCCTTTTCTAACTTCTCAATGTATAATGACAGAATATTTTGTTTTCTAAGCTTTATTTTCAAAAAGTATTTTGGGGCCAGCGCCCGAAACCTGACCTTTATCCGTACATCATCAAAAATAGACAAAATGCGTTTTTAGTTTTCTAATTTTGAAAAATTACTCGGAAATTTAAATTTTGAAACATTTTCGAGGGAGATTTCTAAATCCACCCCCTCACCTAATGTCTCAATACCCCGAAAATTGAGTTTTTAAAACTTCATTTTAATAAAATTTCTGGGGAGTTATCAGGGCCCAATTTCCCAATAGGCAGAGTAGGCAGCTGCCTACGGCGGCAAGCTTTTCAAGGGTGGCAAATTTGCTATTATAATATACATTCTTTGAATTAAATTGTTATTCTTGAAAGTAAAATATTAGCATTCTTTCATTTTCCAGAGACAATTTTTTCCTGTAATTTAATAATGATTACTTTCACACATCTTAAGAAAGTCAAATGTTTTTTAATCACGGTATTTGCCGAATCGTCAGCAAAATTTGCCGAAAAAAAATTTTTTTTTGGGAGATCATTGTGATCACTTCATCGGGGAGCCTCAGAATGTGAAACGCGATCATTTCTTCATAAATTGGACAGTTTGAATCTAGGGAACACTTTTTTGCGTTTTTTTTGAGTCAAGGATATTTTGCTTCTTTAGGGGGAGGGGGTGGCAGATTTCAAATTTGTCTAGGGGTGGCATGAAGCTAAATTCGGCCCTGGGGAGTTTGTTCAAAAATTTCGGATGGCCCCTCCCAAAACAATCGGCTGGATCCGCCACTGTGCATATGTACATGCATATTTTAATCATTTTTAGTGCATATAATCCGGGGTTGTAGAAAAGTTAACGATCGCTTTCTGCGCATGCAATATTGTAGTCAGCTTAACAGGTTAATCGTCACGCTAATAGGAATTGTGAAAAGAGTTGTTTACAAACAAATAGCATGTTGCTTGGAAAAAGCTCTTTAGTTTCTATTCTCAAACCTTTCACTTTATTGCTTCATTTTATTTTTGTTCTTCTTTTTAGTGTTTTTTCATGACTATCGTGATATGCACAGATTGAAATTTTTCGCTTAAGAAAATAGATGATGTGACCTATGATTGAACTTGCTTAAGTAATAAAAATAGACCGTGCAATCAAGAACAAATTTCAAAAAGACGAATAATTTTTACTTTTCTACTGAGCTTTAATCATTATTGAAAGTAACTTATCTACTACACTACTCCAGATTCTGATCAGTGGCGTGCATGGGGGGGGGGGGGAGAGAAGGGACACCTGTTGGTCCGGGCCCGAGCCTGAAGGGGGCCCAATATTTTTCAAACTGGGGGTGAAACATAGGGGTAAGCAATATTGAAGGGGGCTCAGAAAAGTCATTTGTGACGGGCCCGAAAATTTCTGTGCACGCCCTTGATTCAGATCCTATCACATATGTAAATAAATACTGCCCATACAAATGCTAAAATATCTAGCAATTCAGCAAAACACGGACCAATTTCTTCCAAGATGAAACATTGAGACAAAATAACGGCACAAATAGCTTCGTAACACAGACCTCTAAACTCACAGCGGACTGACTGACAAGATGAAAAAGCACTATTTTTATAAAGATCTACAGTCTACTTGGTTCGAAAAGCCTCCAAGAGTCGCCAAGCTTGGTGACATTAGGTGATTTCTCGTTTAATTTGGTTCCAAAAATAAGTATTCAAAATCGAAGCCCAATTTGCGATAACTCGTCGATTTCTCTCCAAGCCACACTCCTAACTGCCAAGGCAGGCTTACAAGTAACGGCTTACAAGTAAAGCTTTGATAGGAAAGGTAACTTCATATGAAAATGAATGCCATAAACGCCGACTTAAACACATAAGGAAAAGAGTCAAAAAAGGAATGGACAAGTTCGTTACTCAAAGGAGTCAAAGCGGGAGGATCAAAGCAAGTCCCCCCTCCCCGACTTTCAGAAATTCCTATATTAACATACATGTGAGCGTAGCTTTTGTTTCTTTTCGAGTACAGTGAAACTTGTGTGCGTGTGTAAGTTTACCACTTGCGGTGCAGTACTTGATCAGTCAACTTAGACAGGTGGTCAACTTACAAAGGGTTTTCTACAAGACTTTCAGCCGAATGTGGTGCATATTGGTGGTCAAGCTAAACACACACACATAGGTGTTCAACTTACAAGGGTTGTCAACTTAACAGGTATTACTGTAATATGCATTGTGTATAGGCCATTTGCCACCCCCCAGTTCCTGATTAATGCACAGTACCAGGGTTCAGAGGACCTAGGCACTAAAACTTTGAAGACACCAAAATAGTGTAAATGTCTTTCGTTCCTCAATTTTTCTTTATTTTCTTAAGCACAGCTTCCATTATAACAATTTCAGTGAACACTTTAGTAGGATTGGAGAACAATATATAGATTTGAATGTTTAATTGGTTTTCTAATACATAACAACTACTTTAAAAATGTGCGGATTTTCTTATGGGGGGCGGGTTCAAAGCTTTATCAGAATCTGGGGGTCACTTCGGCATGATCGGACCCTGTGCCCATGGACCTGGGTAGGATTCCCGTTAGGGAGAGGCAAGCATACGCGCAACAAGATAGTGGTTTTTAGTTGCCTCCCACCCCTTCTAGTGCGGACCACGGAAATTGCTTGAAATTATAGCACTTCCTTCCCCCTAAAAATGATTTTATGCTATTGGTGGTCAGATGAGGGCAGAAAAAGCGATTTCGTGGCTCTCCCTCAGAAATTTTTCGAAATTGAAGTCCTAAAATTGCAATTTTAAATTACTTTTGATGACATTAGGAAAGAGCTCTCATTGGGAGGAGTCAAAAGTTCTTTTCTAGGGAGGAGCAACTGCCCCTCCTTTGCCCCCTCTGGCTACGCCCATGCCCGTGTCCCTGAAATAATTGAGGGATACGAGTCTAAGAATGGAGGGGGGGAGGTCCTGTCTTCAACGGTTTGCAAATCACTGAGTAAAAACGCCATGAATCAGTTTTTATAAAACTGATTCATGGCGTTTATCTGAAAAAGGTGAAAAGAGAAATGCTCCAATAAAACTGTGTTCGCTGAAGTGATCCACCTTCGCTTCAGCAATCATTTCTTGCCTCACGCTTTTATTTTCGACCTTATTCCTAATGAAGTGTCGCGTGCTTAGCCTCTCGTGTTGTTACTATAGTGACTGGGGCAAGGGCCGTAACTGGAACTCCTCGAAAACAAATGCCAACAATTTGTCCATGGCGATAGAGAAACGTGTTCCGCTAGAGCTTCTTGAAGATCGTACTAGTAAGGACAATTATACCGTCAAATTTTGCTTTTTTTTGCAAAACTAAGGCAAGATTTTTATAATGATACTTTAAAATCTTATGATGCTATTCTGGGTTTGTACATTCCTTTTTATGTATTTTTTAAAATTATATCTTGTATTTATTTTCTTGTGTTGTTAGTTCCTGACCTTACAAACCTACTGACTATTTGAGTACATGTATACTAAATGTTTTCCTGTTTCATACTTCAGCAGTTTTTCAGTGCAGACAATGTGTATTTAAGTATTAGTATCCACCTTTAACGACTTTAAGTTAAAAGCCTAAACCTTTAAGATTCTTTTTACAATTTTATTAATTTCACTCAATTTGCTTGTATTTTAAAATTGGTTCATAAATGATTCAACAAAGTGCAATTTTTGACGACGGTCGAAAGAGCATAGTTAGCATCAAAGATTAACTCTTTCATTTTATAGTGTAAGGTATAAATTGTTTTTAATAAACAGTTCTTCATTATTTAAATAGAGACACAAATTTAACAAAACAATGATAATGACCATGGCTGTCTCAGTAAAAAAATCATTTGCCTATTTACCGAAAAAGCTACCTTCATTATGGTACACGAGATGGGAGAGAGAGAATTATGGACAGAAATATTGCTATGATTTTTTCAAGGCGGGGAAATACTCCTTGACGATTTTAAAGAAATGAAATTAATTTTCGAGGAGTAAAATTAAGAAAACAGTGGAATACCACCATTATGGTGGTCTCAAATAGTTATCAATCCTATATATCTAAGGATTAAACAGAAGATGGCTGAGAAATCAGTCATGCGAACTATTCTAAATTTTAATGTCCACAGTTAGATAAAATTTAATATTTTAAAAATTCCAACTGTTTTATTTATTTATTTATTTTTTAATTTTCCAAGATACTAAAAGTAATGCGCATAAAATACCAATAGTGAAAATACTCTCGATACGATTTTTGAGGCGTATTTTCGATTTTCATTGCGTAAAATACGCTTGGAGAGGCGTTAAAAATATGTGTTTGAACACACACACTATGGTATATAATAGTTTTTTTCTACAACATTAAATGAACGTAACATATGTCAATATTTTTAAAACCGCTCAAATATTAACATTTTAATATCTTAATATAATATAAAATGATTGACGTTACGTTCAAACAAAATGTCTCTTTTAGTTCGATATTGTTGAATAGCAAAACTGCTGTGGGCAGGTAAAAGGCGGTAACTGCAAATTTTTCATTTTTTTTGGATTTTTTTTTCATCTACTGTACGTTAGCTTTATTGTAAAAGCTTTCTTATTCGGTTTCCTTTTCTGCAGATACTGCCGTTTACCTGCTCACTGCAGAAAAAGTTATTCTACATCTCCCCTCTACTATTCTTTCGATTCGATATGCTCTCTCTCTCTTCTGACGGTTATTTCAACCGTTTTTCAGATTCTTACGAGTGCAGCTCCGGATAAGCCATGAGAAATTGGAATACATCGAAACTGATTAAAATTGCCACTAAACTCTGAGCATTCAAGACACACATACGTAGTTCAATATGGGTTTGGATTCTTCCAAGGACATCAATCCCAATGCCGCTCGTGGTTACATCTTGGAAAAATTCACCCGCCAGAAGAGTGGCATCAACTGCATGAGCATGGAACCAGAGAAATATCTCTTGGCCACAGGTGGGGAGGATAGGACAATCGTTTTATGGAGGGCGAATGCCACACCAACGCAGTGGAAATCCACCTTGAAGGGCCACACGGACTACGTGAGCTGCCTGACCTTCCACGACAAGTACATACTTTCAGGCTCAGCAGACAGCACCATCAGAAAATGGTGCCTCAGTACTTATGAGTGTCTTTACGCGTACGAAGGGCACAAGGATCGGATTAACAGGATACTGTGTGCTGGAGATTTTCTGTTCTCCTCTTCCACAGATCACACCGC
Source organism: Uloborus diversus (assembly GCF_026930045.1). Taxonomy (NCBI): domain Eukaryota; kingdom Metazoa; phylum Arthropoda; class Arachnida; order Araneae; family Uloboridae; genus Uloborus; species Uloborus diversus. The sequence continues at coordinate 147,074,169 of NC_072736.1, forward strand.
TCGAGTGTGGACTCTGACGACTCATCAGTATGCTGCCAATGAAGACGTTTGCTTGTCCATTCTTGAAGTAAGTCTTTGATGCATTTAATGCGTGCGAAATCGGATTTCAATGCTTTCCTTTTCGAGTACTTTTTCTATCAGAGGAATCATGTTTTTTCGAATTCGGAGTAGAATTAATTTTGTTTCTTTATCCCAAAACGGTGGTACTATATTGTAAAACATGTATCTGCTGCTCAAATGGGATAAATTAGGAGAGATTACCTTAGTCGGTCGCCCTTCTATGCAATGATTTTACTTTTGAGGAAAACTTCTAATTTCCAGGAAATAATAGGTTTCAATTTACTTGTGTTTAAGTTCTTTGAACTTTGAGTTAAAATACGTTTTCTGAAAAAAAAATTCTTTTTCTTTAGCCACGTTCGCTTAAATCACTTTAACTTAATTTTTAACCGATCAATAGTTCTACGTCATGCTAAAAAAGGGGTGACAATATGCATGTTCCTAAGACATGGGTGCCCCCACTTAGAGGGGGGGGGGTGTCTTAAGGGATATTTTTCCATTTTTTGGGGATGGGGATCTTTCCTTTCGGAAAGGGGGGGGGGAGTTTTGCAATACATGGGTGGTGCGCCCTTGCTCTAAGGGGAATGGGCACCCCAGCCTAAGGCGGCCACCTCAAGAAAAAAATGTGTAAACTAAAGCAGTAAAATAATTTTCGGTGCTCTACTGTATTATATTATTTTTTAGCATTACAAATGGTTTTGCTGTTATTAAAAAGAATCCAGAATAAGTGAAGCCATGACAGCTTTTGATCTAAAAAATCTTTATTGTGTTTTTCCCCTACTTAATTTCCTTATAACTAAATTCTTTCTTTTAATTTAACATTATGTTACTCCTGTAGAAGTAAAACTATTTTAGTTATCAAACAATGATTTTCACGTTTCACATCTAATATCAACAGATGGGCCACCTTTCGATCACTATAACACTATTAAGCAGCAAGTTACCGCCCTTAGGTCAAAGTAAATTTAGCTCACCAGCCAAAGTCAGCAGTCGTGGTGCGGTTCAACTCGAAAATTGAATGAACCGAGCTGGAGGCAGATGCCATCTCATTGAAGCATCTGCCTCCAACTCGGTTAATCACTATTTTAGGCAGATGAGTCCATAACAAGGACGAAACTGCAGTCTCTTCTTGGATAACCGGGTTGTCGGTACATTACATATACTGCCGTGTACAGGTAAACGGCAGTATCTGCAGAAATGAGTTTTCGAGATATTTGAAGAAATGAGTGTCGGATTCAATATTAACCATAGAAAAATTTTGGAATTAGACGTGTTTTTTGAGCTTTTTTTTCAGCGGAAATAAAATAAACAAGCTCGTACAATAAAGCTAAGGTACAATAGGTGACAAAAATGCAAAAAAATGGGAAATGAAACATTTGCAGTTATTGCCTTTTACCTGCACACGGCAGTATACTATAACAGTATGCTCCAAAGGTAGCCTACAAGTTATAATTTTTGTATTACAAATATAGTTGAGTTTTATTTTCTAAAAAAAACGAGCTGATGTGTGCATCATATGACTTCCTTTTACTCCAATTTAATGTGATTTTCCCATTATTGGCAATTTTAATGTGATTCAATAGTTTTCTCTCTAAATATCACCACCTGTGGCCAAATTGAAACCAGATTTTAAAAAGAAAAAAAAAATCGCCTAATTTGTCTCCAAGTTGGCGACAAAACTTGGCGACCAAAAGACTAGCGATATATCGCGAAGTGTCGGCCAAATTACAGCACCACTTGAGTATCCATCGAAATTAACAATGATTTCTCCCCAAAAAGGGGCAAAAGACCCTTTTAAAAACACCTGAATGCAACCAAAAGGGGAGGTGCACAACTATACCCCACTAGGAGTCTGCGTACTAAATTTCAACTTTCTAGAACATACCGATCTTGAGAGTTATGCGACATACATACGCACATACGCACATACATACATACGTACATACTACATACGGACGTCACGAGAAAAGTTGTTGTAATTAACTCGGGGAATGTCAAAATGGATATTTCGGGTGTTTATACGTTCTGAGGCACTTATCCGCGTGTGGTCGGGTTGAAAAAAAAAACTCAACATTAATTCGGGGGTGAGCAAAATCGAAATTAAGGCCGAATTTTGAGTGAAAACTTTTTCGCGAATACAATACTTCCTTTTTTGTAAAAGGAAGTAAAAAGTACTCTATACGTGTTACATGTATCTGAAAAATTAAAATTAAAATCTCGAGTATTTTTTTACGTGTACCTACCTTATTTTTATTTTGCTACTCAATATAAGCTTTCTTAAGATAGTATTATTTTCTTTGAAGAAAACCTAAAGGTGTTAAAAGTGGAAAAGGAAAATAAATAAACAGAACTGTAATTTTAATTCCATTTCAAGTAGTAACTAGTATTATTTACTTTGAAGAAAACGTAGTTGTTTTAAATGTAACGGGGGGAAAAGGGGAAAAAAACTGAAATCAAGCAGAACTGTATTCAGTTGTTTTGTTCTTGAAGTAAGAATCATCGGGTATTCTAAATTAAATTTCTTAGCTGGTATTGATTCTTTGAGACTAATTTAAAATAATGGCTTTAAATAAGCAATTTATATCAAACTCAAGTCTGACGAAAACTCCGTAGTATTCTTTTTCAAACTGATGGCATAGCTCCTACCTCCAAACAACTCCATACAGATTTTCAGTATGTGGAGTGTAGTTGGAGTAAAAGTTATGAAGGCTAATCTGAAGTGAAATGCTACCGATTTTTTGCACCAATAAGGTTCTCCCCAGGAAACTATATGATAATTTAACAATGTGAAAAAACTAAATTAATTAACAATCGAAAGAGCATAGTAAAACATTATTCTGGATTCTGGAAGCATAAATTATCTGCCATAGTATCCACTTGAGGTTTTAAGTCTGCCAAAATTTTAAGAAAAGGAGCCGAGTTTCGGTGACCGGTGAGTAGAGTAATGAGGAGCATCTTTCACACACTTTGCAGATGAATGTCCTGCGACATGCAGACGGTGAAATCAAGTAAACCTTTAAATTCTCGACAAGTTTTTAAATTCGGTGCTTTTCTTAAAATTTTGGCAAACTTTGAGATCCTATTTCTCGATAATGGGGACACGAGAGCAAATAGTTTTTGCATCAAAAAATGCCTCAGTACGCTCTTTTGATAGCTACCCATTTCGAGACCCCATTAGAAGACTCTATCACCAGTATACCAGAAAGATCAGTGTGCTTTATATTAACTCACGACTCATTAGCTAGAAGTTAGTTTGATGAAATTACGAATTGAACTTTTAAAGTGAGGTGTAAGAGTATGCGAGCCATTTGGTACTGATTAAAAGAGGGAAGGATGAAATTCTTGGAAATAAAACGTTATTTAGCGTTAGTATAGCACCCTAATATATCTGAAAAATGATTGAATAAAACCATAATAAAATCCGTTTCAATCTATATGTATAAAAATGAATGTTTGTCTGTATGTCATCCATGAACTCAAAAACTACCCGGCAGATTTGGCTGAAACTTTCACCGTTTGTTATTTTTGGTACTGGGAATGTTTATAGACCAGTTCGAAAAAAATCCGATCGATAGTTCCTTTTTTATTCCAATTTAAGTCACAATCCATCGGGTAAATACGAATAAAATTATCGGCTGCAGAAATTAATTCGCGAGAAAGATCTCATTGATAAGAAGTTAGCTGTTGCCATTTTTTTTGAGTTTGAACAAATAAATTCTTTCTTTATTGTTTTATGGCTTTTCATGCAACGGGGGGATTTGAAACTTTTTCTATTTGATATTTTTAGCGAATGATTGATCTTGCAAACTGCGTGAGTACAAAATTTGAGTATAGTCACGGCTTCACTTGATACCTGGACCGATTATTATGAAAATTGCTATATATATATGTATTTTTCCACGGAGAAGGTGCATAATATGCTCATTGAAGTCACTCGCCACCAGGTGGCACTGCAGAGTAGCAACTTCTGCCCCGTTCAACCGATTGTCATGAAAATCAGTATAATGATGTATTTTTTTGTTGGCGTAGCAACGCGCGTCGGGTACAGCTAGTATTTAATATAAAAGTATTTGAAAATTTTGTCTCAAATTAGTAAATGTAACAACTGATCGGGAACAAAATTTTGGACCTGAATATAGAGAATAATTTAAAAATAGTGGGAGTATCATTTACGCGTCAATGAAACTTCCTCTCCGGCAAATATAAAGGGATATAAATGTACTATGGAAGAAGCAATGGCATTATTTCAGGGTGATTTCTAAACAGCTGAATCAATGCCATAAATTTTTAATGCAGCATTCAAAGAGGAATGACAGTTACAACGATAAACTAACCTTTCGATTAATGGCTTACCCTAACATTAAATTTGTACCTCAGGGTCAGGCGAATGCAAGTCAAGTCCGAAAATGGCGATTTGCAAGTAATTACTGCATTCTATGTAGAATCGTATTCCGCATTGAGCCAAAACAACGTAATTCTTTTTTAAAAATGTCCTATAATTATTCACCACAGTTATAAGAGAGCAAGTTCCAATTTTTGAAAAACGCTTTTACGCTCGCCTGCGAAGTAGTGATGATGTGACTTACGTTAGTCTCAGGGCTTAGTTTCGAACTAAAGAAGGGCGGGAGCCCTGGTGTCCTGAAAACTTATTTTCGTACATAAACAGTGTGAATTTCGTTTAAAATGTTAAAATTCATCAAAAATTGAAAAGAAGAACTCAGTTCTTGTGAGCTCCCATGAAAATTAAGCCGTGGTTAGCCTGACTTTTCGAGGTAAAAAAATTATCTATTAAAAAAAAGGTCCTATCACACATACACACACACACAAGTAAAAGAAATAAATAGTACGAATTTTCCAGTAGTTAAATCGTCGGAGAAACAGTTCTGCTTACAACTCAACTCAAAGCATTAGAACAGCTTTCTATCACATTTAATTCAATAGTCACCTTTTCCCCCAGTAGAATGGAAGGTTTTTAGTTCAATTCCTAACAGGTTTAGGTTTTTGGTTTTTGTACAAAGTATTGATCTAAATTTTAGTACTTTGGCAGTATTGGTTGTCTTATAATGATTGGAATAACTCTTTGTTTAAACTCTGTAAACAATACATAACAGTAGGCTCGTTATTTCAGAATTTTCCAGGCGAGAAGGGGGGTATAGTCAATGCATATTAGATCAAAAAAATTCTAAAACAGGCCAACGTATTTGCAAATACATTGATTTCTCAATGTCAGGGGGGCATTTCGATCCATAACATTGAACATAACGGGTCTACTTCGCGGGTGACATATGGCCCGCGTGTCCTAGGTTTGACAAGCTGTAGATCATGACATCTCTGCACAAACTGCATTTAACATAAAAAAATTAACTACTATGTATTTCTTATTTTATTCAAGCTGTAGTTTCTTTGGGACAGAACTTGGTTTTGTTGATACTCGTTTCGTTGCTAAAAATCATTAGTTCACTCTAGTCTATAATAATAGTTTTAAAAACTAAAAAAACACGCTTTAGTAGCGAAATGAACTTAAAAGTTATAAAAATAATCTTTGGATGACAAGTATATAAAGTAATTGACCAAACACTTAATTTTATTGTAATAAAAAAAGCGTGGGGAACTTCTTATCAGTTGTCTTAAATTTCTTCCACTTGTTATCCATGCAAAAATGTAAATAAGCAGCTCCCCCCCCCCCACGCTTTTTTTTTATTACAGTAAAAGTAAGTGTTTTGTCAATTACTTTATATACTTGTCATCCAAAGATTTTTTTTTACTTTTTAGTTCATTTTGCTACTAAAGCGTGTGTTTTTATTTTTTTAAACTATTATTTTATTTTTTACTTTTTAGTTCATTTTGTTACAAAAGCGTGTTTTTTTAGTTTTTTTAAACTATTATTTTTTTACAAATAAGATTTAGATAATAAATATTGCTAACACTTGTAACTTTTAAATGAAATCTTTCTGCGTGTGTTCGATTTTTATAATGGAATGTATCTTAGTATTCGATTGCATTATTTGCATCAGACATTTTGAATGCTTTTTGGTAAATTCATGTGCAAACGTTGACTGACTATTTGTCCAAAGGAAAGTTGGAGTCATAAACATACCCACAAACGTACAAGTTAAGTTATAAAAGCGTGTTAATTAGAATAAACTAATAACTTATCGTTAATAAATTAATTTGATTATAGAATATTGCATTGTCATCGGGTCTGAGGTTACATTCCAAATTTTAAAAGAATCCGATCACAAAAAGTGGGCGAAAATTGAGTTGCAAGATTATAAATTTAACTTCGGTGTAGACGGGATTAGAACGCACGCCCAATGATTCCCGGAGGTGGACGTCAGCGAAGCCCCGCGCCTTAGACCGCTCGACCACGAACGCTCATAAAGCAGTGGAATGTACTAACAGTAATAAGCCACTAGCTCTTAGTCCAAAGGAGAGTTACTCACAAACATACAAGTGAAGCTAATAACAGCGTGTTAAAAAGATTCACTCACGTAAATTCAATTACACAAAAAAAGATTCTCAGAAAAGTCAGACAAAATATTTTTCTTCAAATAAATTTTTGTCGATTCCTTGTCGAAATGGTCAAGTTTGCGGCAATTGATACGTAATTTTATTGTGTTGTTGATTTTTATTATATTTTTATTCTTGTATTGATCCTAGTCTTATTTACGTTTTCAATTATTATTGCCAAGACAGTACAAAAAAAAATCTATTTCAATTTCAGTTTTAGATTGTTTTCTGTATTCGATGATCGAAATTCCAACTCTTTAACTATTGCAGGGTCACAGCAAAGCAGTTTATCCATTGGTCTTCATACCAGATGAAGGAAACCCACTCAATAATAGAACAATATATGATGGAGATATATTTATCACAGGCTCTTCAGACAAGACTACTAGGATTTGGTCTCTAAAAACTAATAAATCCATACACGTAAGTGAAAAGAATTTGATATTTTCAAAGTACAAAAAAATGCGCGCGTAAAAACATCTCAGTTACTTTTAAGTAAATTGTTATAAGCAGATAATATTTTATAGAGTAAAAATATATAAAATTAATTATATTAAATTATAACCCTACTAAATTATAGATGTACATATAGAACATCAGTATCAAAAATAAGTTGAAGTATATAAATTTAAACTTGCTTTTGACACTGAATAATGGCAAGAAATTTTAGATCTAAAATGTAAAAAAACATTTAATATTCTTATTAACTAGAAAGTCGCCCGTCAAGGTGTGGCGGGTGAAAATTGCTTCTACATTTAAATGAAGCAATTGTCTGTTTGTGATATTTTGATAGTTTTAAATTTAACCCCAACTCCAGTGGAAGAAACCAAAACTCCACTAGATAGATTTAAAAGTTGATCACTTTTTCGTTTCTTCACTCTCCTAAAATGACAGTTTTACGAGCAAAACAGTTAAGTAACCGGATCGAGTCCAGCTTTATCACAGTAAAGCCTTTCCCTGCACATTACCAAAAAATATTATCAAATTATCATGCGTTGGCGCGAGTATCATTGTTGATGACGTCAAGAGCGTTACTCTTTCATTGTCTATTATATATATATATATATATATATATATATATATATATATATATATATATATATATATATATTAGGATGTAATGTTATGATTTTTTATGATAGTGTCGGTGATGGTTAAAAAAGAATGAATACAGAGTTAGCACATATGAGAGATCAGGCGTGAAACATTTGTACTCTCAAATTTATTAAAAGAAAACAGAGATCGAAAATCCTAAAAACTTAAGAGCCAGGAAAAAAATTTATGCACCACACATGATTTCGCACTATTTTTCAGAGTTATTTGGTTTTTTAAAAAATTCAAGTGTGCAGGATTTGTGCGTGTATTATTTTAATACAAATTAACTTTTCAATTTAAAAAAGCAGATTTTTAAAATTTAAAGAAAATTAATTAGTTTATTCATATATTTAAATTAAAAAGTGAAGGCAAAAAAATCCTTGCTGTAAATTTTTTCTGAAATTTTAGACAATAAGAAAAAATAATCTAAAACTTTAACTGTAAAAACATCATATTTTTTTCTTTCTGTTTATTTATTACTGATTATATTATATGCAGGGTCCAACAAATCTCGGAAAATTTAAAAGATATCTTGGCGGCTAGTTTTTTAAACGAGGGAATAAAAAATCTATTTTTAACACAATTTTTAATCTGTCAAATTTTGAAGAAAAGTATTATTTACACTTCTAAAATTTTTTCAACTTTTAACATTCCCTTAATGTTTTGTCATGCAACATCTTATTAACGTTTGGTAAACTAATGCTAAATAAAGTTCTTATTTTGACATTTTACTTAGAATTTAAGAATTAAGCCATTTAATCACCAAACAAATACAGAAAGTTACCGCTGTACAAGAAAACAGCATAACGCCAACCTGCATGTAGCTGTAGAATATCTTTCAAACCATCCAAAACTGAACAAGAAAAATCTCTTTTAAGTTTTAGATTATTATTTTCTTCTTTTTTTTATTATTAGTATTTAAAACCTTAGAAGATATTTATGTTCTGAATGTTTCAAAGTAAGATTTTTCTGCTAGTTTCTTAACTTAATTAATTTATTATATTTTTTTTTTAGGGAGTCATACCTTATCTTATACAGAAGAGTTCTTCCTCTGCATTAATTGACGCTGGTTACTCATTTGAAATTATAATTTATTAATCATTACTTAATTGAGGCAGTGAGAAGCAAAGGGATGTAAGTGGCAAAATTAAAAAATTGGAGATAGTCAGTACACATTGTAGGTGAATCTGTCCTCTGTCTTGGGGCAAGAGATAGTACTAGTAGCCCTGGTAGGTGCTGCTGTACAGAATGATTTTAAAAAAAATCAATGAAAGCCTACCTGGGATGTTATCTTTAAACGCGTTTTACTCAAAACTTGAAAATGTCCACTTACATCCCTTTGCATCTCATTGCCTCAATTTATAATTATACTGTCATGCTAAGCACGAAAGTCGAAGCTGCACTTTTTATCAAAATTGAGATATTGTCACGAGATGGTTCTTTTTACAATATATTTTACCAAAAAACAATGTTTTATGGTTGTTTGTGAATGGGAAATATTTTGAAAATTTTTCTGAAAAAGTGGAATCTGAATCTAACATATGGAGGAGTAAAACTTTAAATAGCAGTTTCTCATTTTGAGCTCAGATGCAGATCAGTAGCGTAACTAGGGGTTTGCAGGAGTGGCTCTCGCCAGGGGCGCATCAGCCAGGGGGGGGCGGCATTTCGACTGAATTTTTTAAAAAAAAATAAGAGTTTTTTTTTTTTGTCATAGAATCTGAAAAATGCTTTAAAAAAAAAAAAAAAACCTTGCAAAAAAAAAAAAAAGAGCTAGAGAAGGTGTATATATATACAGTGGCTCCCAAAAGTGTTCGTACACCTACGACTTTCAATGAAATTAACCATTATCCATGGGTTAGAATTGATATTTCGGAATAATTATTTTATTATAAGATCTATGATCTATTTTTAACAAAACTACATGAAAATTTTTAATAAAACATTAAAACATAATTTAAAAAAAAAAACAAAAACCAGAAATTGCCGAAAATTTTATCTCACAAAAGTCTTCGTACACTTTGAAAAAATGTCAAAAAATCGGTAAATAATCTAACTTTTTACAAAGTTATTATTGAGTAGAATATCATGCAGTATCAACAACAGCTTTTAAACGTTTGGGAATAGATTTCATTGTTTTTTTTTTTTCTTTCTTTCTTTTTTTCTTTTTTTTTTTTTTTTTTTTTTTGCAATTTCTGAGTAAATGTTCAGCCGCTCTTCGAGTCTTACTGTTTCTAGTTCGCTTTTCGTTTCAGTGGTGTATTTTCGTAATCTAGCCGCCAGATATCTCCAAATATGTTCCATTAATTTGAAATCTGGCGATTGAGGGGATATTTCTAAGTTTAAGGACAATTTTTGAGGCACCAAACGCAAACGTGTACTTCTTATCGTTATATTGATAAAAAAAAAAGTTGTTTCCGATGACCAAATTTTCGGCTAATTGTTTAAAATTGTTTTTTAAAATATTTAAATGAACAGCATGATTCATTATTTCTACTAAAAGTTTTAAATTTCTAAGTCCTCATGCAGTTATGTACCCCCACACACGAACACTTTCACCGTCCTGATTAACTGATCAAACTAAGTTCTTAAGATTAAATTCCTCATTTTTTCTTCTATTGACAGATATACAACAATTTAAGCCAAAATATTGAATTTATTTTCATCTATAAGTAAGACATTGCTCCAAAACGTTTTGAGCTTATTTATCATTGATTTTACGATGGATAGCGTAAGCTTACTGTTTTTTGCACAAACAAGAAAATTTCTGCGTGAAGAGGTCATCTTTAATCCAGCTAATCCGAGAACTTGGGGAGCAATTTTAGGTGAAAATTAAATATAAAATGTTTCATTCAATTCTGCAGAAACTTTTTCAGCACTCAAATGTGTATTTTTCATAATTTTTTTTAACTGTAAACCTCCGATCACGTTTTGTTAAGTTTGCCTGTTGACCTTTTCTTAATTTGTTTTCGATCCAATTCTTGTCTTTAAATCATTTTATCAAGCACTTCACTATAGGATGGTATAAATTAATTAATTTAGAGACATTTTAAACCAATTTATGTCTACTGTGATGAGAAAAAATCAAATTTCAAATCGTGTTTGTTGTTTTCTACGCATACCTGCCATTTAAAAATAATAAGCAGAATATTAGGGAATAAATAAACAAAAAAATAAAGGCAAATGACTTTACAGTGTCATTACAATGCAAAAACAATAAAAAAAGCACATATGATAATTTTAATCATGAACTTATTCGAAAATATTTCAGTGTACGATGACTTTTGTGGCGTATTTTTTCTCTGTCTCTTTGTTTTTTGACAAATTTCAAAAATAAAATATGGCAATATTTTGAAAAAAAACTGCTGGATTTTATTCAGAATGGCATAGGAATGATGTGAAAAAAAATTGGACTTCATATTCGAATTCAGTTATGAGTTATTTTGGTTTTACTACAAAATTTCAAGGTGTACGAACACTTTTGGGAGCCACTGTATATACATAACATCTACTGAGATGGAACATTGGGCATCATTGAAAACAATTCTAAAAAAGAAAATAAGAAAAAAATTACAATGCTTCCTCCTATTTGTCAAATTAATTAATCGGAAAAAAATGGAGGTCACAATGACCTCCGGTGACTTTCCATGTGTGCGATCCTGGGGGGGGGGCGTAATTTCTTTAGTAGTTCGCCAGGGGCGCTAGACCCCATAGTTACGCTACTGCTGCAGATACGACTTTTGTGCTTAGCACGGCAGTATGGATTAATACGCAGATTTAAAAATAGGGTTGTTTCCTTCTGTCAAAAGCTTTTAGTCACTACAATTGATAGAAAAAGCAAAAAAAAAAAAAAAACCATGGAGTCAGAAAAAAAACTTTTATTTTTTCTCAACAGTTATTTTTTATTTAATTTTTTTAAATGTCCGATTTTGGAAATAAGCCGTGGTCTTTAGGACTTCACACGTGATGTACTTTGGCGCGCTGCTCCATTGCCTCGCTAAATGTTTACGCTTTGTTGTCAACCACGTTGCAAGGTTATAATAATTTGCGCCGTGTGCTAATGGCATCAGTGAATGGCATTTCATCACTTGCGACGTCATGTGCAGAAGCGTAAAAAATGGATTTCAATCTGCCCACCGATTAAAATAATTGTTAAAAATTATAAAACTTTGTCAAATTATTTAAAAAACGGTTAAATTCGATGTTATTAAGTATGCTCTTTCAGAAAAAAAAAATACTTTTAAAATTTTGGAACCAACCCAATTTGTGAATATTGTTTCTTAATATTTTTTGAAAACGTGATATGCAAATTTAAAATGATGAATTGGGTGAAACTTATCTCTGAGTGAGTCGCTTTTCACTGCAGGTACTGAAAATTCATGCGGCCACAGTGAACACCTTGGCTACTGACCCCGAGGGGAAACTTCTCTTCAGTGGCGGAGGGGACGGGCTCATTTGCTGCTGGAACATCTCAACAGGGGAATGCATCAGGCGGATGAAGGGACACGACGGACCAGTACTGAGTATGATTGTAAGGACTTATTTATTTACAAATAGTGGTACCCGCACGGCTTTGCCCGTAGCTGAAAATTAAATGGTCATTCGGTTCGCCTGTCTATTTACAAATACTGGAAGACTAATTTCTCTCCAATTTGCTAAAATTCATTGGCTCGACAATGTTACGGCTCCACGTTATGATAATTTCGTAATTTAACTATTCCACGTTGGGATAATTTGCCCGGTAAAGTTTTCTTAAAATTGGAATAGAAAAAAGAACAATATCGAATTTTCGAAAAATCGCTTCCAGGTGCCTCATGCTACAAACTATGTGTCTCATTTCATGAAAATCGGCCGAACTGTCTAGGCGCTATGCGCATCACAGAGATCCAGACATCTAGATAGACAGACAGAGATCCAGACAGACTTTCAGCTCTATTATTAGTACAGATAAAGATGCTTGGAAAAGCCTTATAATGATATCTTATGTAGGGGAATGTGAGGCAAAGTGAAATGGTGAAATATTTACCCTGCTTTTAGCGCCACCTATGTAGTAATATTTTAACTATGTCGTAACGCATGTAGTGTATTCCAGTCAACAAACAAAATTACATCTGAAAATCAAAGAATATAATTATACAAGCAATTTTCGAAAATTGATACTGATGTTGTAATATTTTGTTGTAAGCCAAAAATTATATTTGGTATTATTAAATGTTGAAGTTCTTGTTATTAACATTTGAAATATTAATTGAGACCTACTAATAATCAGTGATGTATTTATTTGTTTAATGTTGATATTATTTTTATTGTTTAAACGAATTTACCCTTTGGAGGAGAATTTTTATTACAGTGGAGCAACGTTGAAGGTGACATTTCCTTGGCAGCTTTTTCAAATTTAATTGCACGTCGCATTCTCTGAAATTTGTATTTCGTAACACTCAACATTGTGCCGGCCGATTGTTCATTCATTTTCAAGCAATTTTTTAAAACTCGCTCAGGTCGATTACAAAAATAGTCTGTTTTGTTGAAACAAACGAACTCAAAATAAAGTTTGCACGTAGACGCTGCACACTATACTGACACCCGCGTATTCAAAATTATTGTAAAGAAATCATGTAAATGTATGAAAAGATGTCCTAATAGAACTTTTTAGTGAGAAACCTTAAGGATCCAATGCTCCTTCGAATCACTTCTGAATAAAATTAACGGTTGAATGCAACGCCAAAAAAAAAATACTCACCAAAAAAACAAGCACTGCTCCTCCGGTCTCGAGAAAAGATAGTGTGAGAAGTTGGATTAAAAAACGTGGGCGCACTGATGCCTGTAAACCTATTGACCATGCCATGACACTGCGTTTACTTTACCGACAGATGTATAAAGCAATATTACGTAATTTTAGTAAGTGTCTTGAGATTTCTCTCGCATTTAATAAATATGGATTAGAATCTCATATCCTTTATTCGGAAAACTTAAAAATAATTTTTTTTTTTTAAACGTTTTGAAAACAATATGTGAGCATATTCATAGAATGTTGGATTAGTTTTGTAGTTTTCGTCTCCTAATTATTGTGTGTACCACATCTTCTATTCAATAGCATTCCACTTCAAGATTTCTTAAAATTGCAGCTAGGTCATACTTTTCTCCCGAACTCATTATATTCCAATTTAATGTGAAAAAATGGTTTAAAATTGATCGTTCTACGCAAAGAAGCTACCGTATTGCTTCGACTTTTCTTCCTTTTGTGAGAAATATTTGCTGATTGGTCACATCACGTCTGTTTAAGATTACGCATTATTAGGGACGGATACAAGGGAGGGACGATGGGGGCGATCGCCCCTCCCTTGAAGGATTCTCCACCGGTAATTTTTTGAAAATGAAGTTCAAAAACGCAAAATTTAGACGAGTTTCATTGTTGTTTGGAGAAGGGAGGTTTGAGTTTGGGACCTTATCAGGGAACTGTTTCGGAATTAAAATCCAAAGCCTTTGTGATCAATATTTTGAAATCAGTATACAATTGTAGGAAGTAAGTAATAAAAATCAATCACCCCTCCCTTGAGTAGTATCTGGATCCGTCCTTGCGCATATTTTGGAACACAGAAAATAAAAACATCAAATTGATGGAATATTCCAAAACAAGTATATCAACATACGTGAATCATTTTAATAACTTTCATGATGCTAAAAGCACCTATTTTAGTTCGTTGGCAAGAATACCTACCGATCGTGGTAATTAAGAATTGTTCACTGTATCACTAAAATGTCCCCAGGGGGTGAAAGTGATCTACGGGACTGGCTATTAATGGGAAGGTTTCTCAATCCTTCAGAAAGATTGAGGAAAGGTGCTGAATTTAAGCGGGAAACTTTCCCGTTTTTGGCAGATCCGTTACCTGCCGAAATTAGGTATATTAGTTCCCTATTATTTTTCAGGAATGTTTCAAAACATTTTTTTACCGTGTAAAGGACCTATGAACATGTCTCTACTATGCCGGTAATTATATCAGCAAAGTTCAAGTCTTTTACAACATTTTTCAGGAATTCAAAGAAGATTTATATCTATAAAAACGGCTTTTTCTAAAAATTGAAGAGATTCAAGGATGGTCGAGATATAATGTACAGAGTTTTATTCTTTCCTCGTGGTGCCCGCACGGCTTTGCCCGTAGTAGAAAATTTAAAAGTCATTTGGTTCGCCTGTATATTTACAAATAATGGATGATGAATTTCTTGCCAATTTGCTATGTTCATTTGCTTGCCTATGTTATGGTTTACGTTATGATAATTTGGTAATTTACTCGTCCACGCTGTGATAATTTACTCGGTAAAATGTTCTTAAAATTGGAATAGAAAAAGAACGAAATCGAATTTTCGAAAAATCACTTCGAGACGATCACCCCCATGCTACAAACTAACTTAATGCCATATTTCCAGAAAATCGGCCGAACGGTCTCGGTGCAATGCGCGTCACAGAGATCCTGACTGACTGACAGAGAGAGATTCAGACAGAGAGACTTCCAGCTTTATTATTGGTAAAGAAAAAAAGATCTAGAAGAGTGACTTCGCAATGCTTTACCACTAACATACTTATGCTTTCTGTTTCAGTGCCATAATAAAATGCTGTACTCCTGCAGTACAGATCAGACTGCTCGAGCTTGGATTATGGATTTTGGTGAATGCATAAAAATATATCGAGAACACACACACAGCGTTACGTGCATCAAATACTTCGATGGATACGGTAAGTTGCATTGCCATGTTTTTTTTTTTTTTTTTTTTTTTTTTTTTTTTTTTTTTTTTTTGTAAGGTTAAATTTATTTTTTCTGTAAAAAAGATAGGGGAATATGGGGAAAAGTGAAATATCGGGGCAAAGTGAAACGGTGAAATATTTACTCTGCGTTAAGCGCCACCTATCTGGTAATATTTTAACAATGTAGTCGCACGTGTAGTCTATTCCAGTCAGTAAAAAAATACCGCCGGCTATTAAAGAATATGATAATACAGGCAACTTAAAAAAATTGATACTCTTATTGTAATAATTGTTGAAAGTCAAAAATTATTTTTTAATTATAGAATAACAAAGTTCTTGTTATTAACAGTCTAAGTATTAATTGAGATTTTCTAATATGCAGTAAAATAATTATTTAGTTAATATTAAGCTTATTTGTATTTTATATATTTGCTTAAGTAGTCGAGTACATGCAGGGCAAAGTGGATGGGGCAAAGTGAAATAGTTTATTTCGTTTACTCATTCAATCATTTACTAAAACACTTACGCATTCATTTATTAATTCATTCATTCCTTTACATTCATTCCTTTAGTAATTCATTTATTTATTCATTAATTCCTTATTCATTCACTCTTTTCCTCACTCATTTATTTTTTGTCATACATTATTTAATTCATTTATTAAATTATTCGTTTATTGTTCCATTTTCTTTTCATTTATTCATTCGGAATTTTATTTACTGACTAGCATTCCCGTACCCGGCATTGCTCGGGTAATGGAATTAGCAGGGGTTATTAGTGCTTGGTGCACCTAGTTTCGAAAATCCCCAATTATAATTACTTATTACCTATAACTTTTTCTAATTTGGGGTGGATCCCGGGGACCCTGGACTCCTTATATATATATGCCCTTGTACTTAACTGATCTTTAACTGTTATTAACGATCCTTTTAAAGTATTGATTTTCTTTGCAAACACAGGTCATCCACATTTTATTGTTATACCTATGTTTAAGCTAGAACTTCTTTGTATACAACATTTTTAGTTTTTTTTCTGGTGCTAAAATTATTAAAATGCTTGATGAACTGGCTTTGGAGCAAGTTACTTAACATTGGTCGTGTGAAAAAAAGTCTTCTCTTAAATCGATCCCTGCTACTTTTAATGTCTGTCCTTGTGACTTATTAATGGTTATTGCAAAGCAAACTTTAACAGGAAACTGCACTCTTCTTAATTCAAAAGGATAGTCCGCCTGTGATGATGTTCTTAAAAACTTCGTTTCTAGTTTTGAAAAAATAAAAGCAAAAGACAGAAACATTATGATTTGACTTGAGAAAAGCCTCGAAGAATCACGTGAGAAACAAAAACAATATCAAATTTATAGTTCGCTATATATCGACCAAAAGTTGAGATGAAGTACTGAATAATGATTTGAATGGAGGAAAGCCTTCGAAAATAAGGGATTTGAATTTCAATGACAGGTTTTTAATTTCGCAGAAATTAAGGGGTTTTAATTAATTTCTCCCGAACTAATTGAGATTTCGAAAAATCCTTTCTTAGTGGTTACTTTTGTAATCATGCGGACATGCCTGCCAAATTTCAAGTCTGAAGCTTCAGCGGTTTCGGCTGTGCGTTGATATATATATATATGTATATATATACTAGCATTCCTGTACCCGGCATTGCTCGGGTAATGGAATTAGAAGAGGTTAACAGTGCTTGGTGCACCTAGTTTCGAAAATCCCCTATAATAATTACTTATTACCTATAACTTTTTCTAATTTGGGGAGGATCCCGGGGCCCCTGGACTCCTTATATATATGCCCTTGTCCTTAACCGATCTTTAACTGTTACTAACGATCCTTTTAAAGTATTGATTATCTTTGCAAACACAGGCCATCCACATTTTATTGTTATACCTATGTTTAAGCAAGAACTTCTTTGTATACAACATTTTTAGTTTTTTTTTTCTGGTGCTAAAATTATTAAGCTGCTTGATGAACTGACTTTGGAGCAAGCTACATAACATTGGCCGTGTGAAAAAAAGTCTTCTCTTAAATCGATCCCTGCTACTTTTAATGTCTGTCCTTGTGACTTATTAATGGTTATTGCAAAGCAAACTTCAACAGGAAACTGCACTCTTCTAAATTCAAAAGGATAGTCCGCCTGTGATGATGTTCTTAAAAACTTTGTTTCTAGTTTTGAAAAAAACGAAAGCAAAAGACAGAAACATTATGATTTGACTTGAGAAAAGCCTCGAAGAATCACGTGAGAAACAAAAACAATATCAAATTTATAGTTCGCTGCGACCAAAAGTTGAGATGAAGTACTGAATAAGGATTTGAATGGAGGAAAGCCTTCGAAAATAAGGGATTTGAATTTCAATGACAGGTTTTAATTTCGCAGAAATTAAGGGGTTTTAATTAATTGCTCCCGAACTAATTGAGATTTCGAAAAATCCTTTCTTAGTGGTTACTTTCGTAATCATGCGGACATGTCTGCCAAATTTCAAGTCTGAAGCTTCAGCGGTTTCGGCTGTGCGTTGATATATATATATATATATATATGTTATCTCAGGACATTGATTTTTATATATTAAGATTCTTTGATCAAAGATCAAAAATACTTTTTACAATTAAACAGAAAATGTTTTACAAGAAAAAATTTCATTTTTCACTTTGCCCCGTGAAAAAAAAAAAGAGAAAAACTTCCACTATTTTTTGAAAACTCAAAATTACTACCAAAAATTTAAAAAAAAAGGTTTCAATGAAAGTTTAATTATAAAGTACAATTTTCTTTCTTTTTGTACTGTAATTTTCAAAACAATATTCAATTTGTTCATTTCGAAAAAGCTCAGTCATCTTAGTCATTTTACTTTGCCCCACATTTCCTACATTTTTTTTTCTGGTTCAAATCTTGGAACTCAATTTTCACCAACTTCCTGTAATCGGATTCTTTCAAAATTTGGAATGCGACCTTAGACCCGATGACAATGAAATTTCTTTAATCAAATTAATTAATTAACTATTAGTCATTAGTTTATTCCAATTTTAACCAACAGTTTTGCATAAGCCCTCTAATATGAGGACGAAAAAATGCTCGCACAGATTAGAATTAAATATCCATAGAAACCCCGGATTTTTCTGCTTGAGATAAAATTTGTTTCAATGTTCCAATGTCATTATAAAGTGAATTATAATTGTTTATAACAAATTTCATGTTAAAATTTAGGTCAGCCTTCATCTGGAATTTCATTATTGATTACGGTCATCGTTGAACAATGTTTATGAATCTCAAATGTGTTTAGAGCAATATAAATATTAGAATGTGTTACCGTCCTATGGTAAAAAAAAAAAAAAAAAAAAAAAAAAAAAAAAAACTCTATTTAATAAAATGTAACTGAAATAAAAATTTTCTTAGTTGACCCAAGTCGGAATTGAGTTTTTTTTTTATTTTTTACTTCTTCATATTTTCAAACAGGCATTTACAACTATTCCAATTCAATATTTTAGCCAGCAAAGTATAATTTTTATCATAATTTGTTAAAATACCCGATTTCTTAACTTAAATAAGAAATTCTAACTACTGCATTTCTCTAAACATGCTTCTTCACCACTGAACTTTTTTTCTGGATAAAACTCTGGTAAAAAACTAAGTTTATGGTTCAAAAAATCAGTAATCCAACGTTATAAAGCACAGAAATTGCATTGCAATTTTTGTGCTTTATAACGTTGGATTACTGATTTTTTGAATTTTCAGCACAAAGGTATTTATTCGTTATTAAGTTCATGGTGTTAGAGGTCGCGTATATATTTTAATTTGTATGTTGCAAATTTCGCTTCCACCCTTACCAACATTTCTTTTTAAGCACTACACCGCACGCTGCTGGAATGAAGCACCTAGAATCAAAGGGTTGTAATTACCAAAATTAAAGATGTGGAGTTTACTAATACAGATGGTAGAAGAAACTGGCATCTGGGGGGGGGGGGGGTTCCAGACTAGAAGTGGTAACATTGAAAGGCATGATTTCGGAAAGCTTTTCAACATAAGTCTACATAGTCTGCCCACGGATGATATGGAATTGGCAAACATCCAGTTAAGACGAGTCTATCCTGATCAGGGAGAAAATATAAATTTGATGCTCGTTCTGCGTCAATTTAATGTGACTCTGCATAATTCAATGGCTAACACATATCTGTAGAAGCTGACATCCCTGAAAACTAATAGATGCGTCTGTTTCCGCCTCTAAATCGGATGTTTGCGTTTGCTGCATTGGTGATCAGACTGTATGGTCTGAACTTTGCAAGCGTTTTGCTCAAAACTTTTTCAAAAACCCATATACGTTCCTTTGCCTCCTCCTTAGACTCAAATATGAAGGATATATTGATACTTAATTTGATATTTTTAAAAATTGGTATTTATTTTGAATTCTTCTTACTTTTTCAGTATTTACCGGATGCTCAGATTTCTATTGTAGAATGTTCAAAGCCAAAACGGGAGAATTGAAAAGAGTTTTCAAAGGACATACCAAAGCTGTTGTACAGATCGAGGTAATGCGTTGAGATATTGTTAAAATGGCTGAATTTTGAGCAAACGATTTCTGAGTGAGACTCAGTAAAAGTAGAACTAATTTCGCTCCACCGATGATCACTCAATACTTAAGTTACTTTTATCAACATTAAATTTAAGCTGTGTGTGTGTGTGTGTGTGTGTGTGCGTGCGTGCGTATGTGTGTTTTTTTTTCTTCAATCAAGTTGAATTCTTTACATTCAAAGTTTAAAAAATGAGAATTAATTAATGCTATAATTACAAAACTGCAGTACAACAAAACTATATATGCAGGTCCTACTCACATGTATTACGAAGCTGCCAGATGATTTGTCCGAACTATAGTACTTATTACTCAGGGCAAAATTGACACGGGAGCTCACAGGAGCTCTGGAATGCAGTTTTAGTACAGCATTCCAGGGAATTTTTAGAAATTATTGTTAGGGCACTAGCAGCGTCATAATCTGCTATAGACAGTAAAAACTAAATCTCATGGATATTAAACTCCTGATTACTGTTGAAACTGCTGGTTGCATAGGGCACTTTTAGCGTGAAACATTGTAGCACATGCGGCACACCCTTAAAATGGCCCCTTACAGAGGGTGCAGCTGGTGCTACAGCGTTTCTATCACCCCAAAAGGTGCCATTTGCAACCCGCAGTTTTAACAGTGCCCACTATTGTATCAGTTCCAAAATCGATGAGTAGTCATTTTCTTTCCTTAGAGAAATTTTAACAGAACATGAGTGAAAGTGAGCTTCTGTCTATCACCTAGAAGTTTTCTCTGTTGTGAATACTTAGTCTAATTTCAAATGAAAATATTTCATTTCGCTATTAAATTTGTTTGGGCCAAAAGGGCGTATGCAGTTTAGTTTCCTTCCAAAAAAGGTCAAGATGGTTTTTTTTCTTATTTTATTTCTAAATAGCTATTCCGTCACGACTTTTTTAACCGAGTCTTCTTATCATACAGATTACTAGGAAAAATTATGTTTTCCTTAAATACATTAGTTAATGTTACCTAACGAAGGCTCGATTTTTCACGAATGCAAAACACCCTTGGCACCATTTGAAAACAAGCTCTTTAATTGTTAAAAACATGGATCAAGTTGGAGAGACATGATCCTAATGTCGTGAACGGCGCTTATCCTTCTAACTTCGTAAATGTCTTTTTGTTTTCTATAGGTTGTCCATGGCAAAATGTACTCGATCTCAGTGGATGGGACCCTCCGGGTTTGGGACACCACGGGAATCCTGGAGGAAGAAGAATCGGAAACAGAGATCGCGTGACTTAAATTTCAATGAATCTGATGTAAAATCATGTATTTATCCATCCTGTATTAATAAATACGAGTTCTTTGAGGATCTGAGAATTTTATTTCGTACGATTTTATATGTTGAGAACGGCGTATTTTTTCTGAGAAAGATCTGATTGTATAAACGACACTGGAGACTCTGTGACTGAATGACACAGAGTAGGAGGGAGAAGGAAACTTAAAAACAATAATAGTGTAATAATAATAACTAGTGTTCGCCCAGTGGTCGAAATTCGACCATATTCATAAATGAATATTTGAGAAAACTTGTATGAATTTAACTATTTCTAACATTTTTATTTCTACTCTTACTCATGTTTGCTGCATATCTGGAAGCATACAATTTTTATATGTACACAAAATAACAAACAGTAATAATTTATTTCAATTTTGCTTTTTGTATGTTAATCTCAAAATAAATAGATGAAAGGGGATAATTCGGTAATGGGGTCGTTTCCGAAAATTTAAAAGTATTTTTTTTTTCTGAAAGAGCATACTTAACCCCTTCAGACCGGGTGTCCGGTATATCGGACAACCACTTTAAACAGCTGCTAATCATTTAATAATTGATTTGATTAGTTGATTTTTTTTTTGTAGTTAACTCTTTACACTCCGCTTATTATAATCTGTGAAATAATTTTTCGTTTTGGGATTGACAACACTGACATATAACGATTGAGAGATAGAGAGTGGCTCATTTTTCCAACCATGGATTTTCATCTGAAAAGTGAGGTTTTTTTCCTGATTTTTTTAAAAATATATAATCTTTAATTAATCGTTTCAAACGCTTATATTATGTTTTATAATTGTTTGTAGAACATTTTATAATGAAGTTTGGTTGGTATTTTATCGTTTTTGTATATGAAATATTGATTTCAAAAATATAAGTTTGGAATATTGGACGTGCCATAACTCTTTTAATTTTTCTTCTACAAACTCAAAATTTTGTCTATAAGATACCCTTTACCATAGTACACTGTGTACCAAATATCAACATTTATGGTCAAATACTTCATAATTCCGACTGAAGGGGTTAAAAACAAAGGTTTTAACCATTTTTTAAATAATTTGAAAAAATTTAATATTTTTTAACTATTTTAATTGATGCGCACATTGAAATTCATTTTTTTACGCTTCTGCACATGGCATCAAAAGCGATGAAATGCAATTTACTGATGTCATTAACGCACAGCGCAAATTATCATAACCTGGAAACATGGTTGACAGCAAAGCGTAAAAATTTTGCTCGGCTATGGAGTAGCGCGCCAAAGTACATCACTTGTAACGTCATAAAGACCACGCTTTATTTCCAAAATCAAACATTAAAAAAAATAATAAAAACTAACTGTCGGGAAAATAAAAGGTTTTTCTGGCTCCACGTTATTTCTTTTGCTTATTCTATCAATTTCATTGACTAAAAGTAGTACTTTTAACTGAAGAAAACAACCCCATCAAGAATTTGGTGCGGTCGTCAAATTCCTGGCTTGAATAATTTTATTTTGGATACCATGTTGTTTTGTGCTTACCCTATGCAAATAGACATTTTCCTACTCTTTGTTTACGTATGCAAAGGAAAAACATTTTTCGCGCTGGCATTGGAAACAAAAAATTTCACGCCAGTGGATAAAAATCGCCAATCATCCAATTTTATAATGGAATGAAGCAGCACAAAACTCAGTTTATAACGTAAAACTACTGCGTGAACAATATTACTTATAAAACTTATACTATTATTGAGTAATTTGCTTTGACATCGTCATTAGAAATATAAATTTGTAAGTATGAAATGAACGAACTCTACTGGTGGCAACATATAACTGTCCATTCAAAAAAAACTGGACGTCGCAGAAAAAGTACAATTTTAAAAAAAGGTCGTCTTTGAGATTTGATTATGGTTAAGGGCGGTGCATGATGTCACTTCTTTCAACACTTTCGACCCTTTCCCCCTTTTGTCACAAATTTTGCACTTCACCATATTCCCTCTTCCCTTAGTCACATGTCACGCTGTTTTCCATAAACGTTCCTATTAAAAAAAAGCTTGTTGTCACATTCTCCCAATTGTATGCCCCTCTTGTCATGTCTTTCCTCTCCCTTGTCACAAACTGTTACTATTTCGTGAACCCCACCTTAAGGTGGTCCGGGATACAAAAATCGTCAAATTTTGCATTTTTTTTGAGCAATCACGATTGCTTATTGCTTTCATTTAACTGTCCTTGACGTTACGGTTCCTTTTTCAGCTTGGACCAGGGCTGCAGCACCACCGTCCACCGGCGGCGGCGCGGCTGGTCCTGACCACTGTCCCCCGGAATCCACTTTTGCTGGGCGGTGGCGTCCATGTCCTACACACGCATGCTCATACACACTCCCCTACGCGCGCGCGCCTTTGCACACATACACACGCCTACGTGCACACACGTAAGCCAACACACACAACTATACACACGTAACCACCCAGGAGGGACATGCTTGGGGGGGGGGGGAGCCGTTTCTAGAAACAATAACTCTAATCAATAGGGTCTTCTCGCAACTCGTGATTGCGAAAAACATAATTTGAATTCAAAGTTTCGGAATTCAAATTAGAATTAATTGGGGAAGTATTTTTTTTTTTTTGAGCAATCACGATTGCTTATTGTTCTCACTTGACCGTCCTTGATGTTCCGGTTCCTTTTTCAGCTTGGACCAGGGCTGCAGCACCACCGTCCACCGGCGGCGGCGCGGCTGGTCCTGAGCACTGTCCCCCGGAATCCACTTTTGCTGGGCGGTGGCGTCCATGTCCTACACACGCATGCTCATACACAGTCGCCTACGCGCGCACGCCTTTACGCACATACACACGCCTACGTGCACACACGTAAGCCTACACACACACGCACACAACTATATACACGTAAGCACCCAGGAGGAGGGACATGCTTGGGCGGGGGAGCCATTTCTAGAAACAATAACTCTAACGAGTAGGGTCTTGTCGCAACTCGTGATTGCGAAAAACATAATTTGAATTCAAAGTTTCGGAATTCAAATTAGAGTTTTTTTTTTTTTTTTTTAATCATTTAAAAAATTACTCCGTTTTTTCTGCTTAAAAGGAAGTTTGAATCGGCTTTCTATCTTTATTAGTACAAAAGATATAATTCTTGTTGTTGCCAGCACCTAACTAATGTGTATTTAACTTTAAAACTTTAAACGCGTTTTTATCCATGATGCAATTATTCCCGATTTCTTGCATTCAAACTCTTATAAGTCAGGAACCAATGAAGATCAAGTAATGAAATTTGGAGCATGTCTTTTTCAAACAGTTTACTTTATTTTTTATTCTGCGATTTAAAAAAAAAACGTTTACTGCAAAAAATTTGATTTAAAAAAAAAAAAATCTTTGAATTTTTCGAAATTTTTCTTCAAATATTTTTTATTTTTTATTGAATCAATATTTTTAAAATCGCCGAATAAAATTAAAGCTTAGATATTTGTGCATACTTTTTTGAAATAAAATTGAAAATTGACCGAGAACATTTTGAGTTATAGCAATTTAAAGCAAACCCATTTTAAAAAAAAAAAAAAACTAACTAACTTTAAATAGAAAAAATATTTTTTCCATATTTATGTTGTGATTTTGCTTATTATTTAGATGGTGAATCAGTGTAAAAAAATTCAAAACTCTAAAGTACATAATAAAAAAAATTTCAAAATGTGTCCCGGACCCCCTTAAAGCGAGACTTCATTCATGGACAGCCCCTATTTTGTGGCAACCGTATGTGGCAACATTTCCCTACTCTTTGTTTTGTATGCAAAGTAAAAACATTTCTCGAGCTGCAATTGGTGCCAAAAATTTGACGCCAATAGATGAGGAGCGCCCGCCAATTTAACAATTATCGAAATCTCCCCGAATGAAATGATCCTGCAAAACTCAGATTATACGTAAAACGTCTGTATGAACAATGCTTCTTTTAATAAAATTAATATTATTGAGTATTAAGTTGCCTTGACCTCTGCCGTTAGAATTATTAAGTTCCAAACAGTCAAATAAACGAATCCTACTTGCTACATTAAAAATTGTCCATTCAGAAACACTGGACGTCGCAATAAAAGTGCTATTTTTAAAAAAAATCGTGTTTCTGATTTGTTTACGGTTTAGGGTAAAACTGACAAACGCACTTTTCAAAATTTTTGACCCCTCTACCCCTTTGTCGCAAAGTTTCACACTTCACCATAAACCCTCTTCCCTTTGCCACATGTCATACTGTTTTTCATAGACATTCTGATAAAAAAAAAAAGAAGCTTGATGTATTTTTCTCCCCATTGTATATTCCTCTTGTCATTTATTTCCTCCGCCTTGTCACGAACGGTTACAATTTAATGAACGCCACCTTAAAGAGGGACTTATTCGTAGTCAGTTCCTTGCAAATAGACATTTCTGTACTCCTTTTTTAAGAATGCAAAAGAAAAATATTTCTCGCCCTGGCATTGGTGCCAAAATGGATTAAGTTCGCCAATTTCACAATGGAGTCGTTTCCAAAATTTTAAAAGTATTTTTTTCTGAAAGAGCGTGCTTAAAAACATAGGATCCAACCATTTTTTAAATAAATTGTTTAAGTTTAATATTTTTTAAAAATTACTTAAATCGGTGCGCTTTTATTATTTACGCTTCTGCCGATGACATCACAAATGATGAAATGCCATTCAGTGTTGCTATTCACAGAGCAAAATATTTAATTCGCATCTTTACTCACGTGTATTGGCAACGATATGATTGATAGCAAGCGTAGAGCACAGTTTTAATTCGCTTCTTGATTATCATAACGTGGAAACGAAACGTGGTAGAAAGACGCGCCAAAGAGCATCATTTGTGACGTCATCAAAACCACGCCTTGTTTGAAAGATCGGACATTTTAAAAAATTAATTAAAAAAATAACTGTTGGGAAAAGGAAAGTATTTTTTGGGTTCATGTTATTTATTCATTTATTTTTATTTTATTTTTATTTTTTTTTTTTTTGCTTATTCTATCAATTTCAGTGACAAAAAGTAAAACTTTTGACTGAAGGAAACAACCCCATTGTCCATGCGAAAGCACTGGACGTCGTAATAATGCGCCAATTTTATCAAAAGTTTCACCTTGAGATCTGTTTGTGGTGATAGCAAATGCAGGTATTATTGGGAGCTGGAACTGAAAGTCGTCCCTCACTCCGTAAAATAATTTATTTAAATATTAAAATCGCTAAAACATAATCAAAATGAAAATATTTTAAATGCCCGTAGTTACCCAAAAAGTCTCAATAATAAAAACAAATGAAAGTATTTTATTTCTTTACTAGCTGCCTGCGGCGACCAGCTGGTCCGCCTTTTTACGCCATTTGCCTTTTTACGCCAGGGGTGCCGCCTTCGGCGGCTGCTTAAACAATTTAGCGACGACATTAATCAATGTTTTTCTCTATAAATCAGTATTATCATTCGTTTTTTTATGCCAATGTTGCCGCCTTCGGCGGCTGCTTAAATTAATTTCGTGGCGGTGTCAATCAATCTATATCTATCTATATCATTAAAAATTTGAATAAAATATTTTCTAGATCTGTCTCCAGTTTCGTCGTTTGGAATATTTTTAAAGGAGGGGGAGGGGAGACACAAACGACGTACTCTTCATGCAAATTTTGTCGAAAAATAACAAAAAGCACTTCCACTTTTATATGAAAGCATTGTTTTTTCAAAGTCATGGTGTATGTGGGGGAGGGAGGATTGCATTGACATCCAATGTGCAAGCAGCCACCTACGGCGGCTGTTTGGCTAACGTGTCATTTACCTTTTTACTTCAAGTTTGCCTCCTTCGGCGGTTGTTTAAATAAATTTGGCAGCAGTATTAATCAATCCATCTCTATCTTTTTTTTTTTTTTGTACCATTCACACTTTTACGCCAAGATTGCCGCCTTCGGCGGCTATCTACCTTTACAATCTATCTCTACATTTTCTTATCCATCTCTATTCATTTTGACCTCCTCACCCATTTCCTAATAAAAACAAAGAACACTCAAAAAACCGCTTTTTTATTTAAGTAGAGCAAAAAAAAAAAAAAAGCTCAAATTCCCCTTAGTGTGCAAAAAGTAGCGTTTGACAAAGATAAAAAAAATCTCGCTCTTTTCATTGAATAAATGCGCACAACTATGAAATGTAACGTAATATAGATACAGCGAAAGGTCCAGCTTGGGGGGGGGATGGAAAAAGAAATAAATGCAATCCCTAAATAAAACAAAAAAAAGGAAAGAAAAAAAGCAAAGCGCTGCCGAAAAAACACGTGGTCATCACGTCAGAAAATGTAGAAGTAAGCTATATAATAAAAATATATATATATATTAACATTGTTTGCGATTAAGATTCCATCGTAAATATCGAATCGAAACCCAAGTAGTGACGTCACAGGCATAAAAGATTGAAGAACGCTTTTTTCGACTGATGCGTGAAAGGACATGATGTGTTCAGCATTAAAAAAATTGTAAAAAAAAACTATTGCGTATTTTTAAGAACTTTTTTCTTCTGAAGAGGTCAAGGAGAATGTTTTTACTATTACCAACTTAAATTTCAGAAATGAGGCTTTGATACTTCTCGCAGGATGATATTAGAAAAAAATAAAACCCAGAAAAACATGCAAATTAAAGGTTTTTTCAAAAATTCATAAAAAATACAAAAATTGCTCTATCTTCAAAATTTTTTTGTTCATCATATTTAAAATTTAATTTCCGGCACTATAGTACCAAAAATATTTGTCTGGCGCGATTGGTTCGGGGTCTGTAAGGTTAAAAGTACTAAAAAGTGCTAAAAATCACATAAAACATTAAATAACTTTTTTCTAATTAAAATATCAAAAATCGAAGCCCGAGGTGCACAACTTCAGCAAAAACTACACCTGTATACCAAATTTCATCTTTCTAGGCCTTACCGTTTTCCCGGGATGCGCGCCACACACACACACACACACACACACACACACACACACACACATACACACACACACACAAACATCTTATTTTATTATATGTATAGATAGATAGAAGAAGATAGATAGAAGATCAAAATATCATGCTATGGTGCGAATTTCATTGTTGATGAAGTCAAAGCGTAACTCGATCATCACATCACACCCGAGGGTCCCCTGTTCCTATCACAGTAGTGACTTGCCCAGATTAGGGCGCAACTCGATCAGTGAATTCGCTATTATATATTTGAGGATGTTCAGTGAGTATGTATGCTTAGTTCTTGAATTTTCATTTTTCGAGAAAATATTTTGAATTTTGCCCAGAACTTATGAAATTATTGTTTATTTATTACGAATCGAACTGATTTTATTCTCTCGGTCTTTGATTTCTTCAGTTTTGTAAGCGTTTTTTACTTTAAAAAAAACTTACCTTAAAGGTAATTTTTCTAGCTGTGAATGAAAAAGAAATACCCCGTTTAAAAGCTGAATAAATATGCAGATTAAAATGAAAATTACAAGAAATTTACGGATTGTTTTTAGTTTTGTTTCTTTTTACAACTAAGCAAAAAAAAATATTGCCTTTTGAATAAGAAATCAATATTAGTTGTATTGAAGTGCATCAAAAGTAATTTTAGAACTTTTTAAAGCTTGAATTTAGAAAATATACTTTTCTCTTTAATCTAATAAAACTCATTTTAGCATTATTTACTTTAAAAAATAGTTTTATAGGACATTTTTAGTAATAAAATACTGTGCAAAGATGTTTCTCATGAATCATTTACAATTTTATGAAGAACGAAAAATACTTTTTTTTTGAAGAGATGAAAGAAAATAACGGAGATGCACAAAAAAAAAAAAATAAATAAATAAATAAATAAAATAAAATAAATAAATAAATAAATTTATTTAGTAACGAAAGTTTTTTTATTCCCAATTTGTAAGTATTATTTTCAAATTGAAAGCTATGACAAGCAAATAACTTACAATGACATCAACAACTTGTTGGTGATAAGTTGCTTTCGGGCTCCTAAACGGGTCATTATACGAAAAACGTAGGTTTTTGAAGTTGGAATTCATGAAAAAAAATTCTTCAATTTTTTTTAAAGTTAATTTATATTGTTCCTTTTTGACACCTTTTTACTCTCACATAGTCACATTCTTTATTGGTTATTTTGTAACTTTCTTTTGTAGTTAAAATTTTGGATGTGAACAGAGGGTAACGGATATTAAATATATTTTTTAATGTTATTTTTAAACTTTTCATTTAAATAAACTTGCATCTTATATGAAAAACACGATTTGAACTGATTAAAATGTACACATCTTTCTAAAAATGGATTTTTAAAAAACTTGTATGCTCCATTTCTGATGGTATATCCTCCGTTACATCTATACTGTAACGGAGGATACTGAAACGGAGGATACAAATACATATGTTTTTCTATGCATATTGTGTTGATTTAGGATTAACACAACATGTTATTTAGAATTTACTTTTAAAAAAGTGATTCAATTTTAACTATAAAATTTTTTTTTTGTACACAAGCAGTTCTTTCCTTTTTTAATCAAGAATGGAGGATACACAAAGAAAGACCTATTTGCTTTCAAAGAGAATGATGCCGAAATTCTTTCACACTTAGTTGTTTAGCTTCACTATGAAGACCTAGAGTTGAAAAGGGCTAACTTGTGATTCTAAACCTCTGTAATAATCTGCCAGTACTGCCATCTATAAGAAATTCTATTACTTAATTAAATCTTAAACGGAGGATACAAGAAATACTGTGACAGTGGTTCTAAAGACTATTAATGCTATATATGTTTTTATTTTATAACATGGTTCTTTTAACCTATTTTAAAAATATATTAAATGATTCAAATTTTACTATTAAATCTGTTATTATTTTTTTTTTTTGTATTGAGTAAATAAATTAAAAAGTACATGGGAAGAAATGTGTTGAGACACGTAACGGAGGCATACAAGTATCCCTCCGTTCAGTGAAAAAAAAACATTTTAAAAATATTATAACACTAGCCGCCTTCGGCGACCAGTTGGTCCGCCTTTTTACGCAATTCACCTTTTATGCCAGGGTTGCCGCCTTCGGCGGCTGCTTACACAATTTAGAGACGGTATTAATCAATGTTTTTCTCTATATATCAATATTATCATTCGCCTTTTTACGCCAATGTTGACTTCTTCGGCGGTTGCTAAAAAAAATTGTCGATGGTATATATCAATCTTTTTCTCTATCTTCTATACATATAATAAAATAAGATGTTTGTGTGTGTGTGGCGCGCATCCCGGGAAAACGGTAAGGCCTAGAAAGATGAAATTTGGTATACAGGTGTAGTTTTTGCTGAAGTTGTGCACCTCGGGCTTCGATTTTTGATATTTTAATTAGAAAAAAAGTTATTTAATGTTTTATGTGATTTTTAGCCCTTTTTAGTACTTTTAACCTCACAGACCCCGAACCAATCGCGCCAGACAAATATTTTTGATACTATAGTGTCGGAAATTTAATTTTAAATATGATGAACAAAAAAATTTTGAAGATAGAGCAATTTTTGTATTTTTTATGAATTTTTGAAAAAACCTTTAATTTGCATGTTTTCCTGGGTTTTATTTTTTTTCTAATATCATCCTGCGAGAAGTATCAAAGCCTCATTTCTGAAATTTAAGTTGGTAATAGTAAAACCATTTCGCCCTCTTCAGAAGAAAAAAGTTCTTAAAAATACGCAATAGTTTTTTTTTTACAATATTTTTAATGCTGAACACATCATGTCCTTTCACGCATCAGTCGGAAACAGCGTTCTTCAATCTTTTATGCCTGTGACGTCACTACTTGGATTTCGATTCGATATTTTCGATGGAATCTTAATCACAAGCAATGTTAATCTTTTTTTTTACTATATAGCTTACTTCATTTTCTGACGTGATGACCACGTGTTTTTTCGGCAGCGCTTGCTTTTTTTCTTTCCTTTTTTTTTTTTTTGTTTTATTTAGGGATTGCATTTATTTCTTTTTCCATCCCCCCCCCCAAGCTGGACCTTTCGCTGTATCTATATTACGTTACATTTCATAGTTGTGCGCATTTATTCAATAAAAACAGCGAGATTTTTTTTATCTTTGTCAAACGCTACTTTTTGCACACTACGGGGAATTTGAGCTTTTTTTTTTTTTTTTTTTCTGCTCTACTTAAATGAAAAAAAGCGGTTTTTTGAGTGTTCTTTGTTTTTATTAGGAAATGGGTGAGGAGGTCAAAATAAATAGAGATGGATAAGAAAATGTAGAGATAGATTGTAAAGGTAGATAGCCGCCGAAGGCGGCAATCTTGGTGTAAAAATGTGAATGGCACAAAAAAAAGAGATAGAGATGGATTGATTAATACTGCTGCCAAATTTATTTAAACAACCGCTGAAGGCGGCAAACTTGAAGTAAAAAGGTAAATGACAAGTTAGCCAAACAGCCGCCGTAGGTGGCTGCTTGCACATTGGGTGTCAATGCCCCCCTCCCTCCCCCACATACACCATGACTTTGAAAAAACAATGCTTTCACATAAAAGTGGAAGTGCTTTTTGTTATTATTCGACAAAATTTGCATGAAGAGTACGTCGTTTGTGTCTCCCCTCCCCCTCCTTTAAAATTATTCCAAACGACGAAACTGGAGACAGATCTAGAAAATATTTTATTCAAAATATTAATGATATAGATAGATATAGATTGATTGACACCGCCACGAAATTAATTTAAGCAGCCGCCGATGGCGGCAACATTGGCGTAAAAAAACGAATGATAATACTGATTTATAGAGAAAAACATTGATAAATGTCGTCGCTAAATTGTTTAAGCAGCCGCCGAAGGCGGCACCCCTGGCGTAAAAAGGCGGACCAGCTGGTCGCCACAGGCGGCTAGTACATCAATATTATCATTCGCCTGTTTACGTCAAGGTTGCAGATATCGGCGGCTGCTTAAATAAATTTTCTGTTGAATAAAGTATTTTCTAGATCTATCTCCCGTTATGTCCTTTAGAATATTTTTAAGGGGGGGGGGGCGAGGGGAGGCACAAAGGGCATACCCTTCATGCAAATTTTGTCGGAAAATAACAAAAAGCATTTCCACTTTTATGTGAAAGCATTGCTTTTCAAAGTCATGGTGTGTGTTTGTGTGGGGGTGAGGGGAGGGGAACAATTGATCCCCCGTTGAAGTTCCTCTATTTCTTACTGTCCATCTACTGTATCCACCTCTATATTTGTCCACCTTTCTATCTATCTATCTATACGATTCCATGCATATCTACCTCTTATAGTAATTAACAACCCTTTCTATGTAAAAAAAAAAACTTTTTTTGCCCACTTAATATCATTTCTCTATCTACCAAACATAACCACCAGTCCCTACAAAAATCATGCAAAAAACCGCGGACTTTATTTATTTACTTAAAATTACACGCAAAAAAAAGGTTCCTTGTAGTGTGCAAAAAGCAGAGCTTGCAAAAGATTTAAAAAATCACCGCTTTTACTGAATTAAAATGCGCAAAAATATTTGAACAAAAATAAATGTATCAAACAGTCCGGAAAAAAAAAAGTCGGAAAAATAAAGTTATAAAATTCTCTGAACGTTAAAAAAAAATAATAAGGAGAAAGCAAACGATTTCAGTTAGGTCACGTGATGAGGAAGTGCGGAACTCAGCCGGCAATGCTTACAGGTTGCGTCGTGTTCTGCATTTAAAAAATCGTAAAAAAAAAACTTTTGCGTATTTTTAAAAACTTTTTTCTTCTGAAGGGGGCGGAATGTTTTTACTATTACTAACTAAAAGTTTGGAATTGAGGGCTCAATACTTTTTTCAGGATGGGTTTCGAAAAAAACTAAACCCAGAAAAAAATGCAAAATAAAGGTTTTGTAAAAAATTCATAAAAAATACAAAAATTGCTCTATCTTCAAAATTTTTTCATTCATCATATTTAAAATTAAATTTCCTACACTATAGTACAAAAAATATTTGTGTGGTGCGATTGGTTCGGGGTCTGTGAGGTAAAAAGTACCTAAAAGTGCAAAAAAACGCATAAAACATCAAATAACTTTTTTTCTATTAAAAATATCAAAAATCGAAGCCCGAGGTGCACATCTTCAGCAAAACTTGCACCAGTATACCAAATTTCATCTTTCTAGGCCTTACAGTTTTCCCGGGAAGCGCGCCACATACACACAAACATCTTATTTTATTATATTGTAACGGATTCGGTGCGACTTCCACTTTCTTGAAATGAAGACACAGTTCTTGATAAAAACACAGGAAATTTATTTACACTATGTACAGGAAGATCTTCAACCACTGCTAAATTATTCATCAGCAATTAAGCAATTATCACACAACACCGTAAACTCGACGTTTACACACGTATTTACTTCCAAATACGAAAACAACACAGCGAAATGCCTCGCTATAAACAGAGCAAATACACACGCTCAGTTCGAAATCCTCAATCGAAACTAACTGTTTATCCATCGCTAACGGCTTAAATACACCGAAAAGAATTTTCTCAAATATTCCACACGCTTCTCGAAATGCGTTGACCGTTATCAAATTTTTATCAATGAACAAAAAGGGAATAGGGGTCGTATATTTTAGCCATATGAAAAAGGGGTTGTATATTCATTACGGGAAACTATTTACAGGTTACGTTACTACAATAATTACTATTTACAGGATTTGTAACATTGCCCCCTTCCTAAGGACTGCACGTCCCGGGCGGTACAATCCCCAGAAAGGGTGCCAAACTTCTATCACAAGTTTACCAATATACACATTAATTAATAACTAATAGTGCAAAGGAAACACAATAATAACAAGAAATATTACTAAACATTAAAAGCAAAAATTAATTATCTACAACTTTTATGTTATCAACCATGGTTGTTTACATAATACTCATGAACTATGGCCATAGTATGGGGCTAACCGATCATAATGTACAACCCTAGGTTTTGCATTAGGTGATTTCTGGATCCTCACTACGACGTCATTTAGTCGGTTAAGGACTTTGTAGGGTCCA
The DNA here is from genome assembly GCF_026930045.1 of Uloborus diversus. Classification (NCBI taxonomy): domain Eukaryota; kingdom Metazoa; phylum Arthropoda; class Arachnida; order Araneae; family Uloboridae; genus Uloborus; species Uloborus diversus. The sequence continues at coordinate 147,108,410 of NC_072736.1, forward strand.
TCCCAATGCGACTGCAATTTGGGTGACAGACCTTTCCGTCGGATGGGATTCCATAACCAAACCTTGTCGCCTTCGTTGAATTCATGTCCAGTAGACCTTGTGTCGTATCGGGTCTTCATCTTCTCCGCCGCGATGTTGATTCGCTCTCGTGCGAAGTTATGAACGTCTTCCAACCGGGCCTGGAGATCCTGGATGTACTCCTCAGGCGATGAAGGCGCATCCGGAGGACGACCGAAGACGAGATCACAAGGTAGCCGAAGCTCTCGTCCGAAGAGCATCTGAGATGGGGCAAATCCGGTAGTCTCGTGGACAGCACTGCGGTAGGCCAGCAGGAACAAAGGTAGCTTCTTGTCCCAATCCTGTTGATTTCTGGAGACCATAAGCGAGAGATTATTTAGGATTGTGCGGTTAAATCTCTCCACCATGCCGTCCGATTGTGGGTGTAGTGGTGTTGTCCTAGTTTTCTCAATTCCGAAAATTTGACATAGGCCCTTAAACACAGCAGAGATGAAATTCCTCCCTTGATCGGAATGAATCTGCAAAGGTGTTCCATATCTCGAGATCCAATGTTGGACTAGAGTCTCTGCTACGGTGGTAGCCTCTTGATCTGGAATGGGAAATGCTTCCGGCCATTTGGTGAAGTAGTCGATGGAAACAAGAATGTATTTGTTCCCATCAGCAGTTCTTGGAAGAGGACCCAGGATGTCGATCCCAATTCGTTCGAAAGGAGCTCCAACGTTGTACAGATGTAGCTTCCCTCTGCTTCTCTTCTTCGGTCCTTTACGAGCAGCACAGGCGTCACAAGAATGGCACCACTTCTCCACGTCATCCTTCGCCTTGCTCCAGAAGAAGCGCTCCCGAACTTTATTGAGGGTTTTCAAGACACCAAAATGTCCTCCAGTCGCACTACTATGTATTTCTTTCAGAATATCTCAAATCCTTGATCGGGGAAGTAGTAACTGCCACCTAGATGTTTTGCCGTCGTCAGATTCCCATTTCCGGTGTAGCACGCCGTTCCGTAAATGGAGTGAGTTCCATAAAGCCCAGTATCTTTTTGTTGCAGGACTGAAGATAGAAACGTCCTGCCAGCTAGGGCGTCGACTGTCACTTTCCATGAACTCTAAAATTGGTTTTATGTCGGGGTCTTCAAGTTGATCTTTTCGAACTTGGTCGTCACTCCATGGATCAGGTTCTGATGATATTGGAGTCACTGTCACCTGATAGGCGGTAGAGCTAGTCGTTCCATACTGTTTCTCGATTCGGGAACAATAGTGGCAGTTCTCAGGACAGGGTCTCCTTGATAAAGCGTCAGCATTACCGTGAGATAACCCTTTTCGATGCTTGATTTCCATGTCATATTCCTGGAGCCGCTGTATCCATCTGGCTATCTGGCCTTCCGGATTTTTGAAGTTCAAAAGCCAAGTTAATGAGGCATGATCTGTCCGAAGCAGAAATTTTCGGCCGTAGAGGTAATGATGGAAGTGTTCTACAGCTTTCACTATGGCCAGTAACTCCTTTCTGGTGACGCAGTAATTTCGCTCCGATTTTGATAAGCATTTGCTCCAGTAAGCGATGACATGTTCATTTCCGTCAATTTCTTGGGATAAAACAGCTCCGATGCCCTCGTTGCTCGCATCAGTGTCCAGGATGAAGGATTTTTCAGGCTGAGGATAGGCGAGGATAGGCGTTGATGTTAAAGCCTCCTTCAGTCGTAGAAATGCATCTTCGCATTCTTTGGACCATTCAAACTTTTGCTTGCTCTCCGTCAGCTTATGCAAAGGTCGTGCAATGTTGGAAAAACCCTTTACAAACTTCCTGTAGTACGTGCAGAGCCCCAGGAAACTTCGCAGCTGATGGATGTCTTCGGGACGACTCCAACTCTTGACTGCAGATACCTTTTCTGGATCTGTTTGTACACCTTCAGAAGAGATGATGTGACCAAGGTAGTTCACTTCCCGGCGGAACAAATTACATTTGGACGGGCTTAACTTCAGATTGGCTTCCTTAAGCTTTTGCAGCACCTTCCTAAGATTTGCCAGATGTTCTTCGAAACTGCGTCCCACGATGATGATATCGTCTAAGTAGACCAGACAGGATTCGCAGGAAAGTCCTCTTAACACTGTCTCCATAAGACGCTCGAACGTAGCTGGTGCATTGCAGAGGCCGAAGGGCATCACTTTAAACTGCCATAAGCCTTGTCCAGTTGTAAACGCTGTCTTCTCTCGGTCATCAGGGTGTATCTCAACCTGCCAGTAGCCGCTCTTCAAATCCAGGGTCGAAAACCACTTGTGTCCGGAAAGAGTGTCCAAGGTGTCGTCTATCCGTGGAAGAGGGTAACTGTCTTTCTTGGTGATTTCATTCAGCCGTCGGTAATCGACACAAAATCTGGTGGAGCCATCTTTCTTTCGGACCAAGACGATGGGAGAGGCCCAAGGACTGGATGAAGGTTCGATTACATCATTCTCCTTCATCTCTTTCAGAAGGGTTTCAACCTCTTCCTTCTTAGCGAACGGTAGTCGTCTTGGATGCTGTTTAATAGGGGGGTGTTCTCCAGTGTAAATCCTATGCTGCGTTAAATTCGTACGGCCAACATCCTCCGATGTAGATGAAAACAGATGCTTGAAGTCGTCCACCAATTGTTCCGCAGCAGTTCTTTGATCCTTCGATAAGGGTGCACTCCCAATTAACTTCGATGTCAAGGACTCAGAAGACACATTCTCGGGGGAATTGATTCTTCTAATGATGCAGTTTACTGGAGTACAAGTTGCTAACACTTCACCTTTCCGGATATTCCTTGGCCTTTCACTCACGTTGGCGACTCTCACAGGAATTACATCCTTAGAAAGGTCCACAAGCGTAGATGCTACCAGCACTCCTTTTAAGTAATTGCTTAGGTTAGGGTATTCAATGATTCCAAATCGAAAGCTATTGCTTTCTGCAAGGGAGCCAGGTATTAATGATTCTGACCTTGAGGGAATCGATATATCTGTTTGGGCTATTATTTGATGAGCGGATTTTATATCACTTTCTGCAGGGAAAACGGCTATGTCTTCTCTCATCGAGTGCAGCTCATTAGTCTTGAAGTCGAGAGTGAAGTCATATTTCTTCAAAAAGTCCAATCCGAGAATGAAGGGGTCCGTGATGTTAGCGACGAATGCCGTATGATGGTAGGTGGCATTCCCAAACACTATTTCCAAGTCCACTTTACCGTCAATCTCGATCTTGTCACCTGTCACAGTCTGGAGACTTACGCGTGGCGATGTCCACAGCAGTTTCAATCCAAATTCACGAGCCACATCTGTCCTAATGATTGTCACATTGGCTCCAGTGTCAACAATCAGTCTGCAGGGGTTCCCATTTACATGTGCGTAAATGAAAAGTCCATCACTGCCACTACTAGAAGAGGAAATCTGCAGAGCTTTAGTGGTGGTGATTTCCTTCCCTCGCGTAGCTTGGCGAGTAGGACAACTCCTTCGCAGGTGTCCTTCACTACCGCATTTCCAGCACTTCTGCTCTTGTTTCTTTTGGGCTGTTATGTTGCTCAGATGTCTTGTCAAGTCACCGAGTTGTCTCTCAAGTTCAGCGAGGTGGGACGACCTGGAATCAGACTCATCAGCTTCCTGAGTCCGGATTAGATGGCGATCCACACGGGGTGCTTCTTGGGCGGCCTCGTATCTCATCGCATACACAACAGCAGAATTCAGGTCTTTGACATCCGCCATCCGTAGAGCTTTCTGGATTTCCGGATCTCGAACCCCGTCGATGTAGTAGTTGAGTGCCAGGTTGTCTCGAACATCCGCAGGGCAGTCGTAAAAAGCAAGATGAGACAGTCTCTCGATGTCCGCCGCAAGCTCTTGCAGGGTTTCCCCAGTTTTCTGGAAACGGGACTTCAACTGGAGTCGGCTGAAATCTTTCTGGCACTTCTCACCGAAGCGAAGCTCCAACGCAGCTGTGAGGGCGGCGAAATCCAGGCGCTGGCTGTCCGGAAGGGTCTGGAGAATGTCCGCTGCGTCACCTCTCAGGGATGCTGCAAGATGACAGGCCTTGGTAGCAGAGTCCCATCCGTTCGCTTCCGCCACTATCATGAATTGAGTTTTGTAAACTTGCCACGAAGTTTTCCCATCAAATGTGGCAAGTTTAATGGACGGTCGAGCAACCGATGTGGGAGCGCCAAACTGTACAGACCTGCTTTCCGCGGTCGCCAATCTCCTTTCCACGTCCTTAAAGATCTCTTCTTTAAATAGATGAAATCTTCTATCTTCATCTTCAAATTTATTTTCTACAGCATTGAATCGGCTTTCAACGGTATTAAATTTTTCTTCAATAGCATCAACTCGATGCTCTATGTCATTAAATTTATTTTCCATCACAGTCTTTACCGAAATAAGGTCGTTTTTAATTTCTTCTTGGTTAGACGTCAAGTCCTTTTTCAGCACCGTTAAATCGCTTTTTAACTGGTCTTGATTTGCCAACATACTTGCAGTCAGATCACTTTTTAATTGTTCTTGATTAGCCGCCATATCATTTTTTAATTGTTCTTGATTTGCAGTAAAACTTTCAGTCAAATCACTTTTTAATTGGTCTTGATTAGCCGCCAATTCATTTTTAACAGAGTTGATTGCATCAAGCAGTTGTTTTAATTGTTCATCCATTGCGCGAGTAATCACCATAAAATTAAAGTCCAAATTCAAAAAGTTTTTATGAAGAAATGTCCAAAGTCACACTTACTGCAAGAAAGTCCTGAAGTAGCCCCACGTTGGGCGCCAAATTGTAACGGATTCGGTGCGACTTCCACTTTCTTGAAATGAAGACACAGTTCTTGATAAAAACACAGGAAATTTATTTACACTATGTACAGGAAGATCTTCAACCACTGCTAAATTATTCATCAGCAATTAAGCAATTATCACACAACACCGTAAACTCGACGTTTACACACGTATTTACTTCCAAATACGAAAACAACACAGCGAAATGCCTCGCTATAAACAGAGCAAATACACACGCTCAGTTCGAAATCCTCAATCGAAACTAACTGTTTATCCATCGCTAACGGCTTAAATACACCGAAAAGAATTTTCTCAAATATTCCACACGCTTCTCGAAATGCGTTGACCGTTATCAAATTTTTATCAATGAACAAAAAGGGAATAGGGGTCGTATATTTTAGCCATATGAAAAAGGGGTTGTATATTCATTACGGGAAACTATTTACAGGTTACGTTACTACAATAATTACTATTTACAGGATTTGTAACAATATGTACTAGCCGCCTGCGGCGACCAGCTGGTTCGCCTTCTTACGCCATTCGCCTTTCTATGCAAGCAGCCACCTACGGCGGCTGTTTGGCTAACTTGTCATTTACCTTTTACTTCAAGTTTGCCGCCTTCGGCGGCTGTTTAAATAAATTTGGCAGCAGTATTAATCAATTCATCTCTATCTTTTTTTGTGTCATTCACATTTTTACGCCAAGATTGCCGCCTTCGGCGGCTATCTACCTTTACGATCTTTCCTTAATTTTCTTATCCATCTCTATTTATTTTAACCTCCCCGCCCGTTTCCTAATAAAAACAAAGATCACTCGAAAAACCGCTTTTTCTTTTATTTAAGTAGAGCAAAAAAAAAGTTATCTCCAAAATTCCCCGTAGTGTGCAAAAAGTAGCGTTTGACAAAAAAAAAATTCTCGCTGTTTTTATTGAACTAAATGCGCTCCCTAAATAAAACAAAAAAAGGAAAGAAAAAAAGAAGCAAGCGCTGCCAGAAAAACACGTGGTCATCACGTCATAAAATGTAGAAGTCAGCTATATAGTAAAAAAAAAAAAAAACATTTGTAGAAAGATTAACATTTGTTTGCGATTAAGATTCCATCGTAAATATCGAATCGAAATCCAAGTAGTGACGTCAGAAGCATAAAAGATTGAAGAACGCTTTTTTTCGACCGATCCGTGGAAAGACAATGTGTTCAGCATTAAAAAAATTTATAAAAAAAAAAAAAACTATTACGTATTTTTAAAAACTTTTTTCTTCTGAAGGGGGCAGAGTGTTTTTACTATTACCAACTAAAATTTTAGAATTGAGGGTTCAATACTTTTCTCAGGATGGGTTTCGAAAAAAACTAAACCCAGAAAAAAATGCTAATTAAAGGTTTTTTCAAAAATCTATAAAAAATACAAAAATTGCTCTATCTTCAAAATTTTTTCATTCATCATATTTAAAATTAAATTTCCTACACTATAGTACAAAAAACATTTGTGTGGTGCGATTGGTTCGGGGTTTGTGAGGTAAAAAGTACTAAAAGTGTAAAAAAACGGATAAAACATTAAATAACTTTTTTTCTAATTAAAATATCAAAAATCAAAGCCCAAGGTGCACAAGTTCAGCAAAAACTACACCTGTGTACCAAATTTCATCTTTCTAGGCCTTACCGTTTTCCCGGGATGCGCGCCACACACACACAAACATCTTATTTTATTATATGTATGTATAGATAGATAGATAGATGCTCAAGCAAGAATTGACAACACCACAATATTATCCAGCAATTTCTTCACGCTTACTATGTCGCGTGAAAAAGCAAATAATAATAAATTTTCACTAACTTTTAATTGCTTCTAGCGCGTTTTCTAGCCATTTTAGCGGATTGGCATTTTCGAACGGTAAACCGGGTAGAACGTGTTTTATAGTATTTTGCACGAGCTTTCCAACCATACCAAGCTCGAAGCGCTAAAATGCATTTTTCATGTAGAAAGAGCTGTTTAAAAAAACAATTAAAACTTAATGTTTCACGTTTCTAACAATGAATTTCAACAATGGAAAAGAGATAAAATTAAAATTTTTGAGTTTCGCTAACTAAAAACGCTTATAACTTTTTTTCTAGTGGATTTAGGTTATTGGACCTTGGGCGCCCTGACAATTTTTTTCGTTAGGAGTGTTTTTTAAAGACCTTTCCAACCATATCAAACGTTCGATTTCAAAAAATTTTATTGATAACACTAAAACTCGGCAATAGCTACCGAACAAAAAAGAATGAAGGAAATCGGTTCACAAACAGAGGAGGAATCGGTACCGAAAGAAAACGGCTTGCCTATTAATATATAAGGATAATAATAATAGTAGTAGTAATAATAATAATAATAATAATAATAATAATAAAAAAATAATACTAATAATGGTCATTCCGTAGTGGGGAGTAGAACGTAACAATCGCAGCTAATTTTCTAACTCTTTTTACTTAAAACCTGAAGTAAAAAGATTTTTTTTTTTTGTTTTGTTTAATATGCAGATTTAAAATACTCAAGGTGACTATTTTTCATTTCTACCAAGAATTTGAAATCAAATAATCGCTGATAGGTATTTTTCAGCAAAAAAGGCATTGTGACTAATGTAACATTTCTGCAACCCCGAGAAACAATGCTTATGTTACGAGTCAAATTTTTCTGAAAGTTACGCAGGCATTTGAAATTTGCTGATATATTTGTAAGGTAAACAATCTATTTTTAAAAACATTCAACATTTTTAATAGTTGTATTATGGTTCTTTCTTTACTTCTTTTCTACATTAGTGTAAGAAATTGAATGGAAGGATTCAGCTTATAATTAACTCAATTTGAATGTGCCCCCCCTCCCCCCAAAAAAAACTGCTTTTACCAACTGAAAAATATAATTTTGGACTAATTAAATTCTAAATATCTCTCTTTTAAAAAGTCAACTTTATACAAGTTGATAGTTTCACCAAATTCTAGTATTCTGTCAATATACTCGTTATCGTCATAAGAAACTCCGTAGTACTTTTCAACGACATATTATTTGTCTTTCTGTTTCCCATAGGTTGTCCATGGCAAAATGTACTTGGTCTCAGAGGATGGGATCTTTAAGGTATACTGATTCATTGAACGAAAAGTGTAAAGTTCTTGAATTAAAATGTAATATTGAAAAAAAAAAAAATCAAACATTTTTCAGAATGCATTTTAATTCCAGGTATCACCGAAAATGTTTAAATTTCGAAATCATCATTCATGATGTAATATGCTGCAGCAGCGTTTATTGTCACTGTATCATATAACATCTTCAAGAGTTTTCCATCGAGTTGCCATTACTTCATTTTAATAATTAGTAGAGCCATTTTCTTTAAAAAAAAACCGTTCTCCTTTGCTAGTGTTTTTTTTCTGAATTCTTTAGCTTGGATTCTTGTGTTAAACGCATATTCAGCAGAGTACTCATTTTGCTTCACCCACCCTTCTTTTTTAAAAATAATAATTCTTCTTTCAAAATGAAGCATTTCTTTTTAAAGAAGACCTTAAAAAAGTCCTTTTTTAAGCAGACAGAAGGTGTACATTCTAACATTATTACAGGAATTTATCACCCTAAATATTTTTAATCCATGTAGAATGTCTACTTATACAAAATTGTTAATAAAAATGTACATTAAATTAAATAAGTTTTAAATAATAGCAGTCATTTTTAAAATGTCAGGTTAGTTACATCTAACTGTTACGTTAGTCACAGCTCAAATGTTACGTTTGTCTAACTAATGTATCTAAAATGAATATATAAATATCTACTGTATCTAAAATAAATACAGTGGCTTCCAAAAGTGTTCGCACACCTACGACTTTCAATGAAATAGGCCCTTATTCATTGGTTGGAATTAATTTTTCGGAATAGGTATTAGACGGAATAGGTAATTATAAGATCTATGATTAATTTTTAACAAAACTACATGAAAAGTTTTTAGAAAATATATTAAAACTTTTTTTTTAAATCAAAAACCAAAAAAAAAAAGCTAGAAATTTTATCCCACAAAAGTCTTTGTACACTTTAAAAAATGTCTATATATTATTGAATAATCTAACTTTTTATTAATTTATTATTTAGTAGAATATCATTCAACATCCACAACAGCTGTTGAACGTCTGAGAATAGATTTCAATGTTTTTTTCTTTTTTTCTTTTTTGTGTAATTTCTGAGTAAGTGTTCAACTACACTTCGAGTCTTACTTTTTCTAGCTCTGTTTTCGTTTCAAAGTCGTATTTTCGTAATCTAGCCTCCAGAAATCTCTAAATATGTTACATTAGGTTCAAATCTGGAGACTGAGGGGATATTTTCTCAACTTTAGGACAACTTTCGAAGCACTAGACGCAAACGTTGAAAACCGTGTGCTTCTTATCGTTATCTTGATAAAAAACGAAGTTGCTTCCGATAAACCCAATTTTTGGCTAAGAGTTTAAAATTGTTTTTCAAAATATTTAAATAAACAGCATGATTCATTATTTCATCAAAAAATTTCAAGCTACCAAGTCCTGATGCTGATATGCACTCTCACACAAAAACACCTTCACCATCCTGATTAACTGATCCAACTAAGTTCTTCGGATAAGGTTCCTCATTTTTTGATCTATTTACAATTATACAACAATTTAACTAAAAATGTTTTTAACTAAAAATGTTGAATTAATTTTCATCTGTAAGTAAGACGTTATTCCAAAACGTTTTGAGCTTATTTATCATTGATTTTGCGACGAAAAGCGTAAGCTTTCGGTTTTTCGCACGAACAAGAAATTTCTGCGGGAAGAGGTCCCATTTAATCCAGCTAATCAGAGAACTTGGCGAACAATTTTAGGTGAAAACTAAATGATAAATTTTTTCTTTAAATTCTGCAGAAACTTTTACAGCACTCAAATGTGTATTTTTCATAAATTTTTTAACTGCAAATCTCCAATCACGCTTTGTTAACTTTGCCGATTTACTTTTTCTTGTTTTCGGTCCGATTCTTTTCTTAAAGCATTTTATCAAGCACTTTACTATAGAATAGAATAAATTAACTAATTTAGAGACATTTCAAACCAATTTACCGCTACTGTGAGGAAAAAACTCAAATTTCGAATGGTGTTTGTTGTTTTATTCGAATATCAGCCATTTTAACTTAATAAGCAAAATATTAAGGAATAAATAAACAAAAAATTAAAGCCAAATGACTTTTAAGGGTCAACACAATGCAAAAATAATAAAAAAACGGCATTTGATAATTTTATTCATGAATTTATTATTTGAATGTACGATGACTTTTGTGACAAAAATTGCGTCATTGAAATTTTAAGGGAATGGAGCGATTTGAGAGGTTTTTGTCCTGTATGCTTTTGAGACGGGAAGCTCCATCTCCCCTTGGGCGGGGGGAGGTCTCCCTTGGAATTGAATTGTGTTATTTCTCTGTCTCTTCATTTTTTGACCCATTTCAAGAAGAAGATCCGTGAATATTTTGAAAAAACTACTGGGTTTTATTTAGAATGACATAGGAATGATGTGAAAAAATATTGGACTTCATATTCGAATTCAGTTTCGCGTTATTTTGGTTTTACTAAAAAATTTCAAAGTGTACGAACACTTTTGGGAGCCACTGTATTTTTTCACTTTTAAGTAGATATGATACAAATGTAAGAAAATAAAAAGTGTTAACTGGTAGAATTATCTGGTTTAGTTTTTAAATAGAAAATTGTACATTTTAGTGTCTAACGCAGCGCAAATATTTTCAGTGAAATAACCAAATTAAAATACCTATCTTATAACATATCTAAAAAGAACAGTCACTTTTATTGGACCAGCATCTAATCTTTTCCAAAAAACATAGTTCTTTTAAAATTTTTCAATATGTTTACATTACGCAAGAAAACTTAGACATGTTTCTTGCGCATGCTAAGCCTTTTCTACAACCTTGCACGTTCCTAGCCAGAAGCAAAGCACCGAATGAAATTTTTGCAAACTGTTACTAAATTTATATATTCCAGAAATTATGATGAATGAAAGGATAGGTCTCAATTAGGGCTTTGTGAAAAAAAATTCTGAGACCGAGGTTGACATTTCTATGGAATGACCCATAATAGTAATAATAAAAATTAAAAAAATGGTAATAATAATAATAACAACAACAATAATATTAACAGTATAATAAAATAATAATAATAGCAATAATATAAATATGGTAGTAATAACCATAACAACAACAACAATAATAATAATAACAATAGTATAATAAAATAATATTAATAGCAATAATGCAAATAAAAATAATGGTGATAATAATGATAATAAAAACAATAATCTTAACAGCAATAAAAAATAATAATAGTAATAATAAAATCTTAATAGTGATAAAAATTGTAATAATAATAATAATAATAATAATAATAATAATATGCTGCAATAAACAAATAATGACAATGATGTAATAAAATAATAACAATAATATAATAATAACAATATAATAATAATATGTAATAGTTATTATATTTTGCTAGCGAACGAAGAAAATATTTGAGATCAATGAAAACTAATTTTCATCCATAAGCTCATTATTTTTTGCATTGAAAAAGGCGTTCCCTGTAACGCCGAAACACGTGTCTGCTGTAATTTGCAAATTTGTGCTACTTCTAACGTTGTTTTGTCTTACTTTAAGTTACAGTCGTTTAACGAGCGTAAATGTACCGCGATATTTGTTCGTTAAAACCGAGTGATCGTAAAAAGCGAGTTCGTGAAAAAAAAATCATAAAAATTCATCATAGTTGCTTTTTTTATTCTTTTTAATCACTGTGCAGTTCGAAAGAAGTTGACTTTGCTTTGAACTGTCTGAAGTCTCTTTCTAATGTCATATTTTTTGAGGAATACACATGTATACAGTATACACATATGTAATTTTTAAATGTTTCTTTTCTCCACAAATTAAAAAAAAAATGTCATCGCTTGTTCTCAGGATTTATGATAAAAAAAAAAAAAAAAAGCTCGCTGAAAACGGGGTTTGCTTGTTAAAAGCGAGTTATTCTCCCTTGACTTAACATAGTACCAACTAAGTATTTCTGATTTCCTCGCGAAATCCGAGTTCTAGTTAAATCAGGGATCGTTATAAGCGAGTTCAACTGTACTTTGCAAATTCGACATGAACTTTGAAAAATAGTTACAGTGTCTGTAAACTATTTATAGAGTCGGAGTTGTTTTCGATGTTAAAATTAGTCTAAGACACTTAAACTATTGAAAATAATGACTCTGGACTCTAGATTTCTATAAACCAATTTTCAGGGATACATACCCACGAAGGGAGGGTAGTTCACGGCGCAGACTGCTCATTAAAATTTTAGGGGAATGGAGCGATTTGAGAGGTTTTATTGATCTTTGGAGGGGGACTCTTGTCCTGTATGCTTTTGAAGCGGGATGCTCAATCTCCCCTTGGGAGGGGGGAGATTGAGCATCCTTGAAATTTGTGTGACTTTTGAGAGTTACATCACTAACTATTAACTTGCCAAAACCTAACGCGTTGCCTATCTTCAGCCAGTGGCGTATATGAGCAGTGGCGTACTGGGTCGATAATGTGTGCCGGGAAAAAAACACTTGACCGGCGCCTTCTCCTATTTTCGTAACCCCCCCCCCCCGATCCGCCAAGCTCAACTAACAAATTAAACTTGACGAACTTCCTATTAGAGGAGTATATAATCCTCAGCCCTTTATGAGGACTGAAGCTTTTGCGCTCCCTCCAGTTCGTCGAAATGAGAGATTTCTTTTCTTTTTTATCTTCCTTGGGTGATATTAGAAAAAGGGGTGTTCTGGGTATTTGTGGGGGAGAGGGTATGCTCAACCCGAAGTTTTTCGAAACTGAAGTCCAAAACGCGATTGCGGGAAAATCTTAGATAACGTTAGTGAACGTAGAAGGAATGAGATTTGGGACTCTTCATGGAAATTTTTCGAAATAAGTCTCAAATGCGCAATATAGTAAGCCATCGTAGGTGAAGTTAGGAGGGTTGGGGTTCGGAAAAACTCCTCGGAAGTTTTCCGATATTGCAGTCCTAAAAACGAAAACTCAGACTGTTTTTAAGAATTTTGTAGCAATGCTGAGGTCGGAGGTTCTCCATCGGAGTGTTTTTGAATACTAGGTTCTAAAAACGAAATTAATGATGTGGGGAGGTGAATTGTTCAGATCTTTTCCTCCGGATTTTTTTTAAATTAAAGCCCTAACGTAACTGTAGACTATCTTTGTTGACTTCAAGGATGAAGATTGGGCATTCTCCTATGAAAATATTTAGAAGTTCGAGTCCTAAAAAAATAAAAGAATGACTATTTTTTAATAATTTTGGGGAGGGATAGAGTCGGGGACACACTCACTGAAATTATTCAAAATTGAAATCCTAAATACGCCTTCGTCTGTCATCTTTGATAACTTCAGGTGAAAACATGGGTTTTGGGGACTTTCCCTGGGAATTTTTTTCAAAATTGAGGTCTTAAATACGAAATTTTAGACGATCTTTAATAAGGGAAAACGGGGCGTTTGAGGGGTTGTCCCCGAAAATTTTTTGATATTGAAGTCTTAAAAACGTAATTCCAGACTTTTGGCTATCTTTGATAAAACCTGAAAATGAAAAAATGGAGATCGGGTTACTCCTCTCCGCCAATTTTTCGAAATCAAAAGTTCGAACATCTAAAAATTAAACTTTAGACGAAGTTCTCTAAATTTGTGACAGGATTCTCGTGGACGTGGGAGGGGGAAGCTTTCCCACAAAGTTTTTCTTTAAATTGATGACATGAAACGCTGTTTTAGATGTTATTAAATGTGGGACTGTTACTGTTGCTACTTTTTTCAGGGGTCAACGACAGTAAAAAGCCTCCCCCCCCCTATGAAATTGGTGGCCCATTAATTGTTTCAAACGTATTTAAAATTAAGGGAAAGAGAATGTCTTCAGCTTCTGGTTTAAGAGTCTGGTCATTACTACATCTAAATATTGACAATATGAACCTAATCATGAGAATAATATTCATTCAAAAATAGGTGTGGGGTGCGAGGGCTTGTTCCCCGGAACTTTTATGATTTTGTAGTTTTCAAAATGCATTTTAAACGATTTTTGGTCATGTTAGGAGGAGAAGAGGAAAGGCGGGGCTCCCTCGTCCATTTTCGGGATTGAAACGTTAAAATTAAAAAAAAAGGGGTTCTGAGGCTCTCCCCGGGAATTTTTTTCGAAACTTTGGCTCTTGAAACACAGTTTTAGACGATTTTGGTTGTATTATGGAAAGGAGATATTCGAGGGTCCACCCCGGAAAATTTTCTAATTTGGGGTTTTAAAAGTGCATTCTAGATTAGCTTTGGTAATGTTACGGGCTGAAGATGTTCGTTGATGCTCCACGACCATATTTCGAAATTGAAACTTTAAAAACGCAATTGTTGATTATATGTGATTTTTTTAGAAAGAGGGGATTGAGCTCTTCCCCGAAATTGTATCTGTAAAAACGCAGTTAGTTTATCTGCGGTGATGTTATGGGAGGAGAGTTTCGGGGGCCCACCCTCGGGATTTTTTAAACGTAACACGTATTTTTCGTAAAAACGTATCTGTAGTCTATCTTTGGTAACATTAGAAGGGCCGGCAATGTTTTGACATTGAAATCTTAAAAACACGATTGTAGGCCGTCTTTGGTAACGTTAAGAGGACGGGCATTTTTGTCCGAATTGGAAGCTCTAAAAACGCAATTTTAGTTGACTTTAAATGATGTTAGGGAGAGGAAGCTCTACCCTGAAACGTTTTGAAATTCAAATCCTTAAAACAAAATTTAAGACAATCGTTAATTATGTTGGAGCGAGGGAGAGGATCGTTCCCCAAGAAAATTTTCGAGATTAGCTCACCGCAGCTTTTAGACGATCATTGGAAGTGTTAGCAGGCGACGACGTTTAAAGGCTCTCCTTCGGAAATTTTCCAAAATTGAAATTCCAGAAAAGAATTGTAGATTATGTCTGACGATGATATTAGGCAGTTCGGAGGCTCCTCTCAGAAAGCTTCAGAAGTCTCAAAAAAAAATCAGAAATCCAAAGGACGACCACCATTGGTGTATTAGAGGGAAGGGAGGGTCGGGAACCTCTGGAACTTTTAGAAATTCAAGTCCTAAAACCGAAATTTTAGGCGATCTTCAATGATGGAGTGGGGGCATTTCTCGAATGTTTGAGTGGGGGCGCTCTTCTGGAAGCTTTTTAAAATTTAAATCCTAAGTACGTTCGTAATTTTAGGCCATCTTTGATGACGGTAGTGTTGAAAACGCTCCCTTAGTTTTCCTTTTTTACACTCAAACCATTTGAGTGCTTTGGTTTTTCAATGAGGAAATTTTAAATTACCAGCCTGATAATTTTTACTTGTGTGAAATGCAAGCGTTTGCGACTCTAATGAGAAACTTTAAAGATGCGGTAGTGGATTTGTGCTCAGGCATTCTTGGACATTTTTATACAATGGTAACAATGCATGGTGATGGACCGTCTTAAGAGATGACGGCGCCCAGGGCGAATATTTTCTGGCGCCCCAACCCTCCCAGACTCTAACAGAATAAGGAGCGTATAATGGAAAAATACCTAATATTTTATATTAATTTTTACAAAGTTGAACATGTAGTTTGAAATTTATGTCTGTCATAATAGTAAGAAAGTAAATCAATTGTGTTGGTTAAAAAAAATCATATTTAAAGAAAAAAATGAAATAAAATTCAGCAAGCCCTTCATATCTTGGGGCCCGAGGCGATCGACAACCCTCTTATTACTATCAATGCTTAACGGATGACTGTATGATAAAAAAATCCTGCTCAGAAGAAAATTCTGGTAGCACCACCAACTTAAGCCACTCAATACAATCCTCAAACAAAGCACATTTTAATCACGTACGGTTCCTGAATTCAGAATATGAAGCATATTTAAATATTTCCAGATTTTTTTTGGGGGGAAGGGAAGTGCAATGCGAACAAGCTTCGAAAAAAAAATTGTTTCAAGAACATTTAAAAAATTTCATTTCGCCCTTCTTTGGCACTCCCCCCCCCCCCCTCGTGCTCGGCGCCCTACATAGTCGCATGCTAAACTCGGATCGGCGCTGTATATATAGTATCTTCTATAACACAAGTATTAGACCTGTAATTTTGATTCCCAAACTGTTTAGGGGGGGGGGGGTAAATCAAGTCTTCATGGGAGCACAGCGCCGGCGCCACGAAATTTTTAATTACTTCACAATAATTAACGAAATATGAAACTGTTGTAATATTCCGCAGAGCTCCTGAATCATGAATAACACTAAAGGACTATGCAATGCTGTTTACCAAATTTGTTCATTTTTTTCCTGTTAGTTATGATTATTTACATTAATGGCAAATATAGGGAAGGAACTATACGTGTGTGTGTGTGTGTGTAAGGCTGCAGCCGCACTCCCCGCCCGTAAACTATAGTGAAACCGAAGTTTTTGCTTTTCTTTTGCTTCGCTGGAAGCGATATCAACATGAAATTAAAAAAGTTTCGACCTCAGCCCATCCCCCCTCCCCGGACTAAAACATTTACTTTGCTACTGAGTTATAAAGAGAAGGGCGCCGTAGGAGGGTTAGATATCCAAAATGTGATGTAGGCGCCTTGATTCTAAAAAATATTGGAACCACGGGAATTACCCAAAAATTTTAATCTAAAGGTTTATTAGTTTCAATTGAATTCAAGTCGGCGCTGAATGTTTACTTATTGTTGTTTTGACGATTCGTGAATTGATAGTTAAAAAAAAAAAATCCTATGAAGTATATCACTTTTATTTTGAAAAAAGAGGGGAAAATTCCGACACCATTTTTTTTTTTTTTTTTTGGGTGAAGGAAGTAGATTTGGATGGGAACGAGAAAAACATTTTACATTAATGTTTTTGAATAAACCAATAAATGGGGGTTACTTTGATTTTAAAAAATCCTATTACGTAGTTTTATGATGTCAAGTCGTCTTATTCTGGCGCCGCAATATCCAGTACAAAGTCCTTAAAAAAAAAAAAAAAGAAAAGAGTATGGCACCGGCGCACCGGGAATTTTCCCGGTATCCCGGCGGCCCAGTACGCCACTGTATATGAGGGGCGGGCGGAGGGGCATAACCTTATGCCTCATCCCCTCTCCCGTGAAGCCCAAAAACTCCCCCCGGGAGGGGGGGTCCATGGCTCAGACTGCGCCATTGAAATTTTTAGGGGGGCGTAATCTCACAGGGTTTCTGATCTTAATTGGGGGGTGGGGTACTTCGCAGCATTGGAGAAGGTGCGCCACTGCACTTATATAGGGGGTGGGCAATCCTGCTATGTGTGTATGTGAATATACATCGATATATATAGATATATATGTGTGTGTGTGTGTGTATGCAGGAATGTTTGTGTTTTTAGTGGTCGCCTGCCCCCGTCCTCTCCATGAAAAAGTTATCTGTTTCACTGTTTTCAGCTATTCAAGTTTTTTAGTGATCCAACTTCTGATTTGATAGGGTGAAAATCTGCGGACATGTATCAGAATTTTTACAACTAAAATGTATTGTTAGAAAAAAGGAAAACAAAGTACGTACACTACTTTTTTTTACGTGGCAAACATTACGATTATTTTTAATGCTTAGAGTGGTAAAATCCGTTCTTTGCATCTTTGAAATTTTTTTTAATGTCCGAACGATTTAATCATGCGGCTGATGTTATAGCGCGCCATCTAGTGGCTTTAATATAAAGTTAAAGCAATTTAACCAAATTGAATTCAATTAGTACTTTCGGTTTAAAAATAATCTTCATAATGTTAATTATAACAACGGCATTTATTTTTTGATGCATAAAATGCTCTTACTTACTTACATAATATACCTTACACATTCGTTTTTCTCTACCCAAAATTAGTAGGAATTGACTATTTAAAATCAGGATGCAGACAAAAAGTTCTTTTTTGTTGACTAGTGAATTGCACAGAGAAACTAATGCTCCTTCAATATTCTGAGAGACTGAAGGGAAAAACAGAAACAGTTTAACATTTTAATTTTAATTTTGAGATAAGACAATCTTAATTTGCCTACGCGACAATTCGCGCCAGTCCATTAACTTGTCGAGTCACGAGATGGTTTAAAACCCCTTCAAGTCTTCTCAAATCATTTTTTAAAGTTAATTCAACACTTAATTGCTTTGCATAAAAAAGGAGGTGCTTGCTAGATTTCAGCCTAAAGCTAAATAATCGAAAAAGAAGAAAGCGAAACTTTTTAAAAAAAAAAGAAAGAAAATCTATAAATTTTGAAAAATTTGCCTTTTTTTCTCTAAATGTATCTAGAGCAAACACGACCTACAAAAGATCTTACAACACCATTGAAGCCACGGGTCATGCCGCCAGTTCATACAACCTGCAAAACAAACCTATGAAATACAACTGTGCATGTATTCTGTGTGTGAGTATGTTCAATGTATGGTCCTAGTGTGTGTGGTCCAACAGGTGAGCCTTTTTATACCTGATTCTTAGCTCCAATCTTGACTGCTCACGTGGCTTCTCCTCTTCAATCCTGAAAACACGTTATGCTCAAAATACAACAAAAACAGAAATTCATTTCCTATTAAAACTGTTTGCTACATGCTTCTCAAGCTATAAAATATTTCATATCATCTAAAGTAATGAAACTTAAAATTTATTTTACGCTTAACATTATTTAACATCGTATTCTGGTATTGAAAATGTTATCCAAATGCACCTATACTTTCGGACTGCTTCATTTTAACAATTTTCTAACTATACAAATAAAAATTAGTATACGTAACTAAGGAATTAATATTGAGGGTTTCAAAATTAATTATTTTTTTAAGGGTTTTTTTCCAGCTTAATTTATGTTCATCAGATTGGTAATTTTAATGCTACATATATAACCATGCCTAAAATCAAAAATTGAAACATTTTTGAGGTTACAAACAACAAAAAAGGAACAAAAATGAGGTTAATTGCCAAAAACTCATAAAAATAATGTTTTGTTATTACTTTCAAATTATAGATTAAAAAAAATATTCACATCGTGCAATTCGCATAATTTTGACAGAAACATTTGTAAAGCAATGAAATGTTGTAAATAAACTAGGGATTGTAAACCTTCACCTCAGTCCAAGCATAGATACAACCATGAAGTAAAAACATTATATGCAATACATTACATGAAATTAAAACGTAATATATAATACAACACATGAAATGAAAACATACAGTAACAAATCATTTTCATGACATTTAGGCACAAATATCAAAAAGTAAAATCTTTAGATGCTAAGATTTTATTAAGGCTGTACATGCCGACATTAAATATGTTTTCAGTTCAATACAATTCATCAATACGATTAATAACTTAATACAATTCATTAGTAACTGCCTTGACTTTATCAAGTGCCCAAGAGGTAGGCTAAAAATCTTGATTAAAACTGAGACATGTCATATTTTTTAAATAATGCAAGCTCTTGGCAAAAACAGTTTCAGTGAAACAGCCAACTCTGAGAAAAAAAAATCTTTAAAAAGATAAATATAAAATTGGGATACACATTTTAATAAATTTAACTGGTTCAAACGAATTTCCTGTTTCTGCGAAACGTTAATTTTTGAAGGATATAAATTTTGACTAAAGTAATTGAAAATGGTTTGTTTCTTTGCTTTGTAATTATTGATTGAATCCAAATCTTTATCTTTATCTTTACTAATAATAAAGCTGAAAGTCTCTCTGTCTGGAGGATGTCTGGATCTCTGTGACGCGCATAGCACCTAGACAGTTCGGCCGATTTTCATGAAATTTGGCACAAAGTTAGTTTGTAGCATGGGGGTGTGCACCTCGAAGCGATTTTTCGAAAATTCAATTTTGTTCTTTTTCTATTCCACTTTTAAGATCATTTCGCCGAGCAAAATTATCATAAGATGAACGAGTAAATTACCAAGTTATCATAACGGGTAACCGTAACGTGGGCAAGCCAACTGGCGAGAAATTCACCATGCATTATTTGTAAATATACAGGCGAACCAAATAACCTTTTAATTTTCAACTACGGGCAAAGCCGTGCGGATACCATAAGTATATTATAAAAATCTAATAGTGTCGCAGCAGCCAACGAAATCATTGAAGCGTTATTACGTAAAGTCAAGTCGAATTTCATGATCAATGTTTAAAACTTCAAGAAAGGCAAAAAGAGGTTAAATGCTAGTGTTCGCAATAAATTAAAATATTGGAATTTAGCACTGTTATACAAATTTGTTGCACGTTTTTGCCTTTATCCAACAGAATCATCTAGTAGGTGTCCAAGGTGGGAAATTTTGATACTTCAAATGTTGGCACAATAGCCAAATTTTGTAAATATACAATCTTGCAAGATCGACAAGGTTGAAAAAATTCTCGTTCTGAAAGGAAATGTTCGCGATTCCGGGGGATTACTGAGTGAAAGCGAATAGGAAGCAACAACACCCTAATACACTAAAACATTAAAATAGTTAGGGATTTCTTTTGATATGACCGTAATTCAATTCAATTTGAGAGCACTGAAAACAAACGCTTTTCGACATTTGTCTCATTTCAAACCATGATTTTTAAATAAAATTAAAAATACTCACGATACTTCATAAACGATGATGGTGCCCATGAAACCGCAATCTCTCTGAAAACAATTTAGACGTTCCAGTTTTTCAAATAGATATTTCAAATAGTCCAGACAACTTAGCAAACACATGGTTGATACGAGGTTGCCATAGTTAAACTCAGTCCGTAGGAGCTTCTGTGGCTCAGAGGTAGAAGCTTAGCTACAAATGCCGGAGATCGTAGGTTCGATTCCACATATGTGCTTATACTGTAAATCCTTCTTGTGTTATTATACGTTAATACGGATGTCCAAACCTCAAGGCAATGGCACCACAAATCTTCATAGCGGTTATTAGCTATGAAGTCGATCACAACAACAAAACAGAGCTCCTGTAAAAAATATTTAAACATAAATTAAGTTCAGTGCAGAAAAAGGGGAGTTTTTCTTTTTTTTCTTTCTTACTGGAAAACTAAGTGCTAGTGGATTGGCTGTATCTAGGCATGGGGCATGGGCTATCAAAGTGCCTTGGGATAAAATTGTCATTCAAAGCCCTAAAACGTTCATGCACTCACATATTATATCAAAACGAGCTGATGTGTGCATCACATGACTTTCTTTTACTCCAATTTTAATGTCATTTTCCCATTATTGGCAATTTTAATGTCATTCAATAGTAAACACTCTAAATATCACCAACAGTAGCCAAGTTGAAGCCAAATTTAAAAAAAATAATAATAATGGCCAAAATTCTCGCCAAGTTGGCGACAAAACTTGGCGACCAAAAGACTGGCGATATATCGTCAAGTGTCCGACAAATTATAACACCACTTGAGTTTACATGAAATTAACAATGATTTCCTTTTAAAAAGGGACATAAGTCCCCCTTAGGAACATCCGAATGCAACCAAAAGAGAAGGTGCACAACTAGGCCCCACTAGGAGTCTACTTACCAAATTTCAACTTTCTAGGACATGCCGTTTTTGAGTTATGCGAGATACATACACACATACGCACATACATACGTACATACGGACGTCACGAGAAAATTCGTTGTAAATAATTCGGGGAACGTCAAAATGGATATTTCGGGTGTCTGTAGGTTTCTAGGCATATATCCACGTGTGGTCGGGTCGAAAAAAAAAAAACTCAACATTCATTCGGGGGTGAGCAAAATGGAAATTAAGGCCGATTTTTGAGTAAAATTTTTTTCGCGAATACAATACTTCCTTTTTTGTAAAAGGAAGTAAAACCATATTGAAGTTCAGGGTGAAGAAAAACCATTTCAGTTTAATCTGCGCCATTTCAAATTCTTTATTATTTTTTAGGAAAAAAAAAACAATCTTAGTGCTGCGCTCTTTCTGAAATGTTATGCAACAAATTTTAAACTATTTATCATACAAAAGAAAATACTACTAATAATAATAATAACAATAATGAATAATAATAATAATAACATAAAACAAGAATATCTACAGCATTGTACACAGCTAATCGCATCACGAATAATTCCGGAGTTAACAGTTTAGAAGCAGTTTTTGAAGTTATTGAAAGTGTCTTTCTTACATTGTAAACACGCAATTGAATGTTAACTAGTTTGAACCACCTCTAAAGAAAATTAACGTCTACTTTTTGAAATGCTGTTGGTATTCTAAACTAAGCTTTTTTGGTGTAATGCATTCGCGAACCATAAAAAGGTGCATTCTCCCACAAGTATTTTTTTTTCCCAGCTGCAGTATTGACTGACTACCCCCCCCCCCCCTCTCAAAAAAAAGTTGTATAGGACTAATAATAAAACATTTCAATGACCAAAAGGTTTAAATAAATTTTGTGCAAGCCAGTATTAACGAAAAAAAAAATTTTTTTTGATGTAACAACAATTAATAACTAGTATGTTGTGGCCATCACGAAGCTTTCTTCGAATTTTTTTTTTTTTTTTTTGATCCCTCCCCATGCTTGATGAGGAAGCAGTATTCCTAACAAAACAAAATTACACATGCAAAAACTTGACGACCATCCTAATGTCTGAATTATTGCAAAAGCAATGCAAAGAGCGAAATTTGAAAGTTATTTTAAAAGCCTTGCTTGAAGTAATTACAAATATTTTATTTGTTAACAAACATAAGATGGCAACAGTTAAAAATTTTAAATCATTGAGATAATATTTCCGATGGGCCGTGGTAGCCCGATCGGTAGAGTGTCGGATTCGGGGCCGGAGGGTCCTGAGCTCGAACCTCGATGGTCGAAGATTCACCGTCGTCATTAAAGGTGACTGGGCGACGTTAAATATGCTCGTGGTCTCAATGTCCTCCAAGTGAGACGATACCTCTGGGGGTGCTAGCACCAGGTAGCTATTAGCTCCTGGTCTAGTTCTAAATTCTCATTAACTGTTCGATTTGGTGATGGTGCTGCCATCTATCGGTATAAAAAATAATGGAGGCAAGGCACTTAGTATGCAGTCCTCGACATATATACAGTTGTAGTCAGTTGTGACTCGGAATCGAACTAATATTACCGATCATTTCCATACAATTAAAATCACGAGAAATACGCAGACGACAATCTATTACGATTTATCTTTCTTATTGTTGCATTAATAAAACTATTTTTATTCGCAAAAAAAAAAAAAAAAAAAAAAAAAAAAAAGAACACCTCTTGGAGCGATTGGCGCCAAAATTGAACCAAAGCCTGTTTCATATGGATTCACATATATTCCAAATTTCAACCAGAACGTAGCATTACTTCTTGAGATAGGGCACTCACAATGGAAAAAAATAACGGGCGATTGCGCTACCCCCTTTTTAGCTGTTGACACAAAAATAAAATCAGCTCTTATAGCAACTAAGGGCTACTTGCCGATAAATTTTTCTTTCATTCCGTTCATTATTTCTTGAGATACAGCAGTCACAATTGACGACAGAAAACGTTCTATAACTCAACCCCCGTTTGAGTTATTGACACCAAAATTGAATCAGCACCTGTTCCTGTTAATGGCAACATATGGACCAAATTTTGTTTGATTCCGCCAGTTACTTCCTGAGGAATAGCAAGCACGCGTAACTCAAAAAACGTCCCATTGCTCCACCCCCCTTGGAGGAATTCGCGCCAAAAACCAATGGCCACAAGTTCACATAGCGGCACATATGTGTACCAAATTTCGTTCGATTTCATGCGGTAGTTTTTGCTGTAGAGCGGCCACAAAAAACTGGTCACACACAGACGTGACACACACACACACACACACACACACACACACACACACACACACACACATACACACACACACACACACACACACTCACACAGAGAGAGAGAGACAGACATTTTCCAAAAATAGTCGAAATGGACTCAGCACACCTCAAAACGTTCGAAACGTTGAAATTCGAAATTCGAAAATTTGCACGAATCCAATACTTTCTTCTATATATTAGGTATAGAAGAAAGTAAAAATGAGTCGCAATAAAGTTAATAGAAAGAGAGACAACCAAATTATTTTACCAATCAATTTGTAATTCAGTTTCAAAAGAATATAATGTCTCATTAAATGTACTCTTTGAGTCTTTCACTTTTTAAATAATTTAACGTTATATCTAACGCCTAAAAAAATAAAAATAAAAACTAAGTACCAATCTTTAGAATTTTAAACTAGCCTGATCGTAAAATACGTTACGCAGTAATAAAGTTAACTGTTTCATCATGAAGCTACAAAAATATTTTCAAACACTATTTTTTCCAAAAAAAAAAAAAAAAGGATAGGGAGCGTGTGCAGGTAAACGGCGGTATTTACAAAAATGAGTTTTTGAGATATGTGAAGAAACGCGTTTTTGATTTCCCACAAACATCAATAAAATATTGAAATTTGATTCTAGGTGATTCTATATGTTTGTATCGAAATATTTTTTGAGTAATCTGTTTCATTTTGATTTTGCAATCAAAATTTTTATTAAAGCAGATACTACCGTTTACCTGCTCTTCGCACTAATTTTCATTCACTTTTGGCTGGTGATTAGCAGTAACTGCACAATATGCTATTGAATGACCAATAACTACAGATTCGACATAATACGGAGTAGATACGCTATTACGAAGTATATTTATTCCAAAGTGAATAATATATTTTGTTTTAAAACATAGATAAATACCGTGTATACACTTGACATAAAATTAAAATAAATGAATTAAATGTAACTTAAAAATAAAATGAAAATTTTATTTTCTTACACAAATGTAAATAAATTATGTATATAGTATGTTGGTTTATTATTAAAAAAGATATGACTTAAATATGTATCAAATGAAATGACCTACATACACTTGATGGAAATTTAATGCAATAACATTTATACGTACCCAGATACCAGATATACTTGCTGATTTAAACAGTGCTTGGTAAACAAACTCAAATTTGTAGTTTATATTTTTTGACTTATATAAAACATTGAATGTTAAAAAACTTCAGTAGATGTTATTTTCTTTCTTTCTCTCTCTTTTATTTATTTATTTATTTATTTATTTTTAACGCGTCTCGAGCAATGCGTTGAGCCTGAGTTTTACGTCGTATTTTTGTAGGCTGTCTTGGAAAAGGGGCAGCATAATTTGCTGTCTCCACTGGGAGAAGAACTTCAGCATTCTGCATGGAATTTCGAGTAGAGGATGGATTGGATGAGTGCTCTAGCTCCGATTCCTCTGACAACGAATAGTCGACAACGCATATGTTTTGATTGCTACGGCATTATCGAAAACTCTTTTATGTTCTTGTATTGGCACTTGGCAACTGGACGATTCTTTAAGCATTTTTAAAAATTACGAAAAATCGTCTAATGTTCCGCACTTTGCAGTAAAACAATAAATCTCTATGAAAATTTAGGCAAAAGAAATGCTTCGCATGTTAACAATAGCTCTCATCGAACAACTAAAAGTGCAGCTGCTTAGTATTAAAAGTTGTGAAAAATATCGTCTGCGATAAAACAAAACAAATGGAACAAAATCGTTCTGTTGCTACACGTTTATTTATCGTTTGCCAAGTATTGCTTGTGTTTGCTCGTATGTTATCTTTTATAACTGTATATTAGCCAAAACTGATTTTGTTTTATCGTGTTTTAGAACACGAATTTGAGGAATCAAAGAACATTTTTTTTTAATGTCTGAGGCCTATGGAATTACAAAACGTGTTCTTCGACTTTATTTGAAATAAAGTATGGTTATTTTCCCTAAGTAATGGTTTTAAGTCTCTCTTGCGCTAATTAACGCCCGAAGTTAAATTTTTGAGAGGCGGTAATTTTCAATTTCGCCAAATAATAAAATACGATCAGGCACGCATATCTACATCTAAAGAGAAGCGACTAGGAATCATTTTTAAAAAAAATGCAATATTGTCTCTAAATTTGCCGAATAAAGGAAAGTTTTGAGAGGCCACACAATGACCTTCAAACGGGGCGCTATTGCTTGCGCTTAGTTGAGTTTTAAAAAAATCGTGAAAACGGTTTTTGCGTCTTGGGGCAAATTTTGGCAGTGAATCATTTATGTTCCATTTTTCGGGCAATGGTTATGGGCAGGTATAAATCAGTAAATACATGCTACTGATTACCTGCACAATGTAGCGATAATATCAGTTACTGCTAATCACCACCGATATAAAAATGCTTTTATTACCGGCAAGCAAATAAACATGTCTGCACCATAAAACTGTATAGTAGTAGATTTCAAAAATAATAGATAGAGAGTAATATAGATTTCATAAATCAAAAAAAGATGAAAAAGGAAAAATTCGCAGTCGCTGCCATAGACTAATAATAAGAGTAGACCGAGCTTTCTCATTCTTGCTGATGAAGAAAATTGGTTCATAGATGTATCATGTGACTAGTGGAAGGGCTTGGCGAAGACTTTGGCAGCATGGTTGCTAGATGGCAGCATTATCTATAGTTTGGCACTCGACATGTATTTTAAGACAATGTGTTTTCATTAAAAAAACTTCCAGGTGCAGAGATTGAACTGTTTTTCTTTTAGTTATGCATTATTTTGACATTAGAATAGTTTTTGATCAGTTTTCGGTAATTTTTATTTCATTTGGAGCTGTCAGCGTTGGCGTGAACGAAATGGCGTAAACGTTTTGCGTTAACGCAAAAATGTACTAATCGGTATCTTAAATTGAAACTGTAGGTAAAAATCTTACCGCTTGCTGATTCTTCTTGGTCACTTGCATCTTTTATTGCTTAGAGAGTTATTGAAATTGACTAAAGAAAATGCACAATACTATCTAAACGAAAAACTCACTATATTAACAAAATATTTACAACTTAGAATAACAAATTTACAAATCGGACTCCATAAAAGATCATTCTTCCGTGTTCCATCAATTCTATTTATTTTATTTCGCGCTGGCGTTGATCGTCTGCTACGATTAACGCCCGCTGTTGCTAGGATATCCACCAGTCACATGGTTTGGTTTATGAGCAGCAAAAGGGTTGCCATAGCTCGGTCTACTCTTATTATTAGTCTATGGTCGCTGCCGTTTACCTTCCACGGCAGCACGGTTATGGGTAAAAATTTTCAAAGATACAAATAAAGGAAAATGAAGAAAATTGCAGTTACTGCAGTTTGCCTGCCCACGGGAGAAAGTTTTCGTTCTATCGTGAGCAGGTAATGTGCAGTAAGTGCATTCTGCCGATTACCTGCAAAATGCAGCGATAAAAGCAGTTACTGCCGTTTGCCTGAATACGGGAGAAAGATTCCATTCTTCCGTGGGCAGGTAAAGAGCAGTAAGTACATACTGCCGATTTCCCGCGCAATGTTACGAAAAAAGCAGTTACTGCTAATTACCACTGATAAAAAAATGCTTTTTTTTTCTGCGGCAACCAAATAACATGTTTGTACCATAAAACTATAGCAATATAGATACCAAAAATGCAAAAAAGTGAAAATCGAAAAATCTGCAGTTACCTGCACACGGCAGTGCTTTTCTTACTAATATTTATAAAAAAAAATAAATAAAATAAATGATCAAAGTGCGTCCGAACAGCAAGGGAATTAACGTTACCTTTTCTTTCTTTTCATTACTAAGTCTGCTTTGGCAGCGTTTTAAAACAACAACACGTGCTCATATTCAATAGCAATATTTATTTTAGTTGATTGGAGGCAAAACAATGTTTTTTTTTTTTTTTGGTGTGCCATGTGGATTTGTTCATGTTGAATGTAATTTCTACTGACGTCTATAATAGTGGCTTTTGCTAAATGCAATATTTTTTGACTGTTCGACCGTATTCAGTTTTTTGTCGAAGATTTAAAAAGTAATATAATTTTCTTTTCCATACGGAAAAATTAACCTGATTTATGTAAATAAAAATACAAGTTTTACGCAAAAATAGCAACATATACGTATGAGTCTTTAACAAATAATGTTAAAAAGCAATAACTATTTTTACATTGAAAAAAAAAGTTTTTCAGTGCTTTACTCTTTGTAAAAAAAATGCTTTAAAAATCACTAGTACTTTAGTACTTTTTTTTTCTATTAGCACTTGAAGTTTAACGATTATACTCAGTTAAAAAAGACAAAGTAAGCGAAAAATTCTTTGATTTGTCTTTTTCGAGGAAAATGTTTTCCAGTTTTTAAACTTTTTGAAAAGAGTAACCCCTCAAACCTACAATTGGTTAAATTTACTGTCGAAATTTCCCATTAATTTAAAGCAATCTTGAAATGGAAGAAGTTGCAAATTTCTACACTAAAGATATTCTATATAAGTACAGATGTATGCAAAACACGTATCAGCGCTGGTATTTTTATTTCCTCAAATTAGGATTTTATTTCGCTAACTGCACAATTAAAAAAAAAAAAAACTGTTGGTAAAGAGGTGGGCATAAACCCCATTTTTAAGGAACGAAAATTGCACTTCTTGATGACCCTAATTGTAACTAATGACTATAAATACCATTTAAATAATTTCAAACGTTATTTGTTTTAAGTATTTTTAACTTATTGTGAATGAAAGTAATTAATTTTTTCTTCCAATGCTTTTTATAGTCAAACAATTAGAAATCTTGTTCAAGTTTGGAAAGTCAATTAAGGAAATTGTTTAAAATTTCCTCTACAAAACTTAAGCTATTCGATCATTTATTTTTAAACTACAAAAGCTGAAGAATTATACTGTTTTAAATGCATAGCTGAAATAGATAAATTACTTTCTAATAAACACCGCATCTATTGCTAAGAGTAAAAACAAAAATTTATCTTTCAATTTCACAAAAATATTCCAGACATTCTATTAAATTTATTCAAAGTATACTTTAAAATTTTTAAGTATTTCAAAATATTTATTACTTTTTAATAAATATAGTTTAACTTATTGTTGACAAACTAATCTTTTTTCGGCAATTACATTTCTGTTATTGTAACAGCAATATTGCCGTTTGAATTAGAAAAATCAATAAAAAAAATAACTTAAAAATTTCTGTATAAAATTTGATCTATTCAGTAAAAATCTTACTTTTTAAATAAAATGAATTAAGTATAGCTATGAATGCAAGGAAATGCCTAAAATATTTAAAAGAATTTTGAAATAGAAAAAAAGTACAACTTTTTTTTATTTATTTATTTTTTTTATTTTTTTTTTTTCAAACTCAGTTTAAAGCAGTCTGTACTCACCAGCTCACTGCAAGAAAGGCGGGAATCCGGGGAAAAAAAGAATCTGTTTATGTATCCAAAAGTAGCAGACGATTAAACAGCTGAAGTCTATTTACTTCGATGTGTTTGTTCAACATCGATAAATTGTCTCTTCTTTTTAAAAAAAATTATTATTTTTCCCTACAATTTCTCGAATACTTATTTTTTTTTTTTACAAATCCTTTATTTTTATGGTACAGTTGTTTCAATTTGTTTACTGAACATTTTAATATAACTAAACAAAAATAATGTTTCAAATTTTCGTCTGATACGAGGAAAGAAGTTTAAGTTTTTTTTGTTTTTGTTTTTGTTTTGGGAAACCTCATCGTCCAAAAATAATTAATCTGACCTTTGAGGTAATTATTTATGATACGACAGGAATATTTTTTTAGTGTTTTATAATTTACCACATTTGACATATATTTTTATCTAATAGGCTTGCATTATCTTTTTTATGATAAGATGGCCGAAACTCTTGGTTTTAACTCTTGTTCCTTGATACTGTCCCTGAATACCGAGAAAAAGGATGGCCTTCCCTGGTCGAAAACCGCCCAATGCCGGGTGCAATTGACAGCTGCTCCACGATATTACGACAAAATTAACAGTAAAAATTACTGGTGAAATCAAAGGGGTGGTCCATAAGTGCTCTAAAACGTGTCCCAAAAACAGTGTTCCAAAGAAGAGACAGACGTGTCAGTGTTCAAAAAATGTTCTCAAATGAGTTCACAGAAGTGTAAAAACGTGTGCTGAACCAAATAAGTGTTTTGAAAAGTGTTCTCAGCAGAAATGATTTGAATGCTGTTTCAAAAACCATGCTTCAAGGTGTTCTAAAAAAGGGTACAAGTGTCCGCATTCAAAAAGTGTTCAAAATGTGTCCGAAGATCACTCTGCAAAACCGTAGCTGTCTAGATTTCAAAACTGGTATTTGACTCCAATAGCTAAAACTTTAACCCTAGTAAAATTGTGCCAGCGAAACTAATTTCCCTCTTCCCATTGATTCGATGCTCTTGAATTTTTATTGCTTTGGTACCAATTGATTTCTGTCCGATCAATGTGATTTTTGTACTTGAGAATTTGTAAACAAAGTTAAGCACCGAAAACTACGTACCAAGGAGCTGTCCACGAATGATATCACGCCGAGGAGGGGGGGGGGAGGTTTGGGAAATTGTTTTAGTTTGCGACAAGAGAAGGGAGAGGGTAACAAGAAGAGAGACATCACACATCTTTTTATAACAATATGGTTATGAAAAACAGCGTGAAATGTAACAAAGGGAGGGGGTAAGGTGAAATGCGATATTCCGTGACAAATGAGGGAGGGCGTCAAGCATATTGAGAAAAAGTGTGAGATCATTTATGGACAGCCCCCAAGAGCTTTTTTTTTTTTTTTTAAAGGGCTACGCACTAAATATTGGTCTACGAAAGGGGTCCGCTGGCTATCAAGTTTGGGAAGCCCTGTGCTATGTAGTTCTCATGACAAATGTTTACTGTTGCTAATCCAAAATAAAATTTTTAGCCTGTATTATTTGTATCTATGACACAAAATCTAGTGCCAGAACTACTCCAAATGCTCCTTCCGTCACGTGGAATGGCCCAACTAATTAATTTCATAAGCAATGAAAGAAATTTGTATTTTAAACATTTACTCCTAAAAATTAATTAGCAAATTGAAAAGATCGCTACAATCATCTACACGTTTACATTTTAATCATAAAGCATTTGAACACAATGTGGATGAATAATATTGAAGCTGAAATTATACAGCATGTTATATAATTAAAAACTGAGCGTATGCAACTATGTATGTACCTATATATCTATGTATGTATCTATGGAATCATCTATGTCCGAGTTTCTTCTCCCGAATGACAATGAACTAACCATCAAACCAGGTATCGATGGATTCGTAATCTTCCCGTCTTTATGTTTGGCTATTTAACATAATCCTCCAATAATAATTAGCGGAGATATCAATTAAAAACTATTAATTATGACTCTTAGATTTCGGCATAAAATCCCCATTTTTCGAAGGCGTTCCTCCATACAAATTATTGCTCAGTGCTTCATCTCAACTTTCCGCAACAATGCTTTTATTAAAATGTATAGCGGTGAAGAAAATCATTGAGACAAAAAATCTGTTGTCATTTTTTCTCGAATATGAACAATTAAAATTCTTGCTTTTGTCTTAAAGGCTTTTCAGGTAATCGGAGTATTTAAAATGTTTACTTTTTGGTTATTTTTGGCAATTTTCCCGCAAAATGTTACTTTTTTTTTTCAAGCCTGAGTGTTGAACACGCGTCACTAGACATAACTTTTATTTTCGAATTTGACCGAGCAAAGCTGGGCGACGCAGCTTTCGACATTATAAATTTCGTAACATCCAATGAGGAGCCACTTGACGACTTGGTTGTTATTGGTTGCGACGGGACCAACACTAATACTGGTGCGACAGGAGGTGTCGTTCGTCGGGTACAGTTAAAACTAAACAAACCATGTGAAACAACGAAAGGAGCCACGAGTTTTTTTGTAATTATCAGAAAAGCTATCGAAGCCTGCGAAAAACTACAACTTGTGAAGTTTTAAAATGTTTCTTAGAAAATGTTCCTTCAGCTTTGACTGGGATTGATCTTAGCTCACATCAACAATATATTCGCATGAAATTTTCCAAGATGTTTCTTCTTTAGATTGCTTATGCGATCTTGTTCCTAAAAGACCTCGTGCTGTACTACATTCCATCAGGTATAGATAACGATTGTCGTCAGTCTTTTAATGTTGTACGTTTCACAGAATCAGAGTGAAAACATGGTCGTGCTGTTTACGTCACGAATGTTTACACTCCTGTCTGGTTTTTCATAAAAACACTCTTCTTATCTAGAAGGCGTCCCATATTTATAGAATAATCTCATTTTCCAAATACTTGCCAAGCGTTTTGAATAAGATGGTGGATGTGCAGTTTTTGGTCATTTAGAGAAATTATTATCAATGTTGGTTGATAAACGAAGACACATTCAAATTCTAAAATATCATATAATTTTGTCGTCGATCAGGCACCAGTTAAGTGAGCATTTAGCTACAATGGTTAGACAATTTAAACTGCCTAAGTTAAACTTTAACTGCCGGCCGACCTACTCATAAGTTGGCAAATACAAACATATGAGCCTCCATTAACGAAAAAAGTACCAATGTTTACAATCAAACCTTCTTCGCTCAATCACTTTAAGGTGCATTTCGGACAGTCCGAAATATCCAAGTCAAAACCAAAGCCGTTGCGTCAAATTGCGGAGAGATGGTGGGTGAACTGGAAGCGGAAACGGACCACTTCATTTCGTGATAGGTATGATCAGCGAGATCGCACGAGCAGAAAAACCTTGACTGCTTGCGCGTTCTCGCTGATCCGATCTATTACAAAATGAAGTGGTGTGTTTCCACTTCCAGTTCACCCGCCATCTCTCCATGGTCAAGCTATAAAAGAGGCCTCTACAGCTGTTCGAGGCGAAGAAAGACGGGAGGGTTTCATCTTGAGCAAACTGGAGTCTAAAATACCTAGATTCGATACTAAAACAGATTTCACGCCTAAAATATTATTGTTAATGTTTGGGGGGCTAATTGGCTTTGAGGTACTTTATGCATTTAAATTTATGAATAAAGAAGCAACTAATTTCTTAAAAGAGATAGGGTTGATTGGGGGAAGTGGGTCACCCCCTAAAACTGAAATATGGATATGGTTTTTATACTTTTTTACACTGATTATATCATATTTCATCACAGTGATTGGTTTCTGCTTGCATTTGGGTTTTGTGGAATTTTTTTCTAGGTCATTAAACTTAGTCAAAAAGAAATTCTGAAAAAAAAAAAAAAAATGCCAGTTCAAGCAACATTTTTCAAAGAATGTTTCCAGGTTAGTTTTTATTGTTTTTTTTTTTTTATCATTAAACTTTTATGTGTAGTTTAACTTAAAGTGCATACTGGTACTGCAACAAGAATTTTTGAATAAAATATTATTAATAAGTGTTTAAGAGACGGGGTTCCACTTACCCCGTAAATTTTCGCTATAAAGGGTAAGCGGGTCCTTCACTATGGAGTAAGTAAGTCCCCCCATAATAGTGAGGATTTTAAAATCAAAAGCAACTCCGATGAAATATTTTTATTGGCGAAATACAAGACAACTGTGATGTATGACCTAGAAGGAATCGATATTTCAAATACAAAAACTGCTAAAGCTGGTGATTATGCAGGTTATGGAACTTACATAAAAAAAACCATAAAGTATTATATAGGTTTATTGTTGGAAGTTGATGATACAAATTTAAAAACTACTGCTAAATTTGCAAGAACGAATAGAAATAGAGTCACTTTTTATTGGTCTGGTACATATGATGTTGGAATTATTACTGAGCATGAAGTGAAAGTGGTTCTTCCTCAGCCGACTTTAAATAGACGCAGCCAGATAGGGCTTCCATTTTTTCTTTTTTTAGTAACTTTAACTTAGTCATTACTAAAATAGTCATAACTTATAGTTATGACTGATTTACAAAAATTGATCTTAATCAACTGTATTACGTTTATTCAACACACCTTTATACGTAAAGGTAAAATATGTACCTATAGGCTTTCAATAATTTTCGCAGATGTAGTTGTTTTGTTTTAAAAATTTCCGTCATACAGATTTAAAAGACGGTTAATATCTCATAAATGAATGCATTTACAAAAAAAAAAAAAAATCATACTAAGCTTTACATACTTTATCATGTAAGATCCCTCACCCCTTTTTAGAAATGCTTTATTTGGATTTACATTAAAGGGGGGTGACCCACTTACCCCTTATTGGGGGTTAAATGGGACACCCATCTGATTTTTTAAAAATAGACACATTTTAAGGACTTCATTGGAGCTCAAGAATAGCCACCGTATTCCACACATTTAAACCCAATGGATTATTCTGTTTGATCCATCGTGGACACAAGGGTGTGTGCTAAACCTCATAAAACTTTGGCACCCCTAAAGGCATGGGATACAATATCAGTAAGTAAGTTGCGGTGCGGCGCATTGCCAAAAATTTTGTGACACGTTATAAGCTCTGTATTAAGGCTAAAGGTAGTCACTTTGAAAATTGTAATTATATTAGACGAAATAATACATTCAGTTTTGATGTTTGGTCCTAATATTTTGATTAGCAAAAAGTTATGATGCATCATATGTGTCAAAGTTATTTCTTCTCACAATGTAATAATAATAATTTATTGTTATTATTATTATTATTATTATTATTGTTATAACAATAATAATATAATTTTTATTATTGTTATAAAATAAAGGTGATCATAGTCCTTTGAAAAATATTTATCATCGCCAAACGAGTCTCTGAAGACTTAAACTATGCTGCATTATGGCGAAATAGTTTTGTGGTCACAATTGATTTTAGTTTGCTTTTCAACGCTAAGTAAACTGTAATGGAAATGAAATGGAAAAAATAAGAACCTTACATGTGTTAACAAAATTCTACCGAAAGGTCGCACGTCACTGCTGACTTAAAACTGAATCTTGCTTTCACTGCAACTACACTATTATAGCAGAAAAAGCACACCTAAAGGGAAAATTTACCGTTTGTTATTATTCCGTTTGTTATTATTGAGCATAGTACGAAAAATATCGGATGTAATTTCACCATGTAGCGAATGGTATGTGACTGTGGTGAAAATTTCAACTTATCGTTATATCCAAAATATGTACAGAGTTAATTTTTGTGTTACATGTTTACGTACGTTTTGAGTGAGGTGGTGGAAAATTGTAATGAGAAAGGTTCGTTGCGACACTTTAACTTGGTAAGCTCTTTTTATAATGGATTTCACATGACTTATATTTTATTTCAAAGGTTAGCATGTGTGTCAAAGTTTCGAAAAATTTTCATTTTTGCAATAAGTGCCTGCTTAATTAAATCAGCTTCAAAATTTTATTTCCGTTGTCTCAAGGAGCATGAAAAATATTAAAAGTATATAAATATAAGACAGAAATAGATACAAATGAATGTTACTGCAACTTGTAAATTTATCGTCTAATGTGCTGTTTATTTATTTTGTAGCAATTTATTATCGCCTCAGAAGATATTTCTTTGCATTTTTTTATTAAAATTATCGTCTGCGATATTTACTTTTTTCTTGGAATGGCAATGCCAAAAACAAATAAGTAAAAGAATTAAAATGTTTTCATGAAATGTGAATTCGCAGTTCTACAGCTTGAATACACCACCTTGCGTTGATTTAAGCTAAGGAGGATTAGCTAAGGAGGTAAAACATTCCTATTTCGCGAGGACATGGCAGACGTCTCATTGGACAAGTGGGTTGGACTTGGTCTTACCTCTTTCAGAAGCCCTAGGTCAGAGACCGCAGCGCCTCCTATTCGTAGTTCAATAGCATTAATACGCCATCTTGCAGTGATTTAAGAAATTAGTCAAAGAAGTAAAACATTCCGTTCTCATTCATCTCTTTCTGAAAAAACTACAATATGCACGAGACTTTAAAAATCCATTTGTGAAACCTCGTAAACACAATGAAAAATTACTTTCATTCTCTAAGCATAAAAACAGGTTAGGAGTTGCTGAATTTATTTGTTGGACCCCTTTTAGCAACCATGAATCAGAGACTACAGCGACAGCTACAATTTATTTGAATCCTCGACATGGGCGCAGCCAGGAATTCCTTTAGGGAGGGGCAAGCATAGGCGCAACATGATAGTGGTTTTTAGTCCCCCCCCTCCCCCCACTACGGACTTCGGAAATTGCTTGAAATTATAGTCCTCCTTTCCTAAGAAGTATGATCTTATTTATTCTAGTGCTATTTTCTTCTGTATATGTTAAAATTGAATGTTACTCATGTGGAACTGGGATGTTTGTAAATTTTCACATACGTCATCCCATATTTTTTTTTTAAATTTAACACTGTTGAATATGTACAAAGGGATAGCGTATTAAATATATAAAAAAAGTCCTCCTCTCCCCCTAAAAAATTTTTTTATGCTATTTTGGGTCAGATGAGAGCAGAAAAAGTTGTTATGTTGGTCTTACCCGGAAATTTTTAGAAATTGAAGTCTTAAAATTGTGATTTTTAATTATTTGCGGTGGCATCTGGAAAGATCTTGGGAGTCAGAGGTTCTCTTCCAGGGAGAGGAAGTTGCCCCTCCCTGCCCCCCCCCCCCTCTGACTGCACCCATGATTCTGGATTGAGAATAATTTATTCGAGTTGAGAATGCTGCTTTTCTTGCCCACTGTAAGCGGATAATACTATTTTCAGCATATGAGAATTTGTATCTAAATTGATTTTATAACTAGTATGTTGTGGCTATCACGAAACTTTCTTCTATATTTTTCTTTTTTTTCTGATCCCTCCCCATGCTTGACGAGGAAGCAATATTCCCAACAAAAACAAAATTACACATGCAAAAACTTGACGACCATCCTAATGTCTGAATTATTGCAAAAGCAAAGCAAAGAGCGAAAATTGAAAGTTATTTTAAAAGCCTTGCTTGAATTAATTACAAATATTTTATTTGTTGACAAACATAAGATGGCAACAGTTAAAAATTTTAAATCATTGAGATAATATTTCCTATCATTTCCATACAATTAAAATCACGAGAAATACGCAGACAATCTATTACGATTTATCTTTCTTATTGTTGCATTAATAAAAATATTTTTATTCGCAAAAAAAAAAAAAAAAAAAAAAAATCAACACCTCTTGGAACGATCGGCGTCAAAATTGAACCAAAGCCTGTTTACAAATGGATTCACATATATTCCAAATTTCAACCAGAACGTAGCATTACTTCTTGAGATAGGGCACTCAAAATGGGAAAAAAGAACGGGTGATTGCGCTACCCCCTTTTTAGCTGTTGACACAAAAATAAAATCAGTTCTTATACCCACTAAGGGCTACTTGCCGATAAATTTTTCTTTCATTCCGTTCATTATTTCTTGAGATACAGCAGTCACAATTGACGACAAAAAACGTTCTATAGCTCAACCCCCGTTTGAGTTATTGACACCAAAATTGAATCAGCACCTGTTCCTGTTAATACCAACATATGGACCAAATTTTGTTTGATTCCGCCAGTTACTTCCTGAGGAATAGCAAGCACGCGTAACTCGAAAAACGTCCCATTGCTCCACCCCCCTTGGAGGAATTCGCGCCAAAAACTAATGGGCACAAGTTCACATAGGGGCACATATGTGTACTAAATTTCGTTCGATTTCATGCGGTAGTTTTTGTTGTAGAGCGGCCACAAAAAACTGGTCACACACAGACGTGACACACATACATACACACACACACACACACACACACACACATACATACACACACACACACAGACAGACATTTTCCAAAAATGGTCGAAATGAACTCAGCACACCTCAAAACGTTCGAATCCGTCAAAATTCGAAATTCGAAAATTTGCACGAATCCAATACTTTCTTCTATATATTAGATATAGAAGAAAGTAAAAATGGAAGCATTCGGTATTATTTACGAAAGAAAAGAAAAATGACACTCAAATTCCGAATAAGAGGAATATAAGAAATAATGAGGATTAAACAGATTATGACAAAGCTGGTGAACTCAGAACTATAACTAGCATCATTAGTGTTGAGATAAACAACTAGTAATGCAATCCAATCACATCACCTATTGTTCATAATAATCTGAAGCCATTTAAGTTTAAACATAAATTAGCTCAAAACATAATCCTGATTTTTAATGCTGTGGCGTTGGGAAATTTATTGAAGGAATAGCAGGTCTGTGTGGCACTCTCATAACGAGCTGACTTCGTGATTCATCACGAATATATATCATATTAGACAAAAGCGCTCCATCATTGTCGGAGACGCTAATGCCGATTTAATAACAGAGAGCGACTGCCAGCGCTTTTAAAAATCTTTCCTCCTTTCGAAACGCAGAAAATAAGAGGGAATTCGATCGCTCCTTCGTTCCCAGAGCATAAAAGAGCGAGCGCACCTTTTCTAATTGGCCCCTTTGCCACACTCGAAAAATCAAGAGCTGGTAGCGTTTCTCGCCAAAGAGAGCGCCGCCAAGGAAGCGATAAATAATAAGCGGAGAGCGTTAGCGTCATCACAAAAAGCATCAAAACGATTGCTTTTCCCACACAAAAAGGAGGAGTTTCTGGGGTGAAGTGACGTCATCATCCCACAATGCACCGCTGTGGGACAATTGGGGGGCTCATTTCAAACTCTCCCTCTGGCTCGTGACTGGCTGCCGGTGCTTCCAGTTTAGCTTCTGTTGTGGTGCCCTTTCATCTGGCAGCAGAGATAAAAATAAAGTTTTGCCACTTTTCCCCGTCATCCGGCTCTAAGAAAATTTCTCCCTCTTCGCAATATTCCGGACTGCTGTGAGAAAATCTGACGAGCTCTACCGCAAACATGATGGTAAGTACTTTATGTCGGAAGTTTTAGTTTCTTGTCGCGAGTAGAAATGAAATAGAATCTCGATTATCTGAGCTTCGATTTCCGAGGTTTCTGTTAACCGAGCCGATAATGAAGTCTATTTTTCAAAAAATAATGTAAATTTAATAAAATAAGGAATTTTTAATTTGAAAATAAAAATATTTTAAATTTTTGCGTTTTTTAATGCATCTTTCAATATTTAACTTGGAATAGCTAAAAAAATTCAATTGACTTTTTAAAACGTCTACAAGTTATTTTCCGTATTAGTTTTTTAACTGTAAAACATTACTTTTTATTCGTCCTTCTTTTATAAATATTCTATCCTATTTTTAATTAATACAAATTACGATCCTGACAAATTTTTACATAAAGTTTCTATTAACCGAGAATTCCGACATCCGAGGCTTTAGCGGTCCCAATTAGCTCAGATAATCGAGTTTCTACTGTATATCTGTTGTATTGTTTGTTCCGTTTCGAAAAATGTTTATTTAGAGAGGTTGCGACTAGATATATGTCAAAGAAAATTCGAAGTTGATGACATATTGTTCGTAAAAAGCGGAATTGAGAAAGATATTTCCCTTTACAAAGAATTCTAATAACTTGTAATAACATTTCCTGATGAAGTCCCTCCTGGAGGGATATGATGCCAAATGCATTTGAAAAAAATCCATGTTTTTTATGTAAACACTTAGTTTAAAAGTAGTTTTCTTACCCATCACTTAGCAGTTAGGGTCAAAATATCTAGCAATTTATTGTTTATTCATATTTTACAGCAAAAAACAAATAATAAAATGACATTCAAATGATATGGAAATTGAAAAAAAAACAACATTATGAGAAAAAAAGCGTTTTATGTTTTGAAAGAGCATTTTTGGCACAATTCTACAACAGTCAGTTTTTACAATGACAATTAATTAATAAGCTTTTTTTAAAAAATAACCCTGATTATATAAAAATATTAGTATTTTAGTCTGATGATAGGAAAGAGAAGAGGAACTTTACTAACAGCGAAATCCAGGGTCGTATTTTATTGATGAAGTTCTATATATTCACTTTAATCTCAACAGCACTATGTTCTACAACAGTCCATTTCTTTAACAATGATTAATTGGTGAGTTTCCCAAAAAATAGTAACTATCTTTATTTAAAGATATTAGAATCTTATTCCGATTATCGGAAGGAGATGGGAAATTTGACTGACAGCGCGGATTTTCATTTAGCTCTCTATGTGTTTGTTCACCATGTTCACAGCAGTCACTTTTTCAAACGAAAATTAATTGATGAGTTTTCTTTGAAATAATAACCATGTCTGTTTAAAGATACAGCATCTTGTTCTGATTATCCGAAAGAGAAAGGGGAATTTGACAGCTAGAGAAATCTGGGGTTGTATTTTAATTTAGATATTTTCTATATTTTTTACTGTCAATTTTTAACGTTAAGTTATGAGTTTTCTTTAAAATAATAACCATGTTTACTTAAAGATATTAGCATCTAATTCCGTTTGTTGGAAAGACAAGGGGAATTTGACTGACAGCGAAATTGAAGGGTCGTATTTTGATGGAGCACTATACATTCACTATATATTCTATACGA
This sequence comes from Uloborus diversus, assembly GCF_026930045.1. Lineage (NCBI taxonomy): Eukaryota > Metazoa > Arthropoda > Arachnida > Araneae > Uloboridae > Uloborus > Uloborus diversus. The sequence continues at coordinate 147,148,449 of NC_072736.1, forward strand.
CATTAATTTTTTTCAACGTTAACTAGTTAATGAGTTTTATTTAAAACTAGTGGCACCCGCACGGCTTTGCCCGCAATAGAAAAATTAAAAGGTCTTTTGGTTCGCCTGTATATTTACAAATAATGTATGGTGAATTTTCTCGCCAATTGGCTTGTACCCACGTTACAGTTCCACGTTATGATAATTTCGTATCTCGCCAATTGGCTTGTGCCCATGTTACGGTTCCACGTTATGATAATTTCGTAATTTATCATAGTTTTTTTTTCTTAAAATTGGAATAGAAAAAGAACCACATCGAATTTTCGAAAAATCGCTTCGAGGTGCACACCCCCATGCTACATACTAACTTTGTGCCAAATTTCATGAAAATCGGCCGAACGGTTTAGGCGCTATGCGCGTCACAGACATCCTACAGACATCCAGACATCCTCCGGACAGAGAGACTTTCAGCTTTATTATTAGTAAAGATAAAGAGAAGATAATATCCGTGTTTATTTAAAGATATGTATTAGCAAGGCTTCACTCGATGCGCGGTATTAGTATCTTATGCCAATTATCGGAAAGAGAAGGAGAATTTGACTGACAGCGAAATCCAGGGTCATATTTTGATGGAGCACTATATATTCACTTTGCGTACACTTATTCTATTATGTTTTCTACAAAACAATATTTATTTCCCTCAATGTAGGGAATTTTTTAAATGTGAGTGAATTGCAGCACGGATAATTAAAAACAAAAAGTTTTACCGAAAATATTTTTCAAAAATACTCTTTTAAAAAGTTTTCTATTTTTAAACATCGTCTGAAAATTTCAAAATGTAAAATTATTGGCATAATAAGATCAAATTTTATAAGTAAACTTTTATCGAGAAGAATTGGTTCTTATTCACGTTTTTAGTCTATGAAGATAAATTCTTTCGTTACTTTTTCTTTTAATTCTCTTGAAATCGTGTTATTCAAAATTGGTCAAATTTGTAGGGCTATTCATTTTTAATATTATTTTCTAAAATGTGTTGCCAAATGATTTTACCGACCATTTTCCCAAAAGTTGCGGTTGAACAGCATATATATTATAACGGACGTTATGTTGAAAGAAAAATGTAGCAAACAAAACATAAATATATTCCTCAGGCCATTTCACTTTTTTCTTTTGCCAACAGAGCTACTTCAGTAAGAAAACCTGAAGCTTTTCTTTGAGTTTTACCCTGAAAAATCCCCATGGAGATAAAAGCAATTATGCAATTTCGAATATAATACTGAAACAATTTTTCACCCTTTGTTAGGATTTGCTCAGTGAAAGCCTTAATGGCATTGTTATTTTTTTTTAAACTGAGATATTTTTAACGCCGTTATATAGCCTATAGCCTATCTGTAGCCAAATTTTGGCTGTAATGGAGTTTTTAAGATTTCAATTTCTTAAAATTTCCACAGAAGGCCCTCCGAAATTTCTTCGCTGGTATCACCAAGACCGTCTAGAACTGCGTTCTTAGGACAGGAATTCCCAAAAATCCAAGCGTATTTCACGGATTGAAAATCGAAATGCGCTGCAAAAAAAAAAAAAAAACTGTGAAGCGTATTTTTACGTCTTGTATTTTGAATAAAAATGCAGCATAGTGGAAAATAGGGAAGAAATTGCAATTTAATTGTAGTTCTTGAAAATATTGCACTTGCTATTCTTTTAGCTAGATGTCAAACATGCTAAATGTTAAAAATGAATGTAGTGCACCTGCACATCTCTTCTTTGCCTGCTATCTGCCATTTTATTCTCAGAAAATTATTTTTTTTTATCGGAATTATTCACTTTTATGTTCTTTACTGCTTTTGTATATTTCTCTATTCCATAATGAATTTCACTCCTCTAAAAATTTCAAGGGGGTATTTTTCCTGTTTTTGATTTTTTAAAAACGCAATGTGTCTCTACTTTTAAAGATATGGAGGCATTGCTTTCCCCATAAGAAACAGTGCATGTCAGTTTAATTATTCCCTTCAACTGCAATATAAAATGTATTTTAAATGAATCTACTTAAAAGAAAAAGCTATAAAATTAACTTAAAGAATTATTGGCATTAAAAAAAAGTACTGCATCTCTGTTTTCCAGTAAACAGTTCAGAAATGTAGAACAGCTGAGAGAAAAAAATCTGTTACATTTTCTGCTATCAATTGAAATGAGAAAAACACATTTGCTTTCTGCCCTGTTAATTCGAATATACTTTTTGAAGTTCTTAAGGAACATTAGAACGAATGACTCAAACTTCTGAAAGAGGGACGCAAATTGGACCAAAGGACAAAAAATAGAATTAATAAATAATAAAAAAAAAATAGACAGAATAGATTTTAATTTTCATTCAAGACCTACCTCAATTGATACAGTAGTAAATTCCACTTGGAAAGAGCTTTAATAAATCCAACTTTTTCTAATGTCCCAGTTTATCAGTACCTTCATTTAATTTGTAACTACCGTTTGTGTTACTTTCCTTACTAGACGTACAGGCTTCAAATCGCAAAAATCCATGCTTTTTTTTTTAAACCTCCTAAAACATAAATGAAACAAACATGAGGAATCAAGATTCCAAATAAGTTACCACTATTAAAAAAGTTTCAACACTTTTTCGAATGGCTCGTATTTTGCTGTAAAATGCACCTAAACTGCTAGATGTTTTGACACTAACTGCTAAATGATGGGTAAGAAAACATGTTTAAAAAAATACAATTTTAAAGCAAGGTGTTTGTATAAAAAAACATGGGTTCCTTCAAATGCATTTCAGACAGAGCAAGGTTCCACAAAATGAACTGTATAATTCTTTCTTTAGAGTCAAAACGTAGAGCTGAGTATGGTACATCATTTGATAACCGATATTGTAACTGTGGGCGAATTCAATGTTTTATAATTATCACCTCTCAAAATGATGCCAATTAAGTTTTTATTAATCATTTAAAAAAGTAATATTTGGATGCTTCACTTGACAAATCGATTAGCTCCATAAAACAAATAGTCGAGAAAAGCGATGAAGAAGATAGTGTTATCAAATAGGAGTGAATGGGCCTTCGTGTTACATTTTCTGCCATCGCAGGATCAGAAATGTACTGAACCAAAACTTTAATATAAATTCACATTCTAAGCATCGATTAAGCACTATTAAAGCAGAAATGAGGATCCTTTTAAAAAGTGGAGTGAATCGATTTGGCAACTGAGGCATTTATTAATAAAACTCCATTGGGGTTCTTTTTACAAATAATGCACTTTTCAATGTGCAAGAATCTAATTATTGAATTGAAATTTGAGAAAACGAGGGAAAAAAAGTTCAAACCTATACGTATGCCTTGAACAAAATACAATGAGCAAATGAAGTTTAAGAGTGATAAATACAATGAGCAAATAAAGTTTAAGAGCGATAAACACATACAATTCAGTTTCAGCAGTTTTCGCAGCAAAGACCAGTTGTTCGGGATTTTGGGAAGCTACTTTTTGCCGAAATTTAAAATAGTGATAAATGGGAATACTTGCTTAAATGGTAAATAAATATCTGTCGAGCAATAAAAGAGAGATGAAAAAATATCTGATAAAATTCAAAAAGCTGAAAAAGTATCTCAAAAGAAATGAACTTACTTTTATAACATCCTCTCTCTCTCTCTCTCTCTCCTGCGCCTTTTTCCTTCATAGAGCGAATTTTAGCTTTCTCAATCAAATATACAGGAAAATTTTAATAACTCTCTTATACATCATATTAATAAACAGAGGACTCAACCAGGGAAAAGGTTTCATTCGCGAAAAAATTTTCACTCAAAAATCGGTCTTAATTTCCATTTTGCTCACCCCCGAATGAATGAGTTTTTTTGAGTTTTTTTTTTTTTTCGACCCGACCACACGTGGATAAGTGCCTAAGAACGTATAGACACGCGAAATATCAAAAACTCAAAACCGGTATATCCTAGAAAGTTGAAATTTGGTACGTAGACTCCTAGTGGGGACTAGTTGTGCATCTTCCCTTTTGGTAGCATTCGGATGTTCCTAAGGGGGTCTTTTACACCTTTTTTGGGGGAAAATCATTGTTAATTTCAATGCTAACTCAAGTGGTGTTATAATTTGTCAAACACTTGGCGATATATCGCCAAGCTTTTGGCCGCCAAGTTTTGTCACCAACTTGGCGAAATATTTGGATTTTTTTTTTAAATTTTATAAATCTGGTTTTAATTCGGCCAATGTTGGTGATATTTAAAGAGTTAACCACGGAATCACATTAAAATTGCCTATAATGGGGAAATAAATCTGTGTAAAAGTTTTTTTTTTTTTTTTTTTGCTTCGGTTCGCAAGAAACTAGGAGTGAAAATATGTAGTGTTCCCTTGCTTACTCCAAAGCGCTATTATCATTAAATTGGCGTAAAAGGAAGTCATGTGATGCACACATCAGCTCGTTTGATAATGTTATTGCATCTAATGACGTTAAACTGAAGAAAATTTCTAAATATATTCAATAGTTTTATAAAATAAAAAAATACAGAAACCATTTTAAATGAATTACTAGTCTATTTCCAATTTATCCTGCCACTTGAGGAAATTTTTAATACTGTGAGAAGTATAGTGTAAAACCAATTATTTGATCTTCGATAAATCCCGATTGTTCAGCCAAAACCTTCGAGTTATGGAAGTCCCCAAACCTTCTTAAGAGTTTGGTACCCGATGAAAACTTCGCGGGGAAAGGAATATTCGAATTGTAAGGCTTCAAATTATCACGAATTGGCTAATATACGAAATCAGCGAATAGCGTAATAGTGTCAAAAAAAAAAAAAAAAAAAGACTTAATTTTCTGAGGATGAAATGAACGATGGACGGAAGGAAGAGGTGTATTATATTATGGCTTTTCGTGATTAGAATGCTTGACATTTTGAATTAAAAAAAATAATGCAATATTTAAAGTATTACAAGTGCTCCCCCCCCCCCCCTTTCTTACTAATTTTTTATTTTAAATACAAAACGTGAAAATAAGCTTAACTTAATTTTGAAGACGTTATTTCAATTTTCGATGAGCGAAACGCTCTTATGTAGGAGCGATAATTCTTTAAAGACCATAAGCTTTGCAGTAGAATATCGGTATTTTTAATACTTGAAACTACAGGAACAGTTACAAGGGAGGGGCGATGGGGGTGATCGCTCCTTCCTTGAGGGACTCCACCGGTAATTTTTTCGAAAATAATGTTCAAAAAAGGCAAATTTTGACGAGTTTCATTGATGTTGGGTGAAGGGAGGTTTGGGTTTGGGATCCAATCTCGGAACTGTTTCGGAATTGAAGTCTAAAACCTTTGTGATCAATATTTTAAAATCAACATTTTAACATATTAAAAATATTTTAAAATAGTATTTATTCTATTTTAAAATCAGTGTACATAGTAAAAAGTAAGAAATGAATATCAATCGCCCCTCCCTTGAAAAATTTCTGGATCCGTCCTTGTGAAACTAAAAAATGGCGACGTAAATATGTTAAGTTTTGTGAAAATAGGTTCAGTAGATTTTGCGTAAATGGATGGGATTTTATGTTTCTGTATGGTGCATAGCAGATGCTAAGCTACAATAATTCTCCAAAACTTAGTTTAATAATTCGACGCCATAGTATATAGACATTACTTTACTTACATTTAATCTCCAATTAAAAAGCAATTTTGAGTAAAAGTAACAGCATAATAGTATGAGTCGATGTTTTCAATCAATGTATCTCATTTGCGATGCTGTCAAAATAGGTCTACAGTAAAATTTACAGTGTATATAGCAAATGAAATACATCAATTGAAAACATCGCCCTCATACTGTTATGCTGCACTTATATTCGAGATTGCTTTTTAATAGAAGATTCAATATAAGTAATGTCATTAATATGTACAAATTATAAATACATAATATGTGTATGTTAATGATATTACCGCTATTATAAACATGCACTTTCTTTTTGTTAATTAATAAAATTCTGATGTATCAATAACACGCGAAAAATAGAATTTATAAATTATTTATATTCGATAACCTTAAAAATAAACTTTAAGCATAGGGAAAGCATTTTTCTCATGTTCCTTACTCCTTAAAGGGTTAGAAATTTCTCTACCATAACAATGTGATTTTTTTTATTATAACCTCTCAGCCATGTTAGTCCTTCCGTTTCTTACACATTGCGAAAAGTCTTCTGCGTAACGAAGAGTATTTTGAAAGAGCCCCTCGAAGAAATTAAATTAGTATTCATTCTTGCAGTAAAAACACTTAATAATTGCGCTTTGCTCGCAACATTTCTTACTTAAGCTCCGCATTTCAACTTCGAGTGTCTAAAATAATGTCTTCGCAAAAATGAAATGCCATAATTAACGTCTTTAACGAAGTTATTTGTAATATAATTTAAGATGCCGAATGAATTTTTTTTTTTACTTCAAACTCTTCCTTAATTATATTTTCTGCTTTTCAGACTGCTTAAGTGCTTTTTATTGAATGCTCACATAGAAGTACTGGGTGCAGGCCATGTTTTTTTTTTTTTTTTTCTGCATTTCTTTTACGTAGCCACTTGGAGTGAATTGTGTTTAATCTGTTCAGGTTTAACAAACACATAACACTCCGTCGCACGTGTTCAGACTGGAGATTTAATATTTAATTAATAAAAGAGTGTTTTAGAAATAAAGGCGCCTGTTTTGTTTAGTAAAAATAAAATTGCACATTCTGTTTTTCCTCCTTTTGAGTTTGGAGCATTCCTTTCAGTTTATTTTCCTTTAGGTGAAAAAACACCCTTGAAAAATGAATAAATAAACAAATAAAATTGATATCCAATGTCATGATATCCAATGTCATTGGTATCCATGAATCTCACCCCTTAGAGGGGTGAGCGATTCTTCATACTTTTGGTTACTCAAATTTTTCAGACTTTTAATCCTTTAAAAAAAATTAACTTCTCTTATTTTTGCTCTTCATACAAACATGAAATTGTACCGAGCAAGGTAGACTTAGCCAACATTGTACTCTAAATATTACTAACTAGAAAACCGCCCGTCAAGGTATGATGGGTGAAAATTGCTTCTCCATTTGAACGAAGCCATTGTCTGTTTGGTGATATTTTGATAGTAGACTCCCGATTATCCGCGAGCGGTTTATCCGCTGGGCGGATTATCCGCGAATCAATCAACAATCACGAACATGTATTTTCGCAGTAAAAAGCGAATACCAGTTTCTTTCTTTTTTTTTTTTTTTTTTTTGAAAAATTGTAAATTTACTCTCAGTTGTTTTTGCTTAATTGATTGATTTGATTTAATTTTATTATTATTATTATTATTATTATTGTGCGTTCTTCATCGTACATACACTTGTTTGTTATTGATGTTAAGTTCGGTTGTGCAAAAATACAAAACATTTGTACTGTACTCTATATATATTTTCACTGTTTGCAGAAAGTGTTATGCATCAATACAGTTAAGAATTTGAGATAGGACAATTTTTACCTGATTTGTCCCCCATTTTAGTCTTTTTGCGGTTATCCGCGATTTTTATTATCCGCGGCACTTGTGCCACCCAATTCCGCGGATAATCGGGAGTTTACTGTACTTGAAATTGAACCCAAACTCCAGTGGATGAACCCTAAACTCCAGTAGCTTTCATTGTTGACCATTTCTTCATCCCCCTAAAATGTCACAGTCTTGTAACAATTTTGTGACAATTGAGGACATTCATCTTTAAAATTTTACCAGAATTTCACTGGATGGTATTACTTTTAACTTCTGGTGTATGGTAGGATCATTTGCCATTTCAATAAAAGAGTCGTTTTATAGAGCTGACATAATTAAAGGTCATACATTGACAATAAAAAATAAAATGACTTTTTAATCCACGATTGATATTTTCTCAGCGGAAAATACTCATTAGACACTTATCTTAAACCTAATTTTAAGTGACTAATTTGACCGTTTTGTAAAAAAAAAAAAAAAAAAAAAAAAAACTAAGCTTTGTGGAACCCTTGAGTGATCTCCACGGAAACCTGGGGTTCCACGGAACACAATTTAAGAAACGCTGCTCTATACCTTAACATCTGAAAAAAAAATGATGAATTAGCTGAGACTTTTGGCAAGCTCAGAGAATTAAGCTGTTATTTATGTTCTCTTAGTAGTTTTATACGGGAACAGGGTGCCTCACTAGGTATAGCGAGCCTTTGTAGAGCTAGTGACTTGAAACTGAGCACGGTTCTGTGTTTAATCGGGCTCTGGTTTCGATACAAGTACTCTAGAACGATTCTTAACCGGCGAACCGGTCCGCAGCAAAACTTGACTGGTTCACAGAGATTTTTGCTCGTTAACGTAGAAAAAATTTCTTTACTTAGAAAAGAAAAGAAAAAAAAAAAGGAGAAAAAAAAACCATGATAATAATATTATCCTTACGTCATCGTCTATGTGAATATTGTGATTAATTTTCGTTGTTTTCTAATATTTTTTTCAATAATGTTTATAACTTATATATAATTATTACAATAAATACTTACCTTACTGTTATCATAAAAGTATTTTTCGTAACTTCTTTAACACCTAGCAAAGTTTAATTTATATATTTATAAAATTTTTTTTGATAATTATCATTTTGTGAAAGAGGAAAAAGGAACTTCTGCCGTTCACAAAATTTTGTCACAAGGGTTTGACAGCTCTGAGTGGAAAGCTTTTTTTTTTCTTTTGCAAAAAAAAAAAATAGAATAAAAAGGAAGGGGATTTTTGACTGTCCTCAAATGCAAAGTGTTTTTTCTCTTTTTTGCAAAAAAAAAAAAAGAAAGAAAAAAAAAGAAAAGACGGGAAAAAGAAAAAAAAAGAAAGACCCAGAGGAAAACAAGAACAGAGGGAAGGAAAAAACTAAAACATCACCAGTCCGCGTATTTTTTTTTCTTTTTTCTTTTTCAAAAGTTCTTACCGGCCCACGGGTCAAAAAAGGTTGAGAAACGCTGCTCTAGAAAGCACTTTCCCCTCTCGTCATTGAAAACTCTAAGATTTGTCTGCGAGAAAAGTACCTTGTAGCACATATTGTCCTTAAATATATTCGAAAAGTTATTCAGAAAACACAAACTCAGCTTTGTAAAGTAGATAACATGATCTGCAAGTCAATTGTTATGACAAAAATAGTGAAGTTCTCAGTTGCCCACGCTGTCCGTTGTGCTGCAGTCGGCTGGTTTTGTATATAGTCGTTCGGCACTACACCTTATTCCTTTGAGAATCGGTTCAAATATGGCTCTAGTGGGGAATTTTTAAGATGCTGAAAAACGTCAGCGTCCATGTCGTATGCGGCATGATCTCTTAAATTTTGACCTTCGAATACTCTCGGCAAAATTAAATACCAGTGCAGATTCGCATCGGGGGAACTCAAGTGTCTCCATCTGGTGGAGAACTGAATGTCAAAATTCACAAATGGTAATGGCAATCCCCCGATAGTGGTGCCAAATTATAAAATGAGTGCCAATTATTGAGGAATGCACTAAGTCTACTAACGACAAGGAGTTAACACGCACTAAAAAATAAAGAATGTCGTGGTTAAGAACGGCTGCAACGCAGATGTTTATGGCAATTTCTTTTAAAGGAGGAAAACTATGGAAACTCCCAAACCAATTTTTTAGGAGAACATTTGAAGAAATGATAACAATCAATAAATAATCAAAATATTAAAATAACGTGACGAAGCTTTTCGAGCCCTGTTCGAGATAGTGTAACTCATGAATAAACAATCGGAGGGCCGAATGTTCACGAGAGGTTGTCTCGCCATGATGCTTCTAACCCTCTGAATTCTAAACGAAGCAATTGCTCTAAAAGCAGGCGATTATCTTAACTGATGCCAGATTCCGTATTTATGGCAGAGAGAAAAGAAATGGCGTCGACTTTAAAACACATCCTTTGGGAATCCAGCCAGATTCGAATGCAGCGATCCATTGTGAAGGGAACTCAGTGCGCTTGCGTCGTGCATTCATTCACGCGTGGCGAAAAGCAGTAAAAATGGCCGCTCGTTATGCACGCACGAAAGAGCTTTCTTTCTCACGATCGAACACCGGGAGTCCACGGGCCCTCCCCAGCATCATTCCATTCTATTGAAAGAGAGCCGGAAAGCATAATAGGCCCGCCATGTTTGGTCACGTTGCTGTCATATGGGTCGCAAAAAAATAATAAGTGTCTCCAAAATGACTGTCGGAATCTCGGAAGAAAACGCTGTTTCGGTTCCGATTTCATTTGAAATTTTTAATGAAAGTTTCCAAATGATTTTACGAAAACTAATGTTGTTTTGATCAAATTAAAACCAGATAAAAGGTTTAATTTACCAGTTTTCCACAGAATTTAGTAAAAATCCAGAGAAAAAAAAAATCTGGCATCTTCCTCCAACAATCTGAACAGCACGTGCAGAAATAAAATAGAAAATGCGGATTTAATTGTTTTGCATTTTTATCTCGCCAAGTGTTTCATATTCCAGTCGCTTGGCGAAGAAGTGTGCCTTTTTATTTTTAGTATTTCTCTCTCCTTCCTCAAACACTTTTTTTTTTCATGTAAGTATTTCAGCTTTTTACTTTCTTAATTTTAATCATCTTTCAAAAGAGTAAAGAGTTTTTCTTATTAATTTACCCTTTCTTTTTCATTAAAATATTTTCATTTTAATTTTCTTCCAGCTCTCAAGCTTCAAACCATCGCTCTAACTTTTGTCTCTGCATCCTCTTTGTATTTAACTTTTATTTCATTTTTCTACCCTAATATTAAATTTTATTCAATATTAACTAATTTTAGCATGTTTATTTAACTTCGTCAGAATATTTGCTTCATACTTTTATTGGTGCCTCTGCTTAAGTAGTTATTGCTGCCGTCAATTTTCACTCTGTGGATACGGACACTGACTCAGCAGCAAGCTCAAGCCCACAGATAGTAGTATTAGATTGCTTTTAAAAGCTCTATCTTATTCGGCTCTTTAAATTATAGTAGGGGAATGGGGGCAAAATGAAATTGTGAAATGTTTGCTCTGATTTAAGCGCCACCAATCTGGTAATATCTTATGTACATAGTATTACATGTAGAATATTCCAGTCAAGAAAAAATTACCTCTGAAAATCAAAGAATATGATAATACAAGCAATTTTCTAAAATTGTTACTCATATTGTAATATTTTGTTGAAAGTCAAAAATTATTTGTTGTTATAAAATTCTAAAGTTATTATTATTAACATTTTTAACATTATTTGAGACCTATTAATATTCAGAGTGGTATTTATTTAATACTAAGCCTTTTTTGCATTTTAAAAGCTTTGGCCATTTAGTCAAGTGCATGCGGGGCAAAGTGGCTGGGTCAAAATGAAATAATTCATTTCATTTACTTATTCAATCTTTTACCAAATCACTCACATATTTATTGAGCAATCACGATTGCTTATTGTTCTCATTTGACTGTTTTGATGTCCTATCATTTTATTTTCCCACCGCCACCCTCTGCACCATCATCGTCGACCGGTTCCTCACGATGCTGCTCCTCTTGCGAAAGCCGTCTCCAGGTTGCATCCATGTCCTACACACACGCGCATACATACACAAGTACACACACACACACACACGCACGCACACACATATACACAAACACATACAGACACCTACACACGCACGCACGCACACACATATACACACAAACACATACACACACATACACCTACACACACATACACCTACACACACACGCACGCACACACATATACACACAAACACATACACACACATACACCTACACACACATACACCTACACACACTCGCACGCACACACATATACACACAAACACATACACACACACATACAAACAACTACCCACACATTCATGCTTGCACACAGACACAAACACATATGCCTACACACACATACACATACCCCCCCCCCCACATACACATTCATACACACAACTACTCACACACTTATGCCTGCACACAGACACAAACACAAATGCCTACACACACATACACATACCCCTACACACAACACACATACCCCCCACACACAAACACACACGCCTACATACACACACTCGTGATTGCGAAAAACATAATTTGAATTCAAGATGTCAAATTCAAATTAATTTTTTTTATTATTGTTTATTAATTATTTCATTTCCATTGCTTCATTTAATAATTATTTATTGACTTGTTCATTCACTATTTTATTAACTGATTTATTTTTTCTCATTTATTAACTTATTTATTTAGTTGTTTATTGTTTCATTTCCTTTTTATTTATTCATTCATTATTTTTGTTTGCTCATTTGTTTGATCAAAAATATCTTTAATAATCAAATAAAAAGATGTCATTAGATTTTTTTTTTCACTTTGTCCCATGAAAAAAAGAAGTAAAAAATGTTTTCTGGAGGCACAAATTTACTGCCAAAAATGAAAAATAATGTTTCAATGCAAGTTATGTTATAAAATATATTAGATACCGTAATTTTAGAATCAAATGTGTCACTCCACGGAAAAGCAGAAATTTTGTCCAGGTTGAAAGCGTGTAATGCTAAAAAAAAAGGGGGGGGGGAGAAGAAATCAAATATGCGTGATTATTTAGGCAAAAAAAATTGTTTAATTATTACATTTTTTAAATAAGTACCTGGACGACCGAGCCTCGCTCGGCTTTAAAAGAATTATTTTTTGTCAAATTGTGTTTTTTTAAGGTTCAATACTTTTCCAAATATACTTGAAAAGCTTCACGTTAACGAAATATTATGTACTCGACCTTCTTGTAACGCTAAAGTACCAAACGAAGAAGATTTTGAATGTAATTAAATTAACATTTTGCTTTAAACTATCTGTTACGTTTGTTTCCACTATACAGTTTTCTTGTCAGTAATTAAAATATTTTGACCTTAGTTTTACTATGGTGAAATCGGTTTTTAACCGAATACTTCCTTTCATACTATGATGCGTTTCACGATTTTATCCCAATCGAGATTTTCTTTTTGAATAAGTACTTTTAGTTTTTACGCCAGAAAATGCTACATACAGCATGATATCCATCATGCTGTATGATAACAACTGTCTTAACAAAACAAAAACATAAACAATCTCAAGACATACACTTCTTCGAAATAAAATTTAGATGCGTGATTTAAAAAACATGTTAAACTATTTGAAGTGTAAAAAGAAAATAAATAAATAAAATAAAATAGGATGGTCAATCAATAGTTTCACTTAAAAAAAGAAAAAAATAGCCTTACATCGACTTACATAATGCTTTTGAATTTGTTTTCAGCCAAGTGTGTTTGAAATCAACCAAAGTGGCCAATATCAGCCAAGCCTGGCAACCCTAAGCAAGTATAAAATTTTAAAGCGAGAAGAGACAAATTTTCATTGTTATGGTTGCAAATCGTCTGCCTGATGCGTCAACTCACAGTTTACTGCAAGGCTTAACTCAATTTGACTTTATATTAAAAAACTGTCTTTGTAAAAAATCGCGTTTTTACAGAAAAAACACTGATGTAGATGAACTTAGAATGCAAAACTACAATTAAATCCAAAATTTCATCCAAATCGTTAGAGCCGTTTCCGAGATAAGAAATATATATATATATACCCACAAGAATTGCTCGTTTAAAGATAGTACCTGGACGACCGAGCCTCGCTCGGCTTTAAAAGAATTATTTTTTTGTCAATTCGTGTTTTTTTAAGGTTCAATACTTTTCCAAATATACTTGAAAAACTTTACGTTAACGAAATATTAAGCACTCGACCTTCTTATAACACTAAAAAACCAAACAAAGAACATTCTGAATGTAATTAAATCAACATTTTGCTTTAAACTATTTGTTACATTTGTTTCCATTATACAATTTTCATGTCAGTAATTATAAAATACTTTGGCCTTGGAACCAGTTCTGCTATGGTGAAATCGGTTTTTAACCAAGTACTTCCTTTCATACTATGATGCGTTTCACGATTTTATCCCAATCGAGATTTTCTTTTTGAATAAGTACTTTTAGTGTAGTTGGTCACTTTACGCCAGAAAATGCTACATACAGCATGATATCCATCAAAACTGATGATCCGAAAATTATTCCAACAAATGATAACAACTGTCTTAACAAAACATAAACAGTCTCAAGACATACGTTTCTTCGAAATAAAATTTATATGCGTAATTTAAAAAAATATGTTAAACTATTTGAAGTGTAAAAAGAAAATAAATAAATAAAATAAAATAGGACGGTCAAGCAATAGTTTCACTTAAAAAAAGAAAAAACCATTACATTACTTACAATGCTTTTGGATTTGTTTTCAGCCAAGTGTGTTTGAAATTAGCCAAAGTGGCCAATATCAGCCAAACCTGGCAAATTTTCATTGTTATGGTTGCAAATAATGTGCCTGATGCGTCAATTCACAGTTTACTTCAAGGCTTAACTTAATTAGACTTTATATTAAAAAACTTTTTGTAAAAAAATCACGTTTTTACAGAAAAAACACTGATGTAGATGAACTTAGAATGCAAAACTACAATTAAATTCAAAATTTCATCCAAATCGTTAGAGCCGTTTTCGAGATACGAAATATATATATACCCACAAGAATTGCTCGTTTAAACATATGAGATAAGATACTTATGAAATAAATGTAAAGCTGATACATGCAGGAAAAAAATGTCTGAGTTTCTGTTCAGTAATCCAGTTTGAAACTTATGCTAAAAATAATTAGTGGGAAAGCAAAATAAATACTTTTAAAACATTTGAAACAACAGATTGAGAGGTCATTTTATTAAAATTGCGAAATATAAAACTGATGTCCCAAAGTGTGTCCTAAGCCGGACAGATAAACTTCATTTCAAAAATAATAAATAAAAGAATGTGGGAGGGGGGGAGGAATTTTTTTTAACTAATCGCCCAAATCAAAAGATAATTTTGTTTTGCAAATTTGTAACTTTTCAAATCCAAAACAATATGTATTTTCATTAGAATGCATGGCAACATTTCTTCCGATTTGTCCCACACTGTAACGGTGGATCCATCCTAGACCGCAGTCTGAAAAACGCAAGCATTCTAGTTTCACTGCTGAGACAGTACCGTGGTGAAAAAGTGACATTTACAGGATTGTATATTTCATAGGAGGGAAAAAAAAAACAATGCGCGTTTTGGAACAGTGATTCTCGACGGAAGCGATGTAGTCCCTAGAAGGGAAATTGTGAATTCAAGTAAGTGATGAGAATGCAGAGTTTACGTTCCTTCGGCAAATTTCCGGAGGCAACCTCTAATTGAAGAAAATGGAGTTTTTTTTTTATGCTACAAAGACCCCGTTATTTTTGTTACAATAATCTCAGATAATTAATATTTTTAAAGGGATCTAAGCATGTTTTATTGTTCGTTCACAAGCATGTGTGTCTTAAACAACGAAAACGAAAAGACTGTAATTAGTGTTCTTTTTTTAATATATATATATATATATATATATATATATATATATATATATATATATATATATATATATATATATATATATATATATATATATATATTACAGAGAATAAAAGCATTGGTGCATATTTACTTGCAGTTCAATTTATTTATATGAACTGACGTGTCAACATAAAAATTTTAATAATAAAATAATTCATACAATCTACGTACCCGCAGACCTCGCAGGCGGGGGTGGGAGGGGTGGGCTTACAGCACTGAGGGATCCGTGGTACAAGAAACTAAAAATAATAATAGTAATAATAATAATTAAAGTAACCTATACTCAAATTTTATAAGTTGAAAATATTTTTGTAATTTTTCATTTACATCGGTAAACATTTGAGAAAAAATATAAAATCAGCATATACATGTATTACGTAAGAACAACAGCGATTCTTAATTAATAGAAATAACTTTATAGGAGCAGCGAAAATATGAATTTCAAACAAATTTTTTAATTAGAAAAAAAAGATCCCTGAAAGTTTGATAGTGTGGTAGTAAGAGTCAAGCCAGTTCTAAAAATTTGGAAGAGGAAAACAAAATTTTTTAACTGAATCAAAAGATTGAATTTCATGCATGGTACCCTACTTATGTAAAATACCCTGTATGTCTGTGTCTGAGTATGTATGGGTCCGATTTCCGGATGGATGTTGAATGTATAGAATTTAGTTAGGAACTTTGGCAAACTAGTAATTCCGAAATCTGAAATTTAATCAACTCATTAAAACAGTGTTCGATTTGATTTTCTAACGTAATTTTTCGCGTTTTTCATGCTTAGATTAGTTTTTTTTTTCCTTGTATCATTTGAAAAAGTGAAAACTATTTACTTTTGAAAATGTTCTCTAAGAAAAAATGTTCTAAATTTCTTCTTCCAAAATATTCTAAATTTCTTCTTCCAATTTATGATAGGTTATGTTTGTGAAAATTTTTAAGTAAATAATGCTAACATTTAACCATTAACTAAGAAAGGAAATATCAAAGAATCTCTGAATAGTTTTTTACTTCTTTTTTTGGCAAGGGATTAGATTGTTTTCACACAACTGCCTCCCCCCCTCCCACCGCTCCCAGAAGTCGCAGTAGTCCTTAAACGGTTATAATTTTAGTTACTTTGACTTACTAACTTAAGTATGTCACGAGCAATGCTGTACCGGTGCTAAAAGTAACCATACATTTTTTATAACGTAAATTCAAGTATTTACTGAAATTCAACATACTATTTTCCTTCATCCTTCATAATCGTATTGTGGTTGCAAACAATGAATGAAATGATTCAGAATATTTAATACTAGGGGTCCAGGGCGCCCATATGGGGAGGGGGGCAAGTGGGGACTCAAGTCCCCCCCTCCCCTAGGATTTTGAACTTCCTTGCTTTTAGTACTTCTTTCTTTGCAAAAATGTAAAAACATATCTTCTTCAGCCGTTAATGAATAAGTTATTAACAATGTTAAATTTTAATAACTCTAATCTGCACTGAAATCAGTTTCAATGGGGAAATATCCTGCTAAACCATAGGGAAAATATCTGAGCCCCCCCCCCCCCCCCATTACAATTTTGCATATGGGCGCCCTTGCTAGGGGTATCGGCATCGGCTTGTTTGTGGTCAAAATTCCACAAATTGGATTTATAGTATCTATAGCAATCTCTTTGCGTTTTAAACCGACACAATTACGTTCTTCTTGGAGGCGTAGCGCAAATATATTTTCTGTTTACTTTTAGGCAAAATGCAGGCACTTACTTTTGAACTTTTATTTTGAGTAAGGTAATTTTAAAGCATGTAAAGATTTTTTCTCGTCCCTTAATCAGGGAATTTCTGTGAGAGTTTCGATTACATCCTCATATACATAATCGAGTAACCCGTGAGTTTCAACAATGAAACTCGCTACACGCCATGATGATTTGTTTGGTAATGTTTAACATGCTTTATTGTGACAAACCGGTAACTTAACTGTTTTACTGGTATAAGACAGATATTTCAGGGGAATGAAGAATCAAAAAAGTGGTTGGAAATTAACGCAATCCACTGGAGATCAGGGTTAATCCACTGGAGTTAGGTTTAAAATTTCAAGTATCAAAATATCATCAAACAGGCAATTGCTTCGTTCAAATGTAGAAGGGTAGAAGCAATTTTCACCCGCCATACCTTGACGGGCGACTTTCTAGTTTAAAATCAAAGATCAAAATGGATTTTTTTTTAAAAAATTGTGGGTGAGATCTCTGTTGTCCTAACAAATTTTTACCAAATGCTATGATTCTAACGGTAGAAAAGTAAAAATGAGCCAAAATAGCTGAAAATATAAAACATTAAAAAAATCGGAAAAAATGATAAAAAAATGCACCAAAGTTTTTTTTCCTCACAAATATAATACAGTGAAATCCCGTTACAACAAACTTCAAGAGGCCCCATATTTTTTTCGTTGTAACGGGAATTGTGTTGTAATAATATTCTAGCAATAAATGGTAATAAATTTGAGACTAAAAATGTATTTCGTTTAAAAGGATACTTCGTTGTATTGGTATGTAAACTCTAGCTGCGCTAGAACTAGTCATACCAAAAAACTTGAGGTACCCTTCTGATATCGCTTGCTGTACAATACAACAGGGCCGCCGAGAACCAATGCATTTTCAGTTTTGTCACAGGACTACCCCCCCCCCCCCCCAAAAAAAAACCCTTGTCATTTATACTACTCTGATTCCTAGCCGGGGCCCTAGTTTACGACTAGTCTGACATGGCCTCTCGTTCACCGTGGTATACAGAGCCGAATTCCTAAATAGACAGAACAGGCAGCTGTCTACGGGGAAAATTTTGTTTTGGCAAACTACACTGCTTAATAAATGCTGAGGAACAAGTGATTTATGCAAATTTGTGCCTCAACCAGCTGGTCAATAGAATAAATTAAGTTCAGACGGCGTGGTAGATCAAGACTCGTTATCTGTATAAAAGACAGTGAGTGCATACACACTCAAGATTTGTACGAAAATTCACGCTGTTTGGTTTTTAACAAAAATAGTGCTGGTTGTTAAAAATAGTTTTTTTCTGAAATTATGTTTAGTTCTTGAAATATTTAAGAGTAAAATGTCAGCAAGACATCATTTGAGTACCTCCGATCGTGGACGAGCGGTTGGACTACAGGAAGCAGCTCAAAGTGTCACCACTGTGGCTGCTGCAGTGGGTGTATCAAAAAGTGCCATCTCCCGATTGAAGTAGGCCGCTGAAAGTGGAAATGTTTTGCAAAAGCATGCCGGGGCTCGTGGTAGGAACACCACACCTTCAGAGGACCGCTATGTAGCCCTCGTGGCAAAAAGGAACAGAAATTTGACTCCTGGACAGATAGCAGCAAATCTTACAACCGCTACCGGTACGCATGTTTCTGCAAGAACCATCTCATGGCGAGTAAATAATGTTGGTTTGTATGGCCGGAAGCTCGTACGTTGCATCCAAGTTCAACCACGCCATCGTCGAGAGAGTATAACGCTGATGTAAGGAACATGTTGGTCAGGATCGTCAAAATTGGTCTAAAGTGAAGTTCTCTGACGAATCTCGTTTTAGTGTAACAAGTGATTCTGGTCACCAACTACTGTGGAGAGAGCGTGGAACACGTTATGCACAAAAATTTGTTTGTGAACGTGATCGGTACGGCCCAGGCGTGATGGTGTGATCAAGCACACCGGCAGAACACCGCTTCACATTTTTGAACAAGGAAGCGTTACGTCGCAAATGTATTGCTGAGAAGTTATGCTGGACCATGTTCGTCTTTTTAGGGAGCTGTAGGTCCAGACTTTCTCTTTACGGACGACGATACACGGCCACACTGAAGCATTGAAGTGTCGGACTCACACTGCAAAGTGAAAACATTCTTCGTATGCAGTGGCCTGCTTACTTTCCCGACTTAAATCCATTTTAACTTGCCTGGGAGGTTCTTGGCAGACGTGTTGCGCGAGGAACCGTCCCTCCCAAGACAGTACAAGAACTCAAATCCGCCTTGAGAGAGGAGTGGGAAAACATCCCCCAAGCACTCACTCCTCAATAATTAGTGGGGAGTATGGAAAACATATGTAAAATGTGCATTAGTGTCCCTGATAATCATACAACATATTAAGGTACTCATGTCTCCATCATTCTGACCTAGATCATTTTTTGCGGTTGTTTAAAAACCATCTAAGTAAGATTATTTTTTTTATTTTTAAGTTTTTACTTCATTGATGCAGTAATATCTGTATTATTTTGTATTTACAATAAAGGCACATCCTCCTTACTAACTATATACTTCGTTCTGTTTCTTTAATCATTATCTATTCTTAACTATTATAAAAAACGTAATTGTTCCTTAGCAATTGTCAAGCAGTGTACAATGTTTAACTACTCGTGAGAATAAAATTTCAGTATTTTAATTTTCCATAGCAACATTATTTTTTCATTATTGAATACTACCATTCATACGTGTAACAAAAATCCATTTTCTTCAACTATAATCATCAACAATGTATCTTCAACTATTTATTAATTTAGTTGAAGATACTTTGCGAGAGAAGCAGGGTGAAAAACTTCAAGCAGGCAGCGACTAAAAGAAAGAATTTAAAAAAAACCCAGAAGACGACATTGCATCTTGCGAAAAGTCCAACAAAATTAGAGAGTTTGGCTATAGTTTTCGGTAGAAAAACTAAAAGTTATTTCGTTGCCGCTTCTTGGGTGATTGACGAGTGTATTTTCAGTAAGTTACCCCCCTATAGCCAGGGCTAAGGCAGAAATACACCTCCAGCTCAGTATTCTATCTGAGGACTGCAGTTTCGTGTTTATTAGCACTCATCAGCCCGGCATAGGAAGTGACTTTGCTGGAGGTGAAAAACCTCTTAAGGAGGAAAAGAGTGCCAAATTTATTCTTTTCCATTACCATTTGTTATTTTCCATTATTATTACATGAAAAATTTTGCTTTTCGTTAATATTAAATTATTGCAATTCATTGAAAACGAGTGACTGTTCAGTGCTGGTTCTAGAGGGGAGCAAGTCGGACCTTTGCTCCGGACAGCAACTTCTGGAGGGGGCGCCAAATTCACTCTATTTCCAGGCCCGTCATTTCAATGTTTTCCAGGGCGAAGAGCAAGCATTTTGAAGGGTATAAAAAAAGCAATAAAATGCATGAAATATGCATAAGTAAACTATGTTTTTGAAATCCAGAGAGGGACAATTACCTCCTCCCCCCCCCCTTCCTGATCGCTCAAATGACGTCCGGGCGTATTTCTATCGTGTTTTGTTTTTCGTTGAAACGTGATACTTTGGAAAAGCTGGGTAAGGGCGGCAGTTTCATACTTTGCTCCGGACCGACTTCGAAATCCTCAAATAGTATGTAATAGCCAATGATCGAGTTTCAACAATGAAACTCGCGCCATGGCATGATCTTTTGATAATCTGTTTCGGTAATGTTAACTTGCAGGGAAGGGCTTTATTGTGACAAGGCTGAACTCGATCCGGTAACTCAACTGTTTTACTCGTAAGACTGTCATTACAGGGGAATGAAGAAACGAAAAAACTGTCAACAATGAACGCTAACTACTGGAGTTTAGGATTCCTCCAATGGAGTTAGGGTTACCATTTCAACTATAAAAATATCACGGAACAGGCAATGGCTTCGTTCAAATGCAGAAGCAATTTTTACCCTTCATACCTTGACGGGCGATTTTCTAGTATTAATATATTTACATATTCGTGAGCGTAATTTTTTTTTCTCTTTCGGTGTAATTTGCATTCAGCCCCCCCCCCCCCTCACACACACACACAAAAGTTAAGAGTCTGGATCGATTTTTGATCTAGTTTCTACTCGTGGCCTAACATGGCCGATCGCTGTCCACGCTTATGAAATCTATTCCAAGTTTCGTATTCCCGAAAAAAGGTTTTCGTTTTTGTTTGTTTGTGCGCCTCTTTTCTACACCGTTGAAGGAATCTCTTTTGTTCATGCCATCAAAAAAAAACCTTCCGCGCGTGCTTGTACTTGTTTGTGTGAAAAAGTTTCCGAGATACTTTTTTTTTCTATGAAGCGCCGGTGGAATGCGTGATCGGCCATTTTCATCAACTTAGAACTCTCAAAGCGAGTATAAAAGAAGGATTTTTATGTTTTATTCTCTATGGCACGTCTAAAGTTGATTAAATTTCCTTTTACGCCTTTGGAATTTCATTCGGGCTTTCAAAAAATATGGAATTTAAAAAATGCTTCTCATTAGCGTTAAGATTTCAGCATTGCTAATTTTGTTCATGGTTTGAGCTGTAAGCAATATCAAATTTAATACTGAAAAAAATAAATGATGACCCAGACAATGTACTTTTTTTCCAAAGGAAAAAGCTTTCTAGAATATTCTTTGTTTTAATCCAACAACAGGATAGAGCCTTTTGCACCACAATTTAAAACAAACCGTTTTTTGCTGTAAAATGATAAAATGATAATGCTAATTTAATAAAGTTTAAGCAAAAATTTATGAAGATAGTTTTTTTTTTCTTTTTCAGTAAGAAATAATATAGTGTACACTCAGTAGCGTCACTAGAGAGGGGAAGAGAGGGCGGTTTGCCCCGGACGACATCCTCCTGGGGATGGCACCCAAAACTGATTTAAGAGTTTAGATAAAATAAAAATACTTCAATTTTGAAAAATTTCATCAATAAATCTTGAATTATATTTAACCTATCAAATTTCAAAGTAATTGGAGCACGATCTAGCGTGGAGAGGGTGGTTACATATGCGTCTAAGGAAAATTTACATAAAATACTTTAATAGTTTTTACTTGTCTTATAATGTAAATTTTCGTTACACAAAATACAAAATTTTCATCGTATTTGTATAAATGTTAAAGATTTTGCTTTCCTTTTTTTAGTGTGTGTGTGGTGTGGGCGGGGGGGGGGGGGTGATACCACAAATAACCACCCCGGGTTGCACATGTGCTAGGAACGCCATTATATTGGGCGCCTATTGTGTTTATAATATAATGTATAATACAAACTTAGCAAACGTTCTTTAGATAATCTCATAGGGTCTGAGATAAATTCGTTCGACGCATGTATGTCAATTAGAACTGATGAACTTGATGTTTAAATAATTAATATCTTCAAGGCTCCTCTATGGCGAATGATATCGTTATTTGTCAATGTAACCAGAAAATCGCCCGTCACGGTATGACGGGTGAAATTTGCTTCTACATTTGAACGAAGCCATTGCCTGTTTGGTGATAATTTAATAGTTGAAATTGTAACCCTAACTCCAGTGGATTAAACCTAAACTCCAGTAGGTTGCGTTCAAGGGCGCCCATATAGGGGGGCAAGTAGGGGCTCAAGCCCCCTTAGAAATGAGAACCTCCTTGCTTTTAATGCTTTTTTCTTCGAAAAAATGTTTAAAAATTTCTTTTCCAGACATTAATGAATAAGTTATTAAAAATGTCAAATTTTTATATCTTAAATTTGTACTGAAATCGGTTTCTATGGGGAAAATATTCTGCTAAACCATGGGGAAAATGTTTGAGTCCCCTCTTAAAATTTTGCATATGGGCGCCCTTGGTTGCGTTCATTGTTGACCATTTCTTCATTCCCCTGAAATGACACAGTCTTACCAGTAAAATAGTTAAGTCACCGGACCGAGTTCAGCCTTGTCACAATAAAGCCTTTCCCTGCATCTTAAACATTACCAAAACATGTTATCAAATTATTATGCCGTGGAGCGAGTTTCATTGTTGAAACTCGCGGGCTACTTGAACATTCGCTATTATATATATATGAGGATTTTGAAGAATATTTTCCGATGTTCATTTGGCTTTTCTCGTTCATACACTTCTTTTCCCTCACGAAACAGTTTAACTTATGAAATCAGACTTTTAATCGCGTTTCCTTCATAGTTTTTGTATTGGCATCGTAAAGCAGCAGAATTACAGTATGGTTTCGTTTTCCTTGCAGCTACAGCATTTCTTTAATATGTAGCTAATAGTTTAAATTTGCGACCTGAAATTTATGTGGAAATTGGGCTTAAATTGGAATAAAAAAGGATTCGTCGATTTTTTTTTTTCGAACCGGTCTGCAAACCTTTTCAGGATTTAAAGAAACAAACAGTGAAAATTTCAGCAAAATTGAACTGGTAGTTCTCGAGTTTTGAGGGTTCAAACACACAGACGCTTTTTGCAGACTTCATTTTATACTATGTAGAGATACATTGTTTTTGGACATATGTCCGTTCTCCCGCCCTCTCTTTGACAGATTATCAGAGTACTTTAAAGCACACACCTAACTACTACTAGTGTAGTTTTTTGTTGATTTGGAGCATGGACGAATACAAGGGCGGGGCACGCCCCTCCAGTGAGGTACTCTACCAGCAATTTTTCGACACTGAAGTTCCAAAAACACTTGTTAGACAATCTGCGAAGAATTAAAAGGAGCTCTCAACCGGAAATGTTTTGGAATATTTCAAACTTGAATTTAAAAAAAACGGGATTTTAAACCATCTCTGGTAACAATGAGGTTCCAGCTCTTTCTTCTGCAAATTTTTTGAAACTGCAGTTCCAGAAATGCAATTTTAAACAATATTTGATTATGTTAAGGTGAGAGGGTTCGGAAACTCTCCGTAATTTTTCCAAAATTGAAATTCTAAAAACGAATTTCGCCCTTCACTTAAAGAATTCCTAGATACGCCATTGATTTGGAGTAGTTTACAGACAATATTAATGCATTTGTCTAAATCAAAACATTAATTAGTACGAATACCTCTCTCAAAAACAACTCTTTTACTTCATTATAGATTCGAGGAGTCACTTACATTTACCCCGGATTCACATATGCTACACAAATGCAGCTCTTTATCCTCTGCAGAAAAAAAATAAATGATCTTCAGTTTTTAGCTCATTTCGGGCCATTCAAATTTAGTGCAAGTTGGCGTCTTTCTTCCTTTGTGCTGGCATCGCGCCAGGCGAAAACATTCCGAAAAATCGAACCATTGAAACTGACAACATCAAAGCAAAGCAATTCATTCGTGAGCAAGCTCCTAACCCTCCGAGAAAAGCTTGCATCTTGAAAAGGAACGGATTTATTTTTTTATTCCCAGAGAAACCCAACGGAGCGCTAAGAATCGTTTGAACCAATAGCAGAATTCCTCCATTCGGCTGTGTTGCGCCATAGCAATCGATTGCGGGACGCCAAATGGCGATCCGAAAAGCCTCCGGCGTCAATTAAAGCGCCCGGCCAATCAGGAAGCGAGTCGATTTTCAATTCAAGACGGCGTGAAAACAGACGACCGAACCGGCTCGATCGTTAGAATTTCATTTGCTAGGAATGATGAGATTGAGATTTTTCGAGAAATGAAATTTACTGCCATTTTTTTTTTCGGAACTTCATTTCAAGAAAGTAATTTTGCATTTTGAGATCATTTAAAGTCAACTACCATTTGGTTATTGCTTCGAACATCGACAATGAAATTTTCAATTTTCTCTTCCAAACTTCCAATTCATTTAGAGTTCGTACTTTTGCTTTTGCACGAGTATTAAACGAATTTTCAGACTGTGAAACAAGAGTTAGAACTCGCTCTCTCCTTCCATACTCGATCTCGAAACCAAGGGATGAAATAGTTCCCGTGCTATGATCAGGGACCCCCCGAACTTAAATTTTTGGGAGGGGTGCAAATTGCCAATTTGCCGAATGGAACTCCAAGTTTCGCCGAATTATAACTAATTTCCCAAATTGAACTCCAAATTTCCCCAAATGATGATAATTTTGCTGAACCGTCAGACAAATTTGCCGAATAAGGAAATTTTTGGAAGGTCACAGCGACCTCCCATCGAGGCGCCCTTGGTCATTATTTCGTAACTAATACTTTCATAAGAAAAAGCGTTGTTAAATTTCTGAGTAGAGTATTCAGGAGAAGATTAGAAAACTCTAAAAACAAAAGTAGAAGTTATTTAGAAAACTCCCTCTGTCTCAAATTGTTGCTTCATTTAAATACTTTTGTACTGATCATTGATCTTGATGATTTTATGATTTTTTTCAAATCCTTCTCAGAGATTTCAGGGTGCTACGCCTATCAATTAACAACGACCCACCACCAAGCATTCCCTCCTTAAATCAGTACCAAATTAGTTTCAAAAATCCAGAACTCGCACTCGCACAACACTTAGCCAAGCCTCATTTTGTGAAGACTACCACCAGTATACCAGAAAGATCAGTTTACTTTCTAATAAATTCACAGCTGAGGCAGTGAGGAGCAAAGGGATGTAAATGCCAAAATTAAAGATTTGGAAAGTAAGGGGCTATTCATTAATTACGTAAGGGTCCCGAGGGGAGGGGGGATTGCAAAAATCTCTATATACACTTACTTGGAGGGCAGGAAGGGGTCAAACCCATTCTCACGTTATACCTTTTAAGTCGATATTTTATATCAGAAATCGCGCGGTCAAGTGGTTTGGAAGAAATCATATTTCATTTGCATTTGGAAGGTAAAAAACGTATTAGGATGAGCTATTTTTAATTGTTTTACAAGGAATGAATAGTGTAAAATGTAATTGAAGAATCGCATTATTCGTGGTATGTTTTATTTTTAATTAATATCGTATCATATAATAATTTGATAAATAAAAATCTTTGATTTGCATCAAACTGGGAGTTATAGTGTAACTGATTCTTTTCTAACAACATTTTATTATT
This sequence comes from Uloborus diversus, assembly GCF_026930045.1. Taxonomy (NCBI): domain Eukaryota; kingdom Metazoa; phylum Arthropoda; class Arachnida; order Araneae; family Uloboridae; genus Uloborus; species Uloborus diversus. The sequence goes on from NC_072736.1 coordinate 147,174,544, forward strand.
TTGAAAAACGAAATGGAATCTTACGTAAACATGGGGGAGGGGGGAAAATTGTCAAAATCATCCTTACGTAATTAATGAATGGCCCCTAAGTACTGCAAATGTTAGAGAACCTCTTCTCTGCTTTTGGGCAAAGATAGAACTAGTAGCTCTGGAATATTCTGCATACAGTAGGATTTAGAAAAAGCAATCGATGAAAGCCAACCCAGGAGCTAAATTTTAAACGCTTTTTACGAGCAAGTTTTATGGGGTGACCAATCTGACAAGGAGCCCGCAGTGGTTCTCGGTGGCCACGTTCTTTTCCGAACACTTATTGGTTCAGCACGCGTTTTTAACTTTTTGGAACGCATTTGAGAACATTTTTTAACACTGACGCATGTCTCTTTTTTAGAACACTTTTTTACCGTATTAATGGATCACTCCTTTGATCACACCAGTAATTTGTGCTGTTAATTTTACAACAATCAGTTGTCTACCACCGGCGGGCAATGAAAGGTCTTAGACAAGGGAAGGACATTCTTTTGGATTGTTTTCGTGACAGCGACACCAAACTACAGCGATTTGTTGCTACGAAATTCCTAAGGACAAACCTAACCTGGCAGCATTGGGAAGTCTACGCAGATCCTAATCACAAATTAAAATCATTATGTTACTGCCAGGTTAGGTTTGCCTCGACTATAGTAGTATCGTAATGGGAGATTACATTGACTGGTAGTTAACGAAAGTTGTTGAAATAATATTTGTACAAAAGAAAGTGATGATTCCCCCAAGTCCAATGTTTTTTCCCAAATGTGTTTCCAATCTGTTCTCAAACGTGTTTCCGAGTCTAAATTTAGCAAGTATCCTGAGCAGGACATAGTCGGGACAGGTTCGAGCAAATTTCAGTGCACTTTCTTTTTGATGGAGCACATTCGAAACATATTTTAGTGCGCATTCGGGCAAATGGAACACTTTTTCAGTATTTAAAGTGTTCCAAACGCGTTTCCAATCTGTACTAAAAATTTACAGTGTGGTCTATTTCAGTGGCCCAGCGAAGTTTTTGTTTTGGGAATAGAAATGTCCCCCAGAGGCAGGGTTGCTATTTTGTCCACCTTTTTGTTAGAAGTCCGGGACGCCGGAAGAAACTGGACGAAATGGACAAAATGGACGAAATGAAAAATCAGCTGATTATCCACACAAATTTATTGTTATGGTGTAAAAAAATTAGTATATAATTCAAAAATATTATGTATTATGAATTAATCATTTAATTAAAATAGAATGATTGTTAAATTTAGAATTTAATAAATCCAAAAAAAATTTTAATTACACATAGGTGCAACGAATTTTAGATCATAATTTACTTAAAAGTAAGAAAATTTAACAATGTGAATAAGTTATTGGGCATGATTACGCTGTTATATATTGCAATAGTAGAAATTAAATTTAATAGAAAAGTGAAATGCTTGGAGACATACATGCAAAATGAAGATTTATAGACTAAAAACATTTTACTGTTATATTTTTCGAGTTTTTATTGATGTCACACCATTGTAAAATATTTATGTACTCTGCATGTTTTTATGGATATGTTAATGTTATACAAATTACTACTTTTGTAGGGTTGTGGGTACTCAGAACAGTGTACGGGAAGAGGCTATAATGAGCAAGGGGGTATATAGCTTTAAAATGGCCATTAATCTTCATTCGGGACTAATAAATTGAATAGGAACAGCCTAGCTGGGGGTACAGAGTCCGTTGCTGATCATCATATTTGTATTTGTATTACAAAAACAGATTTCACTTCATGTCAACATTTCCTTTATTAATATCAAGTAGTTTTTCTTTTCTTTTCTTTTTTTTTTTTTTTTTTTTTAACTATGATTTAATGTTTTGAGAGACTCCAACCTTTAAAAAAGTTTTATTTCTACTTTATAATTTTATAAATGCATTTCTTATGAGTAATAAACCTCCACATCACAGATAAACATCTTAAAATGCACAGCTGATGTGTTTGTTTCTATAAACGCTATTACATGCATTATAACTTATTAAGACTCATTTGATTTATATACACATTTACATAAGCTTCAACTGACCTTAATTTTTTCATTTTCACTTTAAAATATCTTTCAATCAATTTTTATATATATATTTATGTATGCTATTTTTATATTAAGATAGTACTTAAATGGAAAGAATCTATATAATTATTTATTATTTTGAAACTTCAAATTTTTGACTAAAAACTTTCAGTTTACCGAAAAAGTGGACAAAATGGACGAAATGGACAAAATGACATTTTGTCCGGGACGGTTTTTTCCAGGTTTTCTTCCGGGGTGGACAAAACAGGACAACCTTGCCCAGAGGGCTTGGTTTTAACGTCATTGCCAAACACAACACAGTATTCAGCTGTAAGTTACCGCCCCTAAGCCAGGGCTAAGGCAGAGCTACATAACATGTAATGCATCGACAGCTCGGTTATCCCATCTAGAGACTGCAGTTTCGTCCTTGTTTGAACTCATCAGTCTGAAATAAGGAATAACCGAGATGGAGGCAGATATCATCTCATTGAACCTGAGCGTGCCAAAAAAACTGGCAGATAAAGTTAATTTATCTGCTGACTCTCACTGGTGAGATAAATTAACTTTATCTACCAATTTGTTGGCACGCTCGGGTTCAATGAGATGATATCTGCATCCAGTTAGGTTATTCCCTATTCCAGACTGATGCGTCAAAACAAGGAGGAAGCTGCTATCTCTGGATGGGATAACCGGGCTGTCGGTATTTTGCACAATACAGTAGTTTATACTCCAGTAAAGACGAAAGACGAAAACAAATTATTTTGTTACTTTTGAGACAGCAGCAAAACCAACGTTGGAAGACAACTTCTTGCCACAATTACATATACTAACCCAGCTAAAAGAGCTTTTAACACTGTGTAAAATAATTGCGTTTGTAAAACAGCTCACATCTACGAAGGTAAACAAACATCTAGATCTACAAAGTTCGGAAAGTTTTTTTTAGACGCATCTGATTTTCACGTTCAATGGACTAATCTTGCATCACTCGGTCGATCCGATTTCCTTCACTCCACATCACTTTGATCTTTAGTAAACTAATGAACTGATTCACACGGAGTGAAGTGAAGAAACAAGTGAATCGGACTGATCGGCTGATCGAAGATATATTAGGATACGGGGCCTCCGTGGCTCTGTGGTAGGAACTTCGTCTTCTAAGCCGGAGGTCGTGGGTTCGATTCCCGCCGATGCCCTGGGCGTTATTTCCTTCTCCTGTGTTGTAAAACTTTCCGGTGTGTGTCCGGAGGCAAGACGCTTGGCTCGCAGTCCTCTATATGTGAAGCTATTTAGCTTCTAAATAAGTAAATAAATATATTAGGATACCAGAGCAGGGAGTCCCATATCGCAACAACGCATCGCCCGGAAAGATATAACCGGCTCATATCTTTTTATCGTTCAAACATCCTCAGAAACAGGTTTCGTGGTCCTTTCATTCTGAAGACCTTTGTTCCCTAGTTCTAATAGATGGTTTGTTGGGAAGTGATGGATGCATTGAGATTGTAAAGTGAAGGGTTAAAGTCAAGGGACACCACTTCCAAACAAATTCCCACTAGGTTAGGCGTAACGCCTAACTAGCTCTGGTGCTATGTCACTCGGCCGAAAAGAGAAGGTAGAATAAGAAAAATAAAAGTAATCTGATGACGAAAAAATGAAAATGTTGCCGTGTGGGCACACAACCCTTTTGAATTCAAGTCGACTGAAAATCTTCAGAGTAAACCACAGGGCCTGATCCTTGAGCTTCCCTTCTGAATTTTTAGAGGCCCCAATATGACTAAAACTGTGCTTAACAATTTAAGTTTCTGCTTTTGACTGCGTTTTTTAAAGAGATTTCAAACATTAGAACTTGCTAAACAAAAATGTTTGCAAGAATTAAATAATTATGGAAAGTGAGGTTTCAAATTTTCAGTCATCATCAAATTTTGATAAAATGTAGCCACAAGCTAAATTTTCAAACGTGGGATTGGATTCAATTCTGTTACAATGTACTTTTATGATTTAATTTTCTTTGTGAAGTGTCGCATATGATTCAACCTGTTACTACCCATGCTGCTGAGATTTCAAGTGCAACACATGTGATAAACGAAATTTTCGTCAATCAATTAAGGCGGAATAAACTTAAATCTGATTTTTGCTAAACCGCTTAGCATTGTTGTATCAGTGTGCATTAGGGTTTCCAATCCCGCGCCGAATTCAGTCCCGCGGGATTTCGGGATTGTAAGGAGCCAATTCCGCGGGATCCTGATTGATTGGCTTTATTATTCTAAAAATTAAATTTTTGTGTCAAATGGAAAAAGTTATGCTGTTTAGGAAGGACGGCTTTTATTACTTGAATTGATAGTCTTCTTTAATTCGGTGCTACAATTGTAAAGCAGTACAACAGGGTGGCGACAGATCAGGGAAATCAGGGAGATCAGGGAAAAGTCAGGGAACTTTATTAATCATGGAAAAGTCAGGGAAATATCAGGGAATTTTGAAAAAATAACAAAAAATCAGAGAAAATTTATTTTATGAAGAATTTTTTTTTTTTTTTTTGCTTTACAAAATTAAGTACTTTAATTCCCTACACATTTTTCGCCAAAAAATCTATTCAAAAAAATAAAAAAGTAAAATTAATGAGGTGTGATTATACACTGCCACATATTTGTGCATCTTTTTTCCCTCAACGTCAAAGTATTGAATCTTACTTATTAACTACAGGATGAACTTCTTAAGATTGCTCCTGTGTCTGTTAGGTTGTTTATTTTACCTAGCTTGAAATTTCCTTTTACTCTTTCAATGCTACGTAAAATAAACAACCATACAGGCAAAGAGGAAGCCTTCATTAATGCCTTAGCTTCTTTGTCTTTATTCCATTGTCTTGAAGTAATTATCGTACTGTAATCACGATCTCAAGAAGAAATCTTTGGTTTTTGAATTAATACTATAAAAGCTTAAAAGTTATCACTTCTTTGCGTTTTCAATTTAATTGCTAAAATTGAACTTTCAATTAAAAAAACTTCGTTTTTTGCCATTATACTGTTTGTTGTCACCACATTTTATAAAGGTTTTCTTTTCTTCAGACTTAAGTGATTCTTTAATTTTATAGCCAAGTTGTATTCTTCTTTTATATATTTTGAAATTAACTAATTGTTTTTTTTTTCTTTTTTTTCTTGCATTTCAAAGTTGTTTGGTACAAAAGCAATCTAAGATTTTTTTTTCGTTACATACTGAAATCATTTTAAATAGAGTTAACTTGTGTACTTAAGCAAATATCTTTTTTTATTTTTTTATTTTTAAAATGCTGTATTTATTCATTAAAACCTATGTTCTTGATTAGAGAAAAGCTTCCTATGAATGGATGTCAAATGGTTTCATTTGTTTTGCATAAATATGTCAATTAGTTATATAAGAATAACTACATTACTTCTATTCTTTCCTTATTACTTGTTATTCTTGCAACAATTATTATACTGTTTGAAAACTTAGTTCAAAATAATTTCAATTACTTTTTAGTTCTATCATAAATACACATATGTTTTTAAGAGTAATTTTAATAGTTTCTTAAAATTCTTATGCTAAGTGGTTTCTGGAAGTGAAGTTTTTTTTTAAATTTTCTATAATCTTTCCATTGTAGAAAAATTTAATTTACTGTTTTGTAGGGTTTTTTCCCCAAAAAAATTGACTTGATATATTTTTTTAACCATTTTATCGAAAAAGTAACATCTTTTGAAAATATATCTTTAGTTCAACAACTTTACACAACTTAAAACGTTAAAAATACTGCATTTTACACAAATTTACAATGGATTTCAAATAGAGCAAAGAAATAAAACCATTATCATTGGTAACGTAAATCAGGGAAATTTGGTGAACTAAATCAGGGAAAAGTCAGGGAACTTTTTTTCACAGTTCCTCTGTCGCCACCCTGTACAAAGTCAGATCCTAATTAGCAACTATCGTTTTGTAAGCAAAAGTGTGCCTCTCGTATGGGATGGTAAAGGATTTTCGCTCTAAAAATAATGTGCTTGATGAAAACACGTGCTGCGACTCCACTAAAATTTAAAAAATGTGGACATTTAGAAAAAGATCCGCATTAACTTCATCACCTTCTAAAATAGATTTTTGTTTTCTTATGCTGGGTTTTTGCTTTAGAACTGCAAATTTCGGACAAAAGCGATGCCTGTTGGATATGTGTTTTGCTGTATCCAATTCAACTTGCATTGATAATACGCTTGTTGCTTCCTAACTTTGGTCATCGTATCAGTGAATTTGATTCATTACAACAAGGGGTGAATACTGCATGATTTCACCATTTCACCAAGTCGCAGTCTCAGTAAAAGTGTTTGGATAACTTCGCTAATTTTACCTCTCAACTTAAAGAAGATTTCAGAAACATGAGTAGCTGAACTTACTGCACTGTCATGCGAGTCATCCCGTGTTTCATACAAGTTTCTGTCACCTCTTTTAGAGACGTGCGGAATATATAAACAATGCCAGGCATTTTATTCTTTTCTTCTTTGGAGAAAAATATTGTGCACTTATTGTAAGTTTAAGGTTTTGAGTGCAACACTTAAGCTTTCAGAAGGGCTCAACATTGCATTCAGGCTACTCCAGCGGGTTTTGGAGTACGTAATACACTTTCTCTATTTTTTCTAAAGCGAAGTTACTGGATTTCGAATTTTAGTGATGGTTTTCGAAAACGCTTATAATAATTACGCATTTTCTCAATCGCTGAATGTATGAAAACTGAAACCTCGAATGAGAATACCGATTCATTCTCAGAAAAATATACTATATTTTTACTATGTTCTTAAATGTTACATCCATCGTTGGTCATATGTGACATAGTTTTTCTTGCTCTTGCAGCTGTACGACGAAGAAGATTCAAACTTCTGATGATGCTTGTGAAAATAGTCGTTTTATGAGTGGCAAAAGCTGGAAAACGCTTGAATGGGAAAAAAATTGCGGTAAAGGGAATCTCCCGGGATTGAGAGCAAAATCCCGCGGGATCAATCCTGCTAAATATCTTGCAGGATTCCGCGGGATTGGGAATTCGGGATCGAAAACCCTGTGTGCATAGAATGTATAGAAAAATGTCCTATAATGAAAAATGTGGGGCTCCAAAATGAGACCGTTTTTTTCCTAATTTCAGAGGTTAATCGGGCCCTGGTAAACCAGTACTGAAAGGGCTTCAAAAATGACTGGTATCACATGTAAGTTACTTCATCAAAGTACTACCTTCAAAGTATGGTTTCGTGATCGAAAAAGAAAAATAAGTTAAATGCAGTACGCTTGTCGAATCCATGTCAGTTCATGTAACAGAATAAATTAGGATTAAACGATGACGAATTAATTAATCAATATTCACAAACTGTAACTGATTTTTCTAATCAGTAACCTGTACGTAATTTTAATAATAGAGTAGGATAGAAAGATGACACATTAATTAATCAATGTTCGCAAATTGCGCAGCTAGTTTTTCTAAAACGTTTCTGTTAAATAACGTATGTGTTCGGAGACATTTGAATAGGTAAAAAAAAAAAAATCCTGACAGCTGGGATTCAGTATTTGACTCGAATAATGCGGATTGTCTTATTTATATTTTTACTTGATATACGAATTTCTAGCGAAATAATTTGAGTATCGTCTTCGAATTAAGTTTCATTCTATGACTTATGCTTCTATCTTTATGAGAGCAATTCATTGTCTACTACATTTTCAATGCACAATTAACAAGAGATGATCTCTAGCTCCAGGCTAAAGGCTTGGTAAAATTTTGAATTAACCGAAAAACTTTAAGAAAAGTGTTTTAAAATAAGAATTTTCTTCCAAAACATCATATATATTATAGCGAATGATCGAGTAACGCTCCTGACGTCATCAACAATAAAACTCGCTTCACGGCATGATAATTTGATAATATTTTTTGGTATTGTTTGACATGCAGGGAAAGCTTTTTTTTTTTTTTTTGACTTGGTTGAACTGGATCCGGTAGCTTAACTGTTTTACTGTAAGACTGTCATTTTTGGGAGAGTGAAGAAACGAAAAAGTGGTCAACAATAAGCGCTATCCACTGGAGTTTAGGGTTCATCCTTTGGAGTTAGGGTTAAAATTTCAACCATCAAAATGTTACCAAACAGGCCTTTGCTTCGTTCAAATGGAGGAGCAATTTCCACCCGTCATACCTTGACGGGCGATTTTCTTGTCTTTTGTAGTTCTAGATATAGATTCACGATAAAAGTAAGCGCTTTTCATAAATTCAGATACGTATATCAGATTTTTATGAATAAAAAGAATAAAAACTTGGAGATCACAGGAATGGGTCTACTTGGCCTGTGTAGAAGTAATCAGGATCTTCACAAAAAACTCTGAAAGTCACCAACGGACAGCGTGAGCTAATTTTCGTAGGCTATGCAAGCGATTAAAAATATACTGTTTGACCCGTGATATGTATGGAGTGTGCTTGGCATGTGATTTTTAAATGAGAGAATATAATTATGTAAATATCCCTTTGAGCTTAGTTAAAATAAATTTAAAAGTCAAAATGCACACAACAATGAAGTCACTAGAGATGTAGCCAAAATTAGAAAAAGTCAACCAAAAGTGATACAATAAATCCGTAAATAATGGAAATGTTGCTGTCTATCAGATGTCACACTTTTTTTGCCATGTTTGACCCCTTTTCCCGCTTTACCACAAAGTGTCACATTTCACCTTTCTCTTGCTCCTTCCTTGTCACATGACCACGCAATAATATATTAAAAAAAACCTCAATGTCACATTTCTTCTTCCCCCCCCCCCCCTTCCTATCTCCTTTGAAGCCAGCATTGCCTCGTTTAAGGAAATTCACTTAGACCTATGATTTTTCAAGGGCGGAGACAGAAAACTATTTTCGGGGGCTAGGTCATGCTAAAGAATTACCCCTACCCATTAAGAACCTACGGTTTTAGGTACGAAAAATAACTGAAACTGCCTGGGGGTCAATAAAAAGAAACAAATCGACCTGGAATAAGACACCTAATTGGGGGAAAACGTTGCAAATTAAATTCATGAGCAATGAAACGAAGTAGTAGTTCAAATATTTGTCTTCAAAAATAATTGGTGAATTAAAAAGGTTCTGAAATCGTTTACATTTTATGCATAAAGTGCTTGAAATCAATGTGGATGGATACTGTAGTCGCCGGTTTAGGGGGGGGGAGGTCATGACCCCCATGACCCTCCCCTTTTATCCGACTCTGGATTTTGTCACTATCAAATACAGTACAATCTCTCTCTCTCTCTCGTTTTTTTATTTTCTCCTCACTGCCTTAATTCACGCCCTTTCACTCGATGTCACTTGTCACTTATTTTCTGTCACATATGTTTTGAAGTTGCTCCGAACTGCTCGCTTTTTTACACCTTACGAAGAGAGAAAAAATCAAATTTGTCCATCACACACAATTTTCGCTATCGTCAAGTGACAGACATTAGATTACAACTCTGCCATGCGGTTCAAGATGCATCGTTCAAGCTCACACTCACTTCAATGTTCGAACCGAATTCTTTCGATACCGAAACTAATACTTTCTGTTGTCGGTTCGAACCCTTCAATTTGCGCCCTACCTCTTTCGAACGTGGCATTTTTCTCCCCGCATTCTATTACGTTCTTTTCCCCATTCATCTCACAGAACATCCTAATGAGAAACAGATTAAATATTCGCAGACGGAAGGAATTTCTAATTTATACGTAGCCATGGCTGAAAAAAACGACGCCTCTGAGAATCAGAGGACCTAGAAAATTGCGTGGTGTCCTTATCGTTCGGCTTTCGTCGTTTTCCATTTCGTGGAAGCGATCCGAACACAAAGAGGGAGTGGGGGGGGGGGGGTTGAATTGGAGAGATGCTAGATTGTCATCAGAATGAACTGAATACTGTGCGGCCGAGATTGCTGCTAGGCAACCATGACCGTAACCGAGCGATGCAAGAAGAACCGACTGGATCGATTTAAAATGGAATGAAAATAAAGAGAAAGAGAAATAAATGAATAAAAAACTGAAGGGAGGAGCTTTCTTGGAATTCACATTTAATGGCGGACGGAAGAAGGTTTCTATTTCCCTAGAAAAGGAAATAGAAAAGGGAGGACGTGGAGCTGATTCGACTCTTCGGACCGGGATTTCGCGCGCTTTTTTGTGCATACTTTTCTCTCTGTCGGATTTCTGGATTCATTTTTCTTTTCCCATTTTCTTGCACCCAAGATTTCTGATGAGTTTGCGGGTTGCTATGGCCACGACACGTGATTCGTTTTTCCTCCGCCCATTTCTGTTGTTTCAGGAAGTGTGAAATGTATCCTATAGCTGAGGGAAATGTTGTTTGGCAAAAATTAAAAGCTAATGACTAGTGGTGACAATTAATCAGACAGTTGATTTGTTTTTCCAACGCCTATTCCTAATGTTTCAGTAAGTGTGTCATGTATCCTATAGCTGAGGAATATGTTGTTAGGCAAAAACTAAAAGCTGACCACTAGTCGTGACAATTAATCAGACACATGATTTGTTTTTCCACCGCCTGTTTCTATTGTTTCAGTAAGTGTGTCATGTATCCTATAGCTGAGGGAAATGTTGTTAGGCAAAAAATTAAAAGCTTATGACTAGTCGTGACACTTAATCAGCACATGATTAGTTTTTCCACCGCCTATTTCTGTTGCTTCAGGAAGTGAAATGTATCCTATAGCTGAGGGAAATGTTGTTAGGCAAAAATTAAAAGCTAATGACTAGTCGTGACAATTATTCATACACGTGGTTTTTCCCTCCTTCCCTTAATATTATATAGGGTTTAGTATTTAAATGTTATGGTATTTTATTTGCTTAATCGAGGTAAATTAGCACAAAATATTTCTGTTCTTTGAAGTACTGGGTGATTAAAAAAATAATGGTAAGTTTTTAAACGTGAATATTTCTCAGAGTAGTAATAAAAAGGCGACATTTTTGTAACGCACTTAAATCATTCTAAAGGTTTTCTGTGTTCCTTCCTCCTGACGCTTGAACGATATCACTGGAATCAAACTTATGACATACACGTTGTAGCATTGAGTCCACAGAATCAGTGACTGTACTGATACACTTTTTCAATTTGTGCAGATTAGCAGGTAGGGAGAGAAACACGGTATCCATTACATATCCCCACGTGAACAAATCACGTGGTGTTAGGTCTGGTGAACTAGGGCAGCTGATCCCGAAGTGCTAAATCATCTCTCCCTCGATGGCCATTCCGACTAACTGAATAATAAATAACAAGTGGGACACATACGATAGTACACAGAGAGCAAGGACATCTAACGGCAGCCAATTGAAACTTTACAACCCACTCTTTCGTTCAAGATAAACCAGAGAGCTGTAGGTAGGGTCAGGACCAATATTCCCAAGTAGATAGCCTTATGAAATTTCATTCTTTTTGAATCTCCCTGTAGATTAATTGGCTTTCAGGCATCGTAAAAAGGGCTTTAAAAGAACTTTGTTATTTAGCAAACACGACCTTCTTTAAATGTATTGGAAAATACAATCCTAAATTATAATAAGGTAAGAACAAGTTGCTTACCCGTTAGGCTTGCTTGCTAATGATTCTTCGCAATGGAATAAATAAATTTAGTGGTGTTGATCAATATGCACGTACAGAAATACTCCTACTATGGAAGACAGCACATGTATTTTAATAATTCACACTAAACTATTTACATCTTACTACATACATATTTACAAAACTAACGTCATATTTTCATCAAAACACGTCGCGACGACGCTTACAGTTCGGTTTGTTATTGTTCGTGAAGTCACTGTCCACGAGAGTTCATTTCTCGGAGTCTATATCGCGCGCCCTCTGCCTTCGTTGTAATAGGTATGTATAATTGTATGAGGAGGGGGGGGGGGATTTTTGCTCTCCGGCGTCAGCTCTAAAACCTATTTCTGTATTCCCGGCTTCTGTTCAGTGCATAGGTGGCTGGTGCACCAAAAAAGTGGGGAGTCAAAAAAATGTAAGGTTAGGGGACGTGACCCCTGAAACTTTTTCTTCTTCTTCTTCTTTTTTTTTTTTTTTTTTTTGTAGCTGCATTAAAAGCTTTTAACATTAATGATTCTGTGATCTCCAAAAAATGTGAAATATGGCCTCTAAAATCGCGACGAATGGCCGCCGCACACATTCCCCTTCGAATTCAAAATTTCATTTTTATGAAATAAGATGAGAAAAGCTCATTTATTTGGAATTAGGGAAAAAATAATCCACCTTGTAAAAAAAAATTTTCAATCTATTATTAATTTTTTTGCTCTGAAAAATGAGGGGGCAAGGCCCATTTTCTTCTGAAAGTGAGCGGCCAGTTGCCACCCCTCCCCTCCTTAGCCTCCCGTAGGTGCTGCCTATGCCAGGGCGTGCACGGGGGGGGGGAGAGAAAGGACGACTGTTGTTCCGAGCCCGAAACTGAAAGGGCCCAAGATTTTTAAAAAATTCAGAGTTTTTTTTTTTCATTAAATTTAAAAAATGCTTTAAAAAATGAAAAAAAAAAAAACCGCAAGAAAAAGAACTAGAGACACAAACGACATACATAACAACGACTGAGAAGGAACATTGGGCATCATTGAAAACAATTCTAAAAAAAAACAATTAATTTGAATTTTGACATCTTGAATTCAAATTATGTTTTTCGCAATCACGAGTGTGTGTGTGTATGTAGGCGTGTGTGTGTGGGGGGGGTATGTGTGTTTGTGTGTAGGGGGTATGTGTATGTGTGTAAGCATGTGTGTTTGTGTCTGCGTGCAGGTATGAGTGTTTGTGTGTGTGGGGGGGGGAATGTGTATGTGTGTGTAGGCATATGTGTTTGTGTCTGTGTGCAGATATGAGTGCGTGGGTAAGTGTGTCTAGGTGTGTGTGTATGTGTTTGTGTGTGTATGTGTTTGTGTATGTGTGTAGGTGTATGTATGTATGTGTATGTGTTTGTTTGTTTGTACGTGCGTGTATGTATGCGTGTAATGTAGCATATGGATGCAACCTGGAGATGGCTTTCGGTAGAGGAGCAGTATCGTGAGGAGCCGGTCGACGGTGATGCTGCAGAGGGTGCTGGCGGGAAAATAAAATGATAGCACATCAAAACAGTCAAATGAAAGCAATAAGCAATCGTGATTGCTCAAAAAAATACGATACTGCCTCCTATTTGTCGAATCAACTAATCAAAATGTTCCATAATTTTTTTTTTGAGGTCACAATGACCTAAGGTGACTTCCCATGTAGGTGACCCTGGGGGGGGGGGGCGCTAGACCCCATAGTTACGTTACTGGTAGTCTGTGTACCACCCTGCCCATGCTCAGGGGCAAATACAGACAACCATTTTAGGGGGGTGGTCATGCTGAAGAATGACCCCCCCCCCCCCTCCCATGAACGAACCAACAGTTTTGGGTGCGAAAAATTTCTGAAACTGCTTCGGTGTCTATAACAAGCACCAAATCGGCCAAGAATAAGGGTATTTAAGAGGCGTAAACGTTATCTCATCAAAAACAACCCTGTTGTAACAAATTTCCCTGCCAAGAAAACCTTTAACTTTTCCGCACAAAAAAGAAAACCTGCATTCTAAACCCAAAAACCCTCAGCCATAAAAAGTTATGATATCTAGTTTGCCCGCCAAGTATCTGCCAAACTATCATCCTCCCTCTTCTCCTTTTTCATCACAGCTACTTCCATTAGAACCTCCTCCCACCTTCAATTCCTCAGAAATATGGATAGATCTTTTAAATTGTTTATCTTGTTCGGCGGGAAGCTTTTTGCTCACCAAGCAACCACTTCACTTTGAAAAGCTTCCCGCCAAATAAGATAAACAATTTAAAAGATCTATCCATATTTCTGAGGAATTGAAGGTGGGAGGAGGTTCTAATGGAAGTAGCTGTGATGAAAAAGGAGAAGAGGGAGGATGATAGTTTGGCAGATACTTGGCGGGCAAACTAGATATCATAACTTTTTATGGCTGAGGGTTTTTGGGTTTAGGATGCAGGTTTTTTTTTTTTGTGCGGAAAAGTTAAAGGTTTTCTTGGCGGGGAAATTTTTACAACAGGGTTGTTTTTGATGAGATATCACATCTTTTTGCATTGATATTATTACTTTCTCTGTATTTTTATAATTGAGAACTTCAAGTCAGAAAATTTTCAGTTAAAACAACGCTGTTTTGAGTTTTTAAGGAACAATAATGGCTAGCCTAATTTTACGTCAAGTTATTTTCTGACTATTAAGATTCTATGTTCATTTTGCGAGAATTGGACGGTTTAAATTTTATTGCAATCCTTGTATCCTCTCTGTTGCAAAGAAAACTTCTTGGATAATAAAATACTATATTTTAAATTATATTGTTTTCAAGTATTTTACAACTTCGCAATAAATTCTACTACAGTTTCTTTATTTGACAGATTATTCAACATTTTCATGAAGGTTTCTTTAAATGTGTTACAGCTTGAGGGCTATTTTAATCTAGCTTTTCACTTTCTTGTTTAATTACATTTTTTCTTAAATCGTGGATTATTTTACGTTTTATGGGATAATTTTAATTGTTTGGTGATTTATCTTTTTCTTGATAGAAGTCTTTGTCTTGTTTAATAAATAGTTTTGTTTAAAAGTTCATTTAAAAAACGAAATAACGCATGTTATCACAAGCAAAAAAAAAAAAAAAAAAAGCAATTAAATATTTTAAATTTGAATGTGTCAGAAGATCTATACAACTTGACTCGATGTCAAATCGCGGATATCCCAAATTTGCCATAGCGAAAGCGCATGTTGTGCGCGGACAAAGCTCATTGAAAGTCTTGCTTAAATTAATTGCAAAAATTTTTTCAGCTAACAAATTTACTGCAAAGCACGGATATCCACACACGTATTTCATATATTTTCAATTCATTATGTGTTGTTTGTGAAAAATCCATTAATTTAGAAAATAAGCGAACCAATAAAAAAGTGCTATTTTTCGCTTTCAATTAAAAAGTTATATGTGCCGTATTCATATGCGTACAGTTTCATATAATTCGTCACGTAAAATATTGTAATGGTTTAACCCCAGTTTCGCGCCGACATTTAAAATTTCTTCCCTTCATAAATATATAAAAACTGAAAAACAGGGGGAAGGAAATTTCGTATCGGCAAAACTTTTTTTTTTTTGGGGGGGGGGACAGCATTCTAATCTCATTCATTAATTTGTTTCTCTGCTTAAGTATAAACAAACAACATAGAATCTGAAAACAGAAAGCCCAATGAGCTAAGTCTGCGAGCATGCGCAGTCGCTGTGGCAAATTTGTGATATCCGCGATTTAACGTCTAGTTGCAACTGTTGGATACGTTTTAGTCTTGATTGAATTTCATTTCCTAAGACAACTTTGGAATAACTGTTAGATCTGTTCTAACCTTGCAATTGCAGTCCGAGATAAGCAAACCCTATGAGCTGAGGGTAAGTACATGATAATTTAGGGAAAATTAGTGATTTTCAAACTTCAGTTACTCAGGCCCATGATGTCCCTGGGGGTTGAATTTTTGTATATGTACTCAATGGCCCCCCAAGAATATGTATACAAAAAATCATTACCGTAGCCCCCCGGGGGCTGTGATAGAACCCCGGGAAGGTACAATTTGGGGGGTAAAAACGAGGGGGGAAGGGGAGGGGGGTCAAATGGCACAAAAGGCACATCAGTAGGGCACAAGGAATGTGTGCGAAATTTCAGCTTTTTTCCTTTTTTCGTCTGGGCTGTAGCCCAGAAAGAAAGCGAAAACTTTTTTGAACAGCGATTTTATAACTTTAATACCTCCTCCCCCTGAAAGTTCAGGGGATTGTATTTTGGTTTACGGCGTCAGGAGCCACTAGAGATTGAGTGTACCAAAAATCAACTCCGGGGGTCTTCATGGGGCTGAGATACAGAGGGGTGAAAAACCCAAAAAACCTGAATTCGTTCTGTCGTGTAATCTTGTTCTTGGTCGCTTTTATTTCCTTTCGTCTTTGGCGGTGGATTTGCTTCTGCTGGCTGCTGACGTTTCGTTTCCTTGGCGGGGCGGGGCGCTCCCGCGCCCCGTAATAAATTAGTTCCATTGGCAATGAAAAAAAGTTGTAGTATTTCAAATATTTACTTCAAAAATAATTAATGAATTGGAAAAGACTATTGAAATCGTTTATATTTTGTTACCACAATGTGGATGGTTATTATTGTCGACGGTTTAAGGGGGGGGGGTCATGACCACCGTGACCCTCCATTTGTATCCGCCACTAAGAAACAATTGTACGCATGTAAAAAAAAAAAGTAAAATATTACTGCTCTTTTTCAACAGCTATTTTTGCACTAGTTAAAATGAATAATTATTTAGCTTTATCGTAAATACTAAAATTTTCCAATCCCAAACAATATTTGCTGGTTTTTAGTTTGTTCATTTTCGATACGTTTTATTATTTGACTATAACACTTATCGTCGATAATTTGCTAAATAAAAAAAAGGATCATTATGTAATTTAATTTGTCTCATAACCTGCCGCCTGTTCCAGTTAATCACCCTTTCTTGAAAGAGAAAAAAAAACTGAAAACATAAAAAGAAATAACTTTTTTCGCGGAGCACATCTTCAATCTCCGCGCCACTCATAAAACGAATGAAGTGCGCATTTCTCTTAATTGCCTATTGACGGACGTAGTTTGCCATCAATCCAATAGATGTCACTAGCATTCCTCTTTCACTAACACATTTGCAGAAAACTACCCGCGGAGAACTTGTTTCTCAGCCCACGGTAGCCGGCAAGGTCGCGACCCTGTCTGAACCTTAGCTCGGCGAGAGCTACGCTTTGATCTATTGCCGAAACACTTCTGTTTTTTTACTAGACGCGTTTGTTTTTCTTTCCTTCGCTGAGCACTTCGTTTTTTTTTTTTTTTTTTAATTCTGCCCATTGTTTTAGCGTTTCTTTATTACTGCAGAGATATTTTTCTTGATGAAATTTTAATTTGCACATCGTTTATCATTTTTGATGGCAAAAAATTATGATTTTATTGTTTCGATTATTTTATTTTTTACTAGCTGCAACGCCCGGCATTGCACTGTTTACTTTGAAAATAAAAGTCAAGTAAAATAATGCCAAGTGACGCGTGTTCAACGGCAGGCTTGAATTAAAAAAAAAAAAAAAAAAACTTTCCCGACAGATCGCGGAAAAATAACCAAATGGGAAACATTTTAAATTCCCCGATTACAGGAAAAGCCTCAAAACAAAAGCAAGAATTTTATTTGTTCATTGTCGTGAAAAATGTGGCTCCAAATCGATCTTCCTTATGATTTTATTCACGCCAATTAAAACTCAGCTGCGGCAAACGATAAATTCCCGGTAAAAAGTTGATGCATCTTGAAAATGCTTATATATTTTGTACTGGTGATTTTTCAGTCTTGGAAGTTTTGAAATCCAAAGGTAGTAAATCTGCGTCATTGGTATTTTTCGCGGGCTTTCGAATAAGACTGAAATCAAGACAATCGGGTAATTATTTCGTGTAGAAAGAACCATTGAATGCCATTTTCAAATCCTAAAATTAAAATTCGAACCGTTCGGTACTTGTTTTGGCCCCAAAGTCAATCCGACTTCAACTCAGTGCTACCAGTTTAGTATTTTCAATTATAAATTTACACTATTGTACGATATTCCTCATAAAATATTTAGACCTTTGGCAGGAAAAGGAAACAACTTGAAATTTGAAAAAATCTAATTTCACTGCAGAAGACACTTAGTAGTCACTTAGTAAACTTAGCCTTAAATATCGTCAAAACAAAGTAGTATTTCGACAGATTATTAAAATATGTAAAAGCAGCTGCTAATATGATAAAGTGTTGTTTTAAGCCTTATAATGCTGATGTGTCATTTTGGTAAGATTTTTGATGTGCCATTTGACAAGAAAATCATGGTTAGGAATAAACTTAATGTAATTGCCTTTTAAGCTTAATCTGATGTAAATTAAATATTAAATAAGGAATACTCATTTGATGAGGCGAATAATAACATATTTTTGTATTGTAATTTTTAATTATAATTACTATTACTAGAAAATCGCCCGTCAACGTATGACGGGTGAAAAATGCTTCTACATTTGAACGAAGCAATCGCTTGTTTGATGATAGTTTGATACTTAAAATTTTAACCTTTACTCCAGTGGATTCACCCTAAACTCCAGTAGATCAGATAGGTCATTGTTGACCAGTTTTTCGTTTCTACATTTCACAAAAATTAGTCTTACATTACGAGTAAAACCAAGGCTTCACTTTATACGCGTCTTATCAGGCTCAGTCATTACTCAAAAGATCAAAGGCGCCGACTTTCCCGTAAGAGAGCGCTGCAGTATAACCAGAAAATCATTTATTTACATTAGTTAACGTATTATTTCTGCTGTAAAAAGTGATGCTTTTTCAATCTCTAACGAAAAATTTCATTGATACGGTTAACCGATGCGTAGTACAGGATGAATTGATGCCAGAACGGCTAACCAGATCTGTTTTTAATGAAAATAAATTCACTTTTCAGGTAAAGATGGTCCAAATTCAGGATTCAACTATATCCCATTACCGTTCACTTCTGGCAAACCGTATGAATTCATCCCTGAAGCACACTCTTATTAAATAAAAGTGATTAAATACTATTTACATTTTTAGGGATTATGCAGGACCTGAATAACGCACAGTCCAAGTAGTTTTATGTAGCGAATTATTTTATTTTGTTTGAATTAAAAATCCACGAAAAAGACAAAATAACACTTTTTTTGACAAATAAATAAACTATATCATCGAAAAGCATTCAAAGTTTTATTACATATGGTTTTATTACATGCATATTTATTAAAAGTTAAAATAATCCTCCCCGTAAATGCATCGAACCACAAAACGACATTAAAAGTTTCAGTAAAATGTAAAAAAAATCCGCTAAACAAACTATGATTGACAACAAAAAAAGCTATATTTTATTGAAACTAAAAAACCAAATACGGGGACAGCAAATAAAATGAAAAATAACCGCCAAGCTTTGAAATGCATCGTGACGCACATATATGTAAATTTTTGGCGTCACAAAATTTGACAACAATTTGGCAGCATTGTTTTTCTTGTCATTTAATATTCACATTAAAATCGTGGGGGAATTATCCCGGCGCGGCGCCGAACATGCGAAATTGGCGGAAACTTTTTCTATTGCTAAAATTGCTGCCGTCAATGTTTGTTCTTTTAACAATTTGATAGAACTTTTATTGTTTTTTAATTAATTGATAAATTTATTTGGCGAATTGTTTTACACTTTAATTGATCTCTGGCTGGATTACACATCAGAGTAACGTGGGTGCTTCCTCATACCGTTTAATTTAGATTTGGCGGATTACTTAGCTCTTGAATAGCTTAATTTAATTTTCCAACAAATTTTTATTTTTCATTTTAATGTCACTTTTTATGTTACTAAATAGTTTTTTTTTTAACGTATTTTTTGGCAAAAAATTTAAAATTTGTGGAACTTTTCCTGTTTTTCATGGCCTAATTTATTTATATGGCGAAATTTTCCCCCATTAAATTTCCTCATAAAGAGTAAACATTTGAATACCGTTTAGATTTTTAGCAAGTTTGTTTTTGTGTGTTTTCATTGTTATTTTTATTTATTTATTTTTTGAACAAGCAAAAGCATCGTTAAAAAAAAAAAAAAAAAAAAAAAAATAGAGGGAATTTTTAGTATTATTTTTTTAAATCCTGGAAAGTAGGTTTATAAAAATCTTTATGTGAAAAGCTGCTATCTTTTCATTTTTTGAAATTTTTATTGGCACGTTTTTCCTGGTAAATTTATTATTGTTTCAATGTGCTTTTAAATGATTTAAATTCTTGTTCTTTAACATACAACGTACTTCTTAATGATATAAATTGTAATGCATATTGATCGATACTAACGATCAGTTTCATGGCTAAAATTTTATTTGATATGTTTTATACATATTTTTCTTTCAAATAATTGTATCTCTAAGCATTTTTTGAACTTTTTATTAGTTCTTATTGTGAAAACAAATAAAGATATTAAGCACCATTTTCAGAATGTCTTTTGAAAAATAACTAATTTTGAGTTAAACTTTAAAGTAAGGGAAAAAAAATCACAAAAAGCTTTTGAATGTTTCCATAAATATATTTATCAACTAGGAAAAATACCCGGCGTTGCCTGGGTCGGTAATAATTATGAGAAACAATCGTTACTTTCATTTGTTTTCTGTTGCAACTGATAAATACATTTATCAATTGTGCTTGATGAAACATATGTAATTAATTCTTGCATAATAAAACTTAAAAAAAAAGAAAGAAAGAAAAACTTTTCGTTGATACAGTTAATTGAGCATAGTTCATATGCTTAATAGACAGTATGGTTTTGTGCATAAGATGTAATGCTTAATTTTAAAATGTTACGCATAATTTAATTCAGAACCAAATTTTCAATGATTTTTTTTAGTAATTAAAAGCAGAAATTAAACCGCCCCCCCCCCCTAAAAAAACAGTATAACCAAAAAATTTTCACATACGTTTTCAAACAACTAACTTTTTTTTAAGCTCGTTTGATATTGTTATTCAATGTATGAATTGCAATAAATATGAAATGATTAATATTCAATATCACTAACTCCTTTTTATATTTGCTGAAGGTTTGTAGTTGCATTAGTCAAGTAATTCTGAAAATGCTTCATTGCGAAAAAATGGAATAGTTTATCACAATTTTTTTTTCATTAACAGAATTTTACATTGATTTAATTAGTACTGGATAAACATCTTTCTCGGCTTATATTCATGTGAATTTGTTTTAAAACTTAACATTTCTTGAAAAGAAAGTTTCATATTTTTTCACTTTTTACCAAAAGTATTTTTTTAAACACTTTTCTTTGGGAAGAAAAAATCTGCTTTTAAATTAACTCGACACTTTTGAACTCAATTTTGTTGAATATTGACTTTAAAAATAAACTTATCTTAATGTTTATAGTTAAAAGTTGCCACAAAATCCAACAGATGTCGCTGTAGTCTGACCGGGTTTTTTGTTTGATTGATTGATTTTAAACTACAACTTTTGTTGATACGACTGAGCCTGATAAGACGCGTATCAAGTGAAGCCTTGGTAAAACATAAACAGCTAAGTTACCGGATCCAGTTCAGCCTTGTCAAAATAAAGCATTTCCCTGTATGTCAAACATTACCAAAAATATTATCAAGTTTTCATGCTGTGGCACGAGTTTCATTGTTGATGACTTCAGAGCGTTACACGATCAGTGAATTAGCTGTTATATATATGAGGATTTAGCTGAAAAGATTTTTTACAGCATTTCTACACGAAGAAACATCTTGAAAATTTTCTGCTGTAGAGAAGCTCCTTGTCCCCTCCCGCATTAGTCATTTACAGTGCTGTAGTTGGGAGGAACGCGAGGAGTGCGGAAACGTCATTCCCTGAAATATTTGTTTCTTTTTTTAGCGTAAAAATAATGCAAGTGTAATTGATGTAAATTGGTCTCAAACCACCTTTTCTTTCGGTAAGTCCCCCCCCCCCAAACCCCAAGGTGAATTTCTCCAAATATTTTTGTCCCATAACACAGCATTGGTTATTCCATCTGAGTATAATTTGACCCCCCCCCCCTCCTCCGCCAATAGATTCGTTGAATCGGAATGTAGTAGACCCTCGTTTTACGCGGGTTCATTTTACGCGGTTTCGATTATGCGCGGTTTAAGATTTGACAGCTGAATTTTATTTTACGCGGATGAGTTTCGGTTTTACGCGGATGCGGCAATGCAAACAGTTGAAACTCTCCCCTCTTTCAAAATCTAAATTCCTAAAGATTGCAGATTACATGTAATAAACTGCATTTTGGCGTGCTAATAATCGAGCTTAAGCCACTGGAGATATTTTATGCGATTGGTTCCAGAGCTCTTTCCAGAAGTAAAGTTATTAAACTCACACAGTTCAGAACTCACTGGGGAAGAAGAGCTTTTAGGAGTGACAAAGAAGACCAAAACCAACAAGAGGATACCGACGTCGGTGACGCAGAACCAAAACCGTTCACATTGAAAATTTTGAGTCATTCCTAGACAATAGAAATGATCTTTCCGATTCGTTAGTGAAAGAAGATTCTATCATGGAAATGACGCAAGTGATCATGGATGCGTTAATGTTCTGCAAAGAATGACAGAGAAAAATTCTTAATGACTGCCAAAAGACTATCATAGCCAGCTCTTCTTTATAAACAGAACACGAAATTAATTTTTGCTTTCTTTATGCATGCTGGGCATAAAAGTCGATATCTACGGAACCAAACCTCTACTTTAACACTATTATTAGGTCTCAATTTACGCGGCATTTCCGTGGAAGTAACACCCTGGTAAAACTAGGGTCTACTGTATTGCATATCATTTTCCTATTTTGCAATTTTTTACCCATTAGTTTTAACAAGATCCGAGTTTTTTTTTTTTTTTTTTTTGGTTAAATGTTTGATCTTACGTAACATCATATTTCTCATTAATACGTATAGTTAGCGAAAACATTCGAGTTTAAACCTATCATTACCGCTGACTGTAGGCTGATTCTCGAACCTATATCTTGGAAGTTCTATTTAATGACTTCCTATTTACGAGCATAATGAACACAATTTAACTCCGAGGTTATCCCATGTACTTCTCGGAAAATGAGACGAAAGTCCTTTTACCTTTCACTCAATTTATTTTTCTCTGTCCATTTGTTTTTCCACGTAAATTATTTTGCACAAAAAAATATGCAAAATAGAGAAAGAAACTCGCGGGGTAACTTTTCTTTCCTGTGTTTGATTTCGTTTTCAGCGTCTAATAAGGCGATAATTCCATAGTTTCGTTTTTAAAAAATGGCGCTTGTGCTGACAGAACGTGCCCCCTCCCCCCCCCCTTTCTTTTTCATTCTTCCCTTGCTCGTGATTTCGGGAAGGCGAGATTATATAGGGGCATGGAAAGGGGAGTTGTTAGGAGGGAGGAGTCAGTGGTATAATGAGGACAGATGTGGCTGCAGACTAAATGCTACTCATAGAGAGGTTTGGCATTAAAAAAGAAGCAAAAAAACCGTCTGCTACTGACCTTCTATCCCCTGTTTTCGTGACACCTGCCGAAGCGAAACCGGTGTTATGCGCATGCGCAACTTGATTGAAATGGCGCGTAACGAAACGTAACAATGTTCGGGTGACTGACTTGGGTTTCCTGATAATAAACAGGGGTCGTTAAAAAATTGCTGCAAAAAAGTAATGTGTCCCTAAAATTTAGTTAAAAATAAATACTATTTCTTTTGTTTATACTCTTCAGAATCAAAACTTGACGATTTTTTTAATTCGCTACGTGTCAACTGGGTACTGAGGGTAATTGCCCTTCTTCAGGAAAAAAATTCTCCATACAAATTATCGAGAAAAGCACGAATCTAAAAACCGTTTTGTCACCTGTTCTGCGCATGACGCCACGTGCAGGATTTGTCAGGCACACAGTCAGGCAGTAACTTCTGAGGAGAGTCATCGCCTACAGTGAAAAAGTTGTTTTTTTTATTTCACTGCCAGTGGTATATCTATTGTAGGGATTTGAGAGCATCCCCCCCCCCGCCCTAGAAACTCAGAGGTTTTCTTTTTCTGACCTTAGAAAAGAATTAAAACTTTCCCTGTAACCATCCGAAATATATCCGTATTCCCTCCGTTTTTTTTCGCCCTTGGCACGCCACTGTTACAGCGGTTCCTCTATTTTCGCTGTATTTTTAGTACTTTGTTCGAATTTCCAAAAACGAAATTTTTTTTCAACCTACCTAAACTTTCCATTACATTTTACTGAAGCTTTATTTTCACAGCACTTACTGCTAACGCGTACGGACAATCGGGTGATTTTAATTCTTTTAATTTGTTTCACAGAAAATTTTCTCGAAGATCTTCTCAAAAAAAAAAAAAAAAAAAAATTCTTTTTTCAAAAACTACGTTTTTTAATTATATTTCCTTCGTTTTTTTTTTTTTTTTTTTGGTGAATATGAAGTATTTATCAGAAATAGTTACATCTTACTAAATTCGTGCTTTATAAGTAGTATTCCAGTTTTGATATTTTTAGTGTAATGGACAGAGGCGTGCAAAAGGGGGGGGGGGGCGAGATGAGGGACACCTGTTTCCTGAGCCTGAAAGGGGCCCGAGATATTTTAAACGAGGGGTGAAATTTATGTAGAGACGAAGGGGTAAACAGTATGGAGGGAGGCCGTAAAAGTCATTTATGGCGGGCCCTAAAATTTATGTACCCTGTGATATGCCCCTGGTAATAGTAGTAATTTTTCATTGTGGGGGGGGGGGGGAACCCTGTATGAAGAAGGGTGGAGTGAAATTTAGAACAAGTGAAGTCAGTGTTTTTTGTAAACAATTGAGTAACACTTCTGGATTTGAATTGAAATCTTTGCTGTTGTATGCATAATCACGGGATAAACTTAAATTGAATAAATTCTTATGTTACGCCATAATCCATAAGTTGTACAAATACACGAAATTTAATTCTTAAAAAATCAAAAATAGAAAACAAAAAAAAAATAAAAAGAGAGAGAGAGAGAGATAAAGCTTTCATATATTTCCTTTACGCCTATGCGTTTTCTATTCACGAAATAATAGATTTTCTTCTTAATCTACATTGCTTTTTTTTCCTTTTCTTTCTTTCGTTTTTTTTTTTTTTTTTTTGAGCAATCACGATTGCTTATTGTTCTCACTTGACTGTTTTTTTGGCGTGCTATGATTTTATTTCCCCCACCTCCCTCTGCAGTACCACCGTCGACTGGCCTCACGATGCTGCTCCTCTAGCAAAAACCGTCTCCAGGTTGCATCCATATGCTACACACACGCGCATACATACACCATAACTACGCACACTCACACACATATACACACCCACATAACCACACACGCACATACACACATACCCACACACTCATGCCTGCACACAGACACAAACACACGCCTACACACACACATTCACATATATACACACACATACCCACATACACACACATACCCACATACGCACACACACATACCTGCACACAAATACAAACACACACGCCATCATATACACATACCCACACACACACACATGCCTGCACCCACGTTAAAAAGCACTTGATAGCGAAAAACATAATTTGAATTCAAGATGTCAACATTCAAATTATTATTTTATTTTTTTTTCTGAGCAATCACGATTGCTTATTGCTTTCCGTTTACTGTTTTAATGTGCTATCATTTTATTTTCTCGTCAACACCCTCTACCTGCACCACCGTCGACCGGCTCCTCACGATGCTGCTCCTGTAGCGAAAGCCGTCTCCAGGTTGCGTCAATATCCTACACACACGCGCATACACACACACAAAAACACATACACACAAACACATACACACACGCATACATACAGACACTTACACATACACACAACTACCCACACATTCATGCCTGCACACAAACACAAACACATGTGCCTACACACACATACACATACCCCCCCACACACACATTCATACACACAACTACCCACACATTTATTCCAGCACAGAGACACAAACATACATGCCTACACACAAATACACATACCCCCTACACACAAACACACATCCCCCCCCCACACACAAACACACACTCCTACATACACACACTCGTGATTGCGAAAAACATAATTTGAATTCAAGATGTCAAAATTCAAATTATTATTTTTTTTTCTGAGCAAATTGCTTATTGTTTTCACTTGACCGTTGAATGACGTCCACATCCTTTGATTTCTGGAACTGGGCATCTGCGTGCCCCGTTGACCGGCCCCTGCAGGTGCTGGTTCTCCAGCGAGCACCGTCTCCACGAGCAGTACTGTTCCCCGGATCCGCTCCTCATGGGTGGTAGCGTCCATCTCCTGCACACACACTCGAGATTGCGAAAAACATAATTTGAATTCAAGATGTCAAAATTCAAATTATCCTTTTTTACTTTCTTCTATATCTAATATATAGAAGAAAGTATTGGATTCGTGCAAATTTTCGAATTTCGAATTTTGACGGATTCGAACGTTTTGAGGTGTGCTGAGTCCATTTCGACTATTTTTGGAAAATGTCTGTCTGTCTGTGTGTGTGTGTGTATGTGTGTGTGTGTGTGTGTGTGTGTGTGTGTGTGTGTGTGTGTGTGTGTGTGTGTGTGTGTCACGTCTGTGTGTGACCAGTTTTTTGTGGCCGCTCTACAGCAAAAACTACCGCATGAAATCGAACGAAACTTGGTACACATATGTGCCCCTATGTGAACTTGTGCCCATTGGTTTTTGGCGCGAATTCCTCCAAGGGGGGTGGAGCAATGGGACGTTTTTTGAGTTACGCGTGCTTGCTATTCCTCAGGAAGTAACTGGCGGAATCAGACAAAATTTGGTCCATATGTTGCCATCAACAGGAACAGGTGCTGATTCAATTTTGGTGTCAATAACTCAAACGGCGGTTGAGCTATAGAACGTTTTTTGTCAATTGTGACTGCTGTATCTCAAGAAATAATGAACGGAATGAAAGAAAAATTTATCGGCAAGTAGCCCTTAGTGGGTATAAGAACTGATTTTATTTTGGTGTCAACAGCTAAAAAGGGGGTAGAGCAATCGCCCGTTCTTTTTTTCCATTGTGAGTGCCCTATCTCAAGAAGTAATGCTACGTTCTGGTTGAAATTTAGAATATATGTGAATCCATATGTAAACAGGCTTTGGTTCAATTTTGGTGCCAATCGCGCCAAGAGATGCTGATTTATTTTTATTATCATTATTTTTTAGCGAATAAAAATAGTTTTATTAATGCAACAATAAGAAAGATAAATCGTAATAGATTGTCGTCTGCGTATTCCTCGTGATTTTAATTGTCTGGAAATGATCGGAAATATTATCTCAATGATTTAAAATGTTTAACTGTTGCCATCTTATGTTTGTTAATAAATAAAATATTTGTAATTAATTCAAGTAAGGCTTTTAAAATAACTTTCAATTTTCGCTCTTTGCTTTGCTTTTGCAATAATTCAGACATTGGGATGGTCGTCAAGTTTTTGCATGTGTAATTTCGTTTTTGTTGGGAATATTGCTTCCTCGTCAAGCATGGGGAGGGATCAGAAAAAAAAGAAGAAAAATATAGAAGAAAGTTTCATGATGGCCACAACATACTAGTTTTTTTCACTTTCCTTAAAAGAACTTTGTGTATGTATCAATCACACTATTTTTCCTAAATTAGTATTGAATATTTATGGAAACCTTTTTTTGTTGCTACATTTCTTGTGTTTCTTATAGTTTGGAGCGTTCATAATCTACTATTATAAAGGTTATTTTATCAGCCGTTCCTGATTCCAGTTTGTGATTCCAGTTCTCTTTAAAATGTGAAAGGGAGAGAGAGAGAGAGAGAGAGAATCAGTTGCGAGTCGAAAAAATATAGGAAACTTGGGGATTACGCTGCGATTTAAATGGTGGTCTAGTAATAACTCTTCATCCACATGACATGATTATAAGCCTTGTCTCGACGTCAGAGCGCTCGTGCCGTGGTGGTCTGATCGGTAAGATATCGGATTTGTGACCGGAAGGTTCCGGTTTCGATAGTAGCCGGTCGAAGTTCCACCGTCTTCATTAATGGTGACTGGAGGACATTAAAAATGCTCGTGGTCACGAAATCCTCGAAGTGAAACGATACCTCTGGGGGTGCTGGACCAGGGATTTCTCGGTTTCTGGTCTGGATCAAAAAATCAGAGCTGTCTTCAGCAACCCATCCCCATCCAAATGGTTAAACCACAAATAGTGGTAGGAACGGAGGACCCTGGAGTGAAAAGTGTCAGAGCGCTCAATTTAACACGTGATTTTATATTCTTTGATTTTTTTTCCTTTCTAACTTTAGGTGGAATTTTTACTTTTAGCTGCTTTTTACTTTTGAAATTATTATTTTTGAGCAATCACGATTGCTTATTGCTTTCATTTGTCTGTTTTGGCGTCCTATCATTTTATTTTCCCACCAGCACCCTCTGCAGCACCACCGTCGACCGGCCGCCTCACGATGCTGCTCCTATAGCGAAAACCGTCTCAAGGTTGCGTCCATATCCTACTCTTACACGCATACATACACGCACGTACACACACACACACAAACGCATACACACACATACATACACACACACACAAACGCATACACACACATACAGACATACACAAACACACACAAACACATGCACACACTCAAACACATACATACACACGTATACATACGGACACCTACACATACACACACAACTATTCACACAATCATGGCTGCACACAGACACAAACGCATATGCCTACACACACATACACATTCCCCTCCCTCCATACAAACACTCATACACACAACTACCTACACACTCATACCTGCACACAGACATAAACACACATGCCTACACACACATACACACACGCCTACATACACACACACTCGTGATTGCGAAAAACATAATTTGAATTCAAGAGGTCAAAATTCAAATTAATTTTTTTTGAGCAATCACGATTGCTTATTGTTCTCACTTGACTGTTTTTGCGTCCTATCATTTTATTTTCCCACCGCCACCCTCCTCACCATCACCATCGACCGGCTCCTCACGATGCTGCTCCTATAGCAAAAGCCGTCTCCAGGTTGCATCCATGTCCTACACACACGCGCATACATACACAACTACTCACACACACACACACAAACACCTACACACATACACAAACACACACACGAACACATAAACACACGCATACATACAGACACCTACACTACACATACACAAAAACATACACACACACATACACACAACTACCCACACATTCATGCCTGCACACAGACACAAACACATATGCCTACACACACATACACATACCCCCCCCCCACACACACATTCATACACACAACTACCCCCACACTTATGCCAACAGACACAAACACACATGCCTACACACAAATACACATACCCCCCCACACACACGCCTACATACACACACTCGTGATTGCGAAAAAACATAATTTGAATTCAAGATGTCAAAATTCAAATTTTTTTTTTTTAAATTTATTTATGTTTATTTCGTACGCACAAAAGCATCAACTTGTGTTTTGCATCGCTGTACTCTCACATATTGTTTTCGTTGGACATTTATAAATTTACTAGCAAAAATACCCGGCGTTGCCTGGGTCAGTAATAATTATTAGAAAAATTCGTTACTTGCTTTTGTTTTCTGTTTTAAGTGAAAGAATTTAAAACACATCTTTTTGACGTGATTAAAAATCGAGTTTCTTCCTTACCCATAAAACTAAAATAGCAATAAGTATAAAGAACAAAGTAGTATTGATTTAGAAACGAAAGCACTATATTTAAGCATATACAAATTTAAAAAACATGAAATTAATCTTCTCATATTTAAAAAGATTAATCTGTTGATACATTTTTTTTAACATGGAGTCTAAAACCTTCTCTGTATGGCTAATGAAGTACGAAGTGATTAAAAAAAAGTAGCTGCGCTCGTAATCCCCTTATACTTGCTTTAGTTATTTCGGGAAATTTCAATCATTGTGGCTCTTGGTGCGATTTTACCGAATTTGCGAAAGTCGTTTCGGGGTACCTTCGATGATGCTCCCCCATTCTTTCCTTACTTTGTAAAACGATATGATATTAATTTTCGTTACAGAGATATCGTCGCCAGATGCTGAGATATTTTTGGTCACCATAAAATGGCGCTAAACAGTTTCAATCGTAATGTTACCAAAATAAGTAATACAATTTGGTGATTGTTTGAAATTGTGCAAAAAGGAAAATTAATGGAAGTTTTTGTGCTGTTTATGGATTTGCCTAATTTAGTTGCTGGATTATTTAACACAGTAAAAAAAGTCTTTTGAAAATTCTTTGATTGGCGATATTTTGTTTACATGGTGAAAGCTGAGAAACATTATGACGTAGTCTTCGGCTTCAAAAACAGCAACGTTGAAAAAACTGCCAAATGCATCAGCTACGGAAATCTTTCTGCAAAAATTTTGGCGATCTGCTGGTTGTTTGAATAATGAGTAAGTGTTCAATCAGCATAAATAATAATAAAAACCATTAATTACATTAAAGTTCCGTTTAAAATGGAAAATCATCAGCCAAATCATGTATTATTTGCCAATCTTGTGCAAAAATCTTACTTCAAGATTTGACTTGAGAAAAGCCTTGAACAATCACGAAAAGCAAAGAAAGTCAACAATACAACAATTGTCGCTATCGACAGGGAGTTGAGATGATACACTAAATACTGTATTGAGTTGAGGAAAGCCTTCGAACATGGATCTAAAAAGCTCATAACTCGTTTTTTATTCTACTTAGAAATTTCGAACAGGTGCCATCTTCAGCAGAAAAATCAGAGCTTTCGATGGA
This sequence comes from Uloborus diversus, assembly GCF_026930045.1. Lineage (NCBI taxonomy): Eukaryota > Metazoa > Arthropoda > Arachnida > Araneae > Uloboridae > Uloborus > Uloborus diversus. The sequence continues at coordinate 147,205,004 of NC_072736.1, forward strand.
CATATAATGTAAATATGTGCAAGTATTTTTTCATCCCAATATTAGAGAATTTATACAAAAATTGTGTTTTATTGCCCCCCTAAGGGGGTTCTGCCCCCCATAACGGGACGAAAACTACCCTATGTGTTATTCTGATGCATAAGCTATATTATTGTAAAGTTTCATCAAAATCCGTTCAGTAGTTTTTGCGTGAAAGAGTAACAAACATCCATCCATACATCCATACATCCATACAGACAAACTTTCGCATATATAATATAAAAACTATTAATTGCATTAAAGTTCCGTTTAAATGGAAAATCATCAGCCAAATCATGTATTATTTGCCAATCTTGTGCAAAAATCTTACTTCAAGATTTGACTTGAGAAAAGCCTTGAACAGTCATGAAAAGCAAAGAAAGTCAACAATACAACAATTGTCGCTATCGACAGGGAGTTGAGATGATACACTAAATACTGTATTAAGTTGAGGAAAGCCTTCGAACATGGATCTAAAAAGCTCATAACTCGTTTTTTATTCTACTTAGAAATTTCGAACAGGTGCCATCTTCAGCAGAAAAATCAGAGCTTTCGATAGACATATAATGTAAATATGTGCAAGTATTTTTTCATCCCAATATTAGAGAATTTATACAAAAATTGTGTTTTATTGCCCCCCTAAGGGGGTTTTGCCCCCCATAACGGGACGAAAACTACCCTATGTGTTATTCTGATGCATAAGCTATATTATTGTAAAGTTTCATCAAAATCCGTTCAGTAGTTTTTTGCGTGAAAGAGTAACAAACATCCATACATCCATCCATACATCCATACATCCATCCATACAGACAAACTTTCGCATATATAATATTAGTAAGATTTAATTTGTGTGTTTTGTTTTATGTTATTTATTTATTTATTTTACTGTTTCAGTTTTTTTTAAATATTATTTTATTTGTTTTATTTATTTACTAGTGGTACCCGCACGGCTTTGCCCGTAATAGAAAAATTAAAAGGTCTTTTGGTTCGCCTGTATATTTACAAATAATGTGTGGTGAATTTTCTCGCCAATTGGCTAGTACCCATGTTACGGTTCCACGTTATGATAATTTCGTATCTCGCCAATGGGCTTGTGCCCATGTTACGGTTCCACGTTATGATAATTTCGTAATTTACTCGTCCATCTTATGATATTTTTGTTCTTAAAATTAGAATAGAAAAAGAACCACATCGAATTTTCGAAAAATCGCTTCGAGGTGCACACCCCCATGCTGCAAACTAACTTTGTGCCAAATTTCATGAAAATCGGCCGAACGGTCTAGGCGCTATGCTCGTCACAGAGATCCAGACATCCTCCGGACAGACTTTCAGCTTTATTATATGTAAAGAAGATATTTTTCTACGCATAAAAGCATCAACTTGTAGTTTTTTACGTCGCTTTACTCTCTCATTTAGTTTTCGTTAAAAATGTACGCCTAAATCGAGCTGTTGAGCATAATATTTAATTGGAGAAAACTTCTAATTTTTATAAGCGCAAGCCAAAATAAGATGTCTTTGACTTACTCCTTATTTCCCCATTTTAATTTCGTGGAGTACCATTTATAAATCCTCCAAATATAACTCCTAGATTAGGGGATATTTTTAAGTTTTATGCTCGCTACTGCCGAATCATCGCTAAGCCGAGCCACCTCAATACAAAATCGATGTAGATTCCAGCATTTTTTTCCCCCGCTTAACTTAGGGCCTACAAGTGTTAACTTGAACTGCACCCGGGTATGAGTCATTTCTGGTGGGGAAGTTTTTTTTATTTTTATTTCTACTCGTTTTATTTATTTATTTAAAAGGATCGCGTGTTGGCGGCAAGGCCCGAACTTGTGAGCTTTAGTTCGGAGGCGGCTTGATCGTTGTTTGTACGTTTCCAGAAATAATTTGACAGTTTAAATGCGGAAGGCGCTATGCGTTCCGAGATTTTGTGGCTTGAAACATTTAGAAGCTCCTTTATTATGCGAGAAAAAATTACAAATTGTTGAAAAGTGTGAAGAATAATTGCTTTTGATCACAATCAATGCACAATTTTAAAACCCTGCCTCAATTCGGTTGAACTAAAAGCAAATTCATATACTGTCTTAATTTCAATTCAGAGCTTCCAACTGCTATGAAAAAATCGTAGTTTCTACGAACTACAGCTTTGAACTACAACCCTACAAAAACGTGCACAAAACTTACGATTTTCTTTCTTTCTTTCTTTGTTTTTTTTTTCTATCGCAGGAAAATTTTCAATCATTACAGCTAATTTCCATATTATAATAATCATTTAGATAATATTGCCTTTTTTTAATGAAACTCCAAACATCTGTTAAAAAATAAGAAAAGAAATTTACCACAATTAATGTTACAAAAAAAAAAAAAACAAAAAAAAAAACCTAAATTACTATTATTAGTACTTTTTTCAGAGTGAAATGTTTATTGCCCCCTGGAAATTGAAACGTAAACTATTCATTGTGTCTGTTGCATTGGTAATTTAATTTTTAGTTTTGCTCCCCCCCCCCCCCCCCCCGCCATGAAACTCTGCTACTAATTTAGTTTCTCAAAAGTTGACAGCTCGGTTCAATAAATACTCGTCACACATGTTACAGGTCATCTCTTTAGACTTGATAAACATGCTTTCTAGGCATTACCATAGACACTTCACTATAATAAAAATAATTAATAAAATGTCTTTAATAATAAATGAATAAATTCTGTAAAAGTTGTTTCTCTGCTATTACAGTGTTAATGCAGGTAAAATAACGTGTTTTCGCCCGAACAGGTTTCTTTCTGTTAAAACGGGGCCATTACTCGTATTTATAAACTTATACGAAGACATCAGAGGATGTAAGGGAGAAACAACTGCTCCCTCTCTAAACAAGTTCAGCTCGTTATCTCGCATTCGTTTCGTATTCAAATTTGAATTTCAGATACAAACGAGCATTTTTCGCATTAATGTGGGATCCTTTCTTCTCTACTTCCCAATTATACATTATTTAATCATGAGTCAAGACTAATAAAATTTAATACAAAGTAGAAAAGATGAAAGGGTAAGAATCTCGATTAATCGCTTAAAGTTCTTCCAAATTTTGCACAAAAACATAGTACTGATGAACTCCAAATATCCGAATCAATTGGAACCGGACCGTATTCGGGTAATCAAAAATTTGGAAAGTTGGATCGTTTCCGAAGAAGGGTTTACTTTAGTTAATGTTTGAAAGTATGCTGAAAATGGGGGAAAACATATTTTTAAAGAAAAAGAGCTTTTAATTTGCCTAGCATATGAAAAGGCAACACTTTTCCTTGTTAAGCGTTCTTACAAGGGCTGTACATTAGTATACTATGCACGTGCCGTACTTTACATGCTTTAAATGCAACTTTCCGAATACTTCTGTCCAAATAAACTGACTAGATTCACGGAGAGAATAGCGCGTAGACAGAAACATTATTTTGCGATTCTGCCCTACGTATTTTCTGTCGCACTTGCAAATCGCAGTGCGTTTCCGTCTATCTTTTTTCTGAAATTCTGAAAGCGATTCGGATAATCAGCGATTCGGATAATGTGAGTTCGGACAATTGGATTGTAATACTTTTATTCTAAAATAATACTAGGTGAAGTGAAAGTGAAATTATCAAAATAATATCACAAATTCACACTAAGTCAAAATTTAAACAATAGCTAATTACATATTAATCTCATCAAAACCTGTCAATTAGTTCCGTCTCGCTTTTACGCTTCCCTTCAGGCTCTCTAAAAGAATCCAAAAAATAGTGCGTACCTTAGAAGATTCTGGAACATTTTCGTCCGTTCGAGAATGCAGTGAAATCCCGTTACAATGAAACCAACCAAACGTCCGTCTCAACGAAAAACAAAATTCTTTCCCGATGTAATTTTCATTACATTGCTTAATATCCGTTACAACGAACAAAATTTACGGTCCCTTGAAGTTCGTGTTAACCGGATTTCACTATATTAAGGTTTTAAAGTTCCGTCGCAAAAACTCCTTATCTTGCCGCCGCATGGGAATTCTCAATAAAAACGAATAAATTCTGTAAAAGTTGTTTCTCTGCAATTGCAGTACTAGTGCAGGGAAAATAACCTGTCTTCGCCCGATTTGATTTCACCCTGTTGAAACGGTGCATTACTAACATTTATGTGGAAACGTGCATAGATTTTGTCTTTGCTCAATATTTTATTAACCTTTTTGAACGTTTGGCTGTCGAAACACATATTTTAGCGTAATTTTTCTTAAAACTGTAAAGAGGCTGTTAGCACGCTTGTACATAACGGTATAACTGACATCCGATATCTGCATGTCTCGCATGCTGCTTTACGCCAGCCTTGATTCATGGTAAAAAAAATCTTAATTATTATTGAAGCAGACTTAATAATTGGTTGTTAAGATGCTAAAGGGGTTATTTATTATTTTCCACATATGGGGCAGTCAGAAGCAAATGGATGTAAATGCCAAAATTAAAAATTTGAAGGTAATACGAATGGTAGGAGAACCTTTCCACTGTTTTCAGCAAGAGATGATACTCTGGCTCTGGTGGGTACTGCTATAGAACATGATTTAGAAAAAAATTTCAATGAAAGCCTACTTAGGACGTATTCAAGTTCTAAAACTGCGAATCATCCACAATTCTATGCCTGTTTATGTTCAGCCTTGACATCAACTTGGTAAAAATCACCCTTTATAACTGATTAACAATCACCCACCCTAGGGTGCTCCTTCCCGTGCTCGCTTCGCTAGCCAACCCTCGTTTGCCACCTGCAGCGTATGACAATTGATGATTTTAATGCGTTTCCCCCTGGATGTCCTGTAGACTGTTTTTATCAATACATATCTCCAGCCCCTTAAGATTTAGAGGGATGAAACAGGGCGGAATGGCTTCCCTGGACGTCCTCTATCCGATGGTACCAGTTTCGACATGGGAAACATTTACAGTCCAATGGAGATAGGGTTACAGGCACACACATGCACAGACACACACAAACCCTCGCACACACACACACAAACCCTCGCACACACACACACACACACACACAACACACACAGACAGGCGAGCACAGATTTTCATGATTTAGAAAATATCAATTGCACAAAAAAGTTATTTTTAAAGTATTTTTATTTAGAAAACAATATCTTTAGGGGCAATTATTTTCACTTTTTGTATTATTTTAGAAGTAATTGCGTGACCGATTTAAATTTTTAATGGCCAATGTAGAATATGAGGTGTTTTTGTATGGACCTCGATAAAAAAATTTCCGAAGTTTCCCATGCTAAAATTGCTTGCCGACCCCTGACATAAATTCAGGGGAGCGCACGGGGGGGGGGGGGGGGGGGGGGAGTGTCACCTGTTGGCCCGGGTTGGAGCCTACAGGGGCCCAATATTTTTAAAATTAGGGGTAAAATATAGGGATAAACAATATGGAGGGGGGAGGGCCGGAAAAGTCATTTGTGAGGGACCCCAAAATTTCTGTGTACGCCCCTGCATAAATTATTCATTTTTGCTTTTGGAAACGAATAAAAAAACTTATTCCACTAAACATTTGATGACAGACCAAGTACAACGGCGTAGATAGAAGAACAAAATTTCGGATGGGGATTTTTTGGTTTTGGTTCAAAAAAGATCGAATTTCTGAGTTTCGGAGTGGGATCTATTCCAAATCCACATCTTAGATACGCCACTGGCCGAGTATAATAAAATGATCTCTCCTAGTAGGCGCACAGTCGACATCAGTTGTAAATTCGCGAACGCTCGTAAACTGGAAGTTCGTAAAAACGAGAGCCTATACCGTATCGAGAAGAAGGACCCTGATCCTTCGCATCAGCATGTCGTGGAGCTTCTTAATTAAGCCGGCAGTGCTTAATCAGACTCCATCTCATATCAATTACCAGTTCGCGAAACGAACCATTCGAAAACAATTAAACCCTCTAATGACTATTCACGGCGGCCGATCGATGGAATGAAAGGGCGAGAGAGGATGATTAATAAAAAGGAAGAACAAAAGTAGCTCAACCTCCTCCTCCCGAATGAGACTCCGATGGAGGGGGGGGGGATAAAAACGGTTTGGAGAGAGAGGCCGCGCGAGAGTCGATAATTTCATTGATCCAATTCCAATCTGTGCACGAGCGGCCATCTTTCCCTATCGCCTTTTAAAAGCTCCGCGCCCCATCCGGAGTGGGAGAAGAGAAGCCGCTTGCCAATGAGGTAGCCGGGGGAGGGACTTTTGGGGGTAAACGGTTCGTGTGTGGAAAGGACGATAAGAAGTACCTCTGGTCGATTGCAGTGCTGCCGCTTTTTGCACTTCTTTTTTTTTCTCTCTGCTTCCTCCATGTGATCCGACTCGGCCCGCGCTTGTCATCGAGTCAGCCGCCACTTAAAAGGACTCGGAATTTCTCGAGGAATAGGATATATCGGGAATGTTTTCTTCTCTCTGCTCCGGAGTAGTGGATGGTAAGTGTCTGATTGTTTGTGCTAACTTTTCAAGTCGCAGCGATTAAACCGAGTCGGGTCTTTCTCGGAGCTTTAAACGTGACCGCGCCGAGCGAGAATAATATTGCCAGGTTCCAATTTATGTTTTCGTAACACGCCTTTTTTAGGGACTGAGTTCAAGGACTGTGATTGTCCTCTGTTGTAAAAGATTTCGGGCAGTGGGCAGGTCTTAAAAAATGTGTTCGAATACTTCATCGTAAGAAGGAAGATTATTAAATTTGTAGTTAAAAGTTTTGACCGCTTTTGTTTTGAGGAGTTTGATAGAATGGGTTTACTTTCATTCGATAGTGCTCTATTTGTGACTAAGATCGTCCGAGCGGGACAACTGACCCGAAAGCCACCAGAAATGTGAATGTTCTGTAACTCGGAATTCTTTACGAATCAGTTTTATTTGTTTCGTGCCTATAATTTATAGTCTGGAGATTTGCAAGTTTTAGAGATAACTGGATGTCTCAATTGCCAAATCGATTGACTCCACTTATAAAAACAAATCCTCATTTCTGCTTTAATAGTGCTTTTTCAATGCTTAGCATGTAAATTTATATTACAGTTTTGGTTCAGTAGCTGTCTGACCCTGTGATGGCAGAAATTTGACCATGTGATGGCAGAAAATGTAACAAGAGGGCCTGTTTACTCCTATTGATAACACCATCTTCTTTATAACTTTTCTCTACTTTTGCTTCATGGAGTTAGTTGATTTGGTAAGTGAGGCATCCAAAAAAAAGTTTTAGACAGCGACAATTTTTTCTAGTGAATCTGCGTCCGGGGTGCCATCCCTCCAAAAGCAATGGCGCACTTGCCTCAAATGCTACGAAGACCCCCCCCCCCCTCCCGTCTCCCAAGGACGGATCTAAAAAATATTCAAGGAGGGGGCGATTGATTTCAGATACTCACCCTTTTATAAACTCCGGAACCTCTGCCCCATAACATCATAGAAGATCGGCTCAAGTTAAGTTTTTTTATAATATATTTTTTGAACTTCCATTTCTAAAAAATTCCGGAGGAGCGTACTGAAACCCATTCTTTACCTTAACGTCATATGTGTCCTATAACTGCTTTTTTTGGACTTCAATTTGAAAACTTTCCAGGGTAAATCCCCCGAATCCCACCTTATATCATCTAAGATCGTCCAAAATTGATTCTGTGGAACTTCAAAAAATTTCCTGTAGAAAGTTCAATCCCTATCACCAAAATGTTAAGAGATGTGCGCGTTTTCAACTATACAGTTCTTAAGAAATTCCGAGGGAGAGCCCTCATTTTCGTAAGGTTATGGAAGATCGTATAAAAATACGGTTTTGGAACTTCAGTATCGAAAATATGCCGAGGGTGAGTTTCTACATCTCGGCTCAAGGAGGGAGGATCAGCCCTCTCCTGTATCCGTCCTTGTCCTCTCACCAATTGAGATCAAAATCCCTCTCGTTACAGGTACTCTTTCTAAAAAACCTTGTGGGCTTCAGACCTGCATAAAAATGGGTGTTGAATAACACCCATTTTTCTATACAAAACAATAGAGTTCTTTTTTTTATTAAAAGCAAAATTTTGACACTGCAGCTTGAGAATCAAATCAGGTTTCGCACTTTTCATTTGCGTATGGACTGGGGTGGGGCAAAACTTTTGCTTTAGACGGTGTCAATTTTAGAGACAGCTCTATTTTAATGCCTTATTTTTTTCCACCAAAAACTTTCCGAACTTGCAAAAATTATATTAACAAGAAAAAAAAAAGTTGAATGTATGTCAAAACAAAAGGAAAGTAATAGCATGTAAAAATGTACATAAATGAAAAAAATCGTATTGTTGAGCCGTGATGGTGATGGTAGAATTTACTGTTGATGTTGAGTACATTGCGTTGTGTATACTTTTTGTAAACTATCCGACATGAGTATACTTAGAACAAATAATAATTGGACTCATCGTAACATTCTAAAAACATTACACGACATAAACCCAAGCATGCAGTTCTAAATAATCATTTAAGTTTACTACATGAATTCAACATTTTAATTCATTAGCCTGCATTTATACTAGTTTTAGAATATTAGAGATTTAAAAAGTTAACATTTCGAAAATCCGCTCTCCAATTTAAATTTTCAATTGGATGAATTAATGTCCTGATAAATATTAAGAAATGGGTGATGAGAGCCATTTAAGTACGTACCAAGATCCGGCCCTTCTAAGATCCTAGGTAGTTTAAATGTTCGAGACACACTCGCGAGTGTTAAACATTTTATTCTCAGAGTTAGAACTCCGGACTTCACATCAAAGGGGGAGAACGCAAACTTCTTCAGGAACGACCTCGTTTGTTTTGCATAATCTTCCAAAAACTAGAAAATCGCCCGTCAAGGTATTACGGGTGAAAATTGCTTCTACATTTGAACGAAGCCATTGCCTATTTGGTGATATTTTGATAGTTGAAATGTTACCCTAACTCCAGTGGCTGAACCCTAAACTCCAATATGTAGCGTTCATAGCATTGAGAAGAGATAAAACGGAGGGAATGAAGATTTTCTTTCGTGAAACTAAGACCCCAAGTCACGTGATAGATTTTAAAGCAAAGCATTGGAAGAAATCAGGTTTCTTTCGCTTGTTTTACGCAGAACGTGCCAATCATTCGTCGCTGTTGAGTCACATGACTTGGGTTCTTTTGGGTCAGCGTTTGCCAAGCCAATGATTGGACTTGCTCCCTCCATTTTAATTCCTGCTCTAAGGTTCATAGTTGACCGTTTTTTTTTTTTTTTTTTTGTTTCTTCATTCCCCTGAAATGACACAGTCTTACCAGTAAAAACAGTTAAGTGACCGGATCGAGTTCAGCCTTGTCACAATAAAGCCTTTCCCTGCATGTTAAACATTATCAAAAGCACATTATCAAATTATCATGCCGTGGCGCGAGTTTTATTGTTGAAACTCGCGGGTTACTCGATCATTGGCTATTATTTATATGAGGATTTTGTAACTTCCCTTTTCATGCGGTGGTGGTGAAGGCTCGCAGAGTCATAGTTCACATTTGGAGAATCAGCGTCCAAGAAACCCTTATGCCTTATTGCGAGGGTAATTTCAATTTTGTGTCAAAGAGGAATTTTGTTTTCCGGGAGCGACTATTTTATGAGAACAGAACTGCCAGAGATTTAAACCTTGTTTCGTACAACCAGATATTTGACGACGGGGGAGTGCTTTAATTTCTCAATAGAAACTAACCTGTTGACCTTACGGTGACACTACTTGAAGGTTCGCAAGAGGAAAAAAAGAACTATTTACTGTTTACCAGGACACGTGGGAATCTCTAGGTGTCGTTTACTTTAAAACAAGCAGTGGGGGCTCCTCCTGGGCGGTGGCGGGTTCGAACGCCTCCGGCTCCTCGTCCATGTCTCCCTGAATCGACCTGATATATACCCGACCCTCTCGACTTTTCATAATTCGTCTTATACAGAAACAGCATCCAGCCCGCGGGGCTTTCATTTGAATTTTGACGTCTTGAATTCAAATTATGTTTTTCACAATTATGATTGCAATAGGTGCCATTTGTTGAAAAAAAAAGAAAAAAAAAGGGGGGGGGGAGGCGTATGTTGTACCTGCATATGAATAAGTTCATATGTTTCTCAAGGTGTTTTTTTTTGGGGGGGGGGGGTCTTCCGTGAACTGGCCCCTTAAAAAATGTTGTCAGCCCTCAGGTTGTCACCTTTGAAGTTTCCTTTTTTTCCCCCTTTCTTTCTTTTTCCTTTTTTTGTCTAACAGCACCTTCATTTCAATATGAATATCGTCAGAAATCATTGGGACAAGGAGATATTATAAAAGAGGGAGAGATATTTAAGTAGTTTACCGTCACACACGAACGGTTTCCAAACTTTTTGTATGACATTAATGTCTCGCTAGCAGTCAAAAATCTTTGAAACCCTGTGCCCTCTAGTTTTTTTTTTTTTTTTTTAATTTAAATTTTTTCACTCAAGCCGATTTTTTAAGGACAACCTTCCTCAACCAGTAGTCCACACTAAGGCTGCTTAAATTTTTCATTCCGAGATCTGATACAACCTTTATACCAGCAGGGGTGCCCACAGTGAGGGTAGCGCAGGTTGTGGCATCAAAATTTGAGTGTGGAGAGGATTTTTTCTTTTTTTTTTCAAAAGACTTGTGTGTGTGTGTGTGTGTGTGTGTGTGTGTGTGTTTTTTTTTACATGAAAGTTTTGAACAAAAAATATTTAAGTTCATTCAACCGGAATTAGTAAGGTTCGTACGTATAAATTATACCTCTTACCGCACTCTTTCCAAAATTTAGCAACCATGTGTCCTCCTCAATAAAAACAACCTCAGAGACGGGATGGTATCATAGTGTCTGTCGCGAAAAAAGTTTAGACGGTTTGGTTTATTTTATTTTTTTATGAGTTTTTTTAGGGGGGGGGGAGAGAAGGTACTTGCACGATTTTGTATGATGAATAGCGATAAAATAAAAGGGGTCAAAAATGGCTAAAATAAAAGGTTTAAAGAATCTCTTCTTTTTTAAGCCATCCAAGAAAGACGAAAGGAAAATGAAACAAGGCTTGCTAATTTATTTCCAAAATATAGCTAAAAAAAAAAGAAAAAAAAACAGGACAAAAATAAATAAAATAATTTTTAAAATACCTAGAAAATAACAATTGGAAAGTAGGGATTTGGGTGGGGAAAATGCGTGTCGGTCTGATCTGACTGTCCCACGTATTTATTTCATCGGATGAGGGAGGCATATTTTGTTTTTAGCAATCAGCTTTAAATGCTAAAAAGGTATGTTTGACTTTGACATAAATTGCAGTCATAGCTAATTAAGAGAATATTTATCAGATGCTAGAAAGTCGATGTTGGTATACGGGAAAGTAGGCTCGTTCAGCTCTGGACGGAGCTTCGTCCACTGTGCTCCAGCGTTTCATGATTCATTTGCATCGAGAAAAATTGATAAGAACTATAGTACTAAAGTTGACCAATAACGTATTTTTAACTCTGTTCGAAAATAAATTAATTTTCTTTATAAAGTAGCTAGAGTTTGAGTAGAATTTTTCTCATTCCACTTTACTCCCATCTTTTCTACCATTTATAAATTGACTGTTCTTTCTACTAATCATTAGATGCTTTTTATCCAACTTTGAATGATGTTGGGTTTCGATGATGGAAGTAACACTTTGTTCTTATGGTACCGGATTTTTTTTTTTAAATTCATTTTTACTTTCTTCTACGTTTAGTAAGAAGGCAGTATTTGATTTGTAAAAATTCTCGAATTTTCTCTTGACATGTGCTGAATAGATATGTATGTGCTGAATCAATTTTGACCATTTCTGGAAAATTATCTGTCACTTTATAGATCTGAGTATGATCTGTTTTTTTTTTTTTTTTTTTTTTTTTGATGCGCCTATTTCGGTCTTACTATTTTGAAAACTTTTTGGAGAGCGCGCTCACCGTAACAGGGGAACGCTCTTCCCTATCATTTAAGGTTGTCAAAAATTTCATTTTTTAGGGATTCAATTTCAAATATTTTCCAGGGAAGGGCCCCCGAAGCTTCTTCCCCAACAACATCATCGAAGATCATCCACAATTGAGTTTCTGGAAATTTAATTTTGAAAACTAGTCTGGGGAGACTCCCCGAACTTCTCCTCTTACTAACAGAACCAAAGATAATCTACAATGACGTTTCTAAATGGTATACAACTTCGTTAGCATCCCCCTTCGCCAACATTATTAAAGTTTGTCTGTCTTAAGTTTCCATTTTAAGAGTTCTCATTTCGAAAAAATTCCTAACCTGATCGAAGACTTAGCGTTTTTAGAGCTACAATTTGGATAAGGTTCCGGGGGCGAACCACTGAAACTCTCCTCTCCTCTCCCTAAAATAATCAATATCTCCCTAAAATAACAATTTCGAAAATTTGTCGGTTCAGGGTTAACAAGCCTATTTTCCCCTTAACTACCAAAAATTTTCTAAAACTCCGTTTTTAGAACAAACGTTTCTAAAGTTTATTGGGGGAGATCCCCTGCACCCCCGTATTTCGGAGTGAATGATGCTCTCGCAATAGGAGTAACATATTGCTGAGATCTAGTAACGACTCTCTTCGAGTTCAAAAGCTAAAATCCCCCCCCCCCCCTCTGTATTTATTCATACGTTTGAAAAATAAGGGGCGACTAAATTTATACCGCCCCTAAGATTTTGGCCTCGTGACGTCCCTGATAGTTTTATTCTGTCATCCTCATTGTTGAGATTTACCCCCAAATTACAAAATCCGCCGAGAAAGTAAAAAAAAAAGCGCGAATTTGATAACCATCACACAAAAAATTTGAAATTCTGAGCAAAAAATTAGACAAAAATTAGTAGTTGCGTTTATAGGTAAGATCTCAAATTTATTGTTAATTTTTTATTTAATTAACTTCTTATTTATCATAAAATCTGAATTGAATCCTTTTTCGTGGATTCGATAGGAAATTTGGGATACCAAAAAGATTTTTGTTCAACTTGAATTAAAAACAGAGATTGATAGCAGTGCAAAACTCTTCCCGCGACTGTTATCCTTTCCGTGACTACTAGATGTAATCGAAGTCATGCAGTAGATATTTTTTATTTTTCTTAGGTATTATTAGTTTTTAAATAATTATTTCCGTGCTGTATAATATGAAAATACACAAGTCCATTCAATTTTTTTTTGACTAATTTTTTATGGTACAACAAATGATGTTGGCAAGCAGACTGAATACATATCGCGTAAAATTATTCTATAGTAGTTTCTAAATTCGTTTCATTTTGATTCGGTCCTACTTTTCGTGGATTTTTTTATTCATCATATGAAGCAGTGAGAAGCAAAGGGATGTAAGTGGAGATTTTCAAGTTTTGAGTAAAACGCGTATAAATATTACGTCCTAGGTAGGCTTTCATTGAATTTTTTTCTTAATCATGCTGTACAGCAGCACCTACCAAGGCTACTAGTACTATACCTTGCCCCCAGACAGAGGAGAGGTTCACCTACCATGTGTACTGATTATCTTCAAATTTTTAATTTCGCCACTTGCATCCCTTTGCTTCTCACTACCTCATCTTAATATATGAAAATCTTCTATGCGGACGTTTGTCACCATAAGGTTTTTAAACGGCTGGACCGATTTTGATCAAATTTTTTGTGTGTAATTAAGTTGTGGCAAGCATCTTTTCGAAGCGCGATGGATCGAATCGGAAACGTTTTTGTTAATTAGTTAATTAATTTAAACAATAGATCTCCCAAATGATTAATATTTATTTTAACCTATTGTTGAGCGGGAACTGAAATAAATATTTAACCCGTTGCAAAGGACAATAAGAAAGCCAGCCAGGGCCTGATTACTGAATAGGCCAACTATCCCCTGGCCTAGGGCCCCAGACATTTAGGGGCCCCAAATGGCTGAAATTTTTTTAGTCTATGGCTAAAATTGTTTCAGCCAACGGCTATAGTTATAAAGTTTGAATACAGGGGGCCCCAAAAAATATTGGCCTGGGGCCCCTCAATATCTTAATCGGGCCCTGAAGCCAGCACTTCTTTTTGTAATGAAATTTCCTACTGTTATATGTCAATTGAGAATAGATAAAACGTAGAGAAAGAGAGCCTTCATTTCTTGAAAGCAACGATTTTAGGTCCCAAGATTTATTTTAAAGTAAAACGTGTGTTCTGTTGTCGTAGTTGAGTCATGTGACCGGATCGGTGCTTTAGGTTTTCCTAACCAAATGATCAGAAAGTACCGTACCTAGCAACATTTGTTTCTCGGCTGAAATCCGTCTGAGTTTTGGCACCAATGGCAAGAATATTTTAAGGATTATCAAACTAATCAATACACTATTAAAGGTAAAGATGATGAAATTTAAAGACGAAACAAATTTTATTTTCGTCCAGGTTTTGTATACAAAAAATCAGGGCAGTGGAAGATCTTTCTCTTTGGCGGAAAGAATAAATTAGGCAATATATGAAATTTTAAAAGTTTTCGTTCAAGAGATCGGACCACTAATCGGTCGGAGTTGGCTTCGCTCACTGATCGGCTGGATTACAGTAATGTGGTGGCTTGGCGACTTTAGTTATAAACAATAGAGTTGCGTGATCATTTGTTTACGTTTTAAAGCTACTATTAATGTAATGTATTGTATTTTTTGTTTATTTGGCGAAATATTTCAAATTGCAAGGAATTGTTTTTCATTTTTAAAGGAGTTTTTAGTCATTTTAGTTGAGGAATGTGTTCACTTTACATCGGTAAATGCGGAGGGGGGGGGGGATTTTCGCTTATTCAGATAATTGTTTTTACCTTCATCAGTTTTTTAAACGATATCCTTTCGATTGTTTTATTCTTTGTTGCAGCGGGATTTCCCTTTTGTTCTAAATGGGGTAGTTAGTTTTTTGCACTTAATATCTGAGGACGCTTTTTATCCTTTGAGTATGGCTGAAGGAACAAACCATCAAGTACGGGAGAAAAAATAGTTAATAAAAAAACTGCTCAGTGGGCATTAGATAAATCAAGTTGTAATTAATATACGTATTCTGACACCAAGCAGCTTAAAACTTTTTCTTTTTACTTATTTTTTTTTTCAACAAAACGGTTCAAACACTTGATAGTTTATTCAGTAAATTACCGCCCATTAGCCAGGGCTAAAGCATAAATACGTGAAATACACCGCCAGCTCAGTCATTTCCAGCCGAG
Organism: Uloborus diversus; assembly: GCF_026930045.1. Classification (NCBI taxonomy): domain Eukaryota; kingdom Metazoa; phylum Arthropoda; class Arachnida; order Araneae; family Uloboridae; genus Uloborus; species Uloborus diversus. The sequence goes on from NC_072736.1 coordinate 147,220,169, forward strand.
GACTGCAGTTTCGTGCTTATTGAACCGAACCATTGCTTCGGTCACTCGTCTGGTCTGCTAATTCCATATTAGCTACCAGTTTGTTTCGCACTCTTGGCTTCCTTAAGAGGTTTTCCATCTCCAGCTCAGTCACTTTCCTATACCGGGCTGATGAGTGCTAATAAGCACAAAACTGCAGTCCTCGGCTGGAAATGACTGAGCTGGCGGTGTATTTCACGCACTTGATAGTCTATTTAAAAAATTTTAACTTTTCAATTTACAAAGTTTGAACAGAACAACGTCTGTCGGGTCCTCTAATATATTGTATATTAAGAAAACTTTGAAATGAATCGTATTATTGGGTTGGCATTGGCACAAATGGTTTGCTTAAATTTATTAAATGTGAAACAAACATTAGAAAGTAATTTGCATTCTCTCTTTGCAACATTGCAATGCTCTCAGTTTTGTTCATGTTAGAAGCAAACAGTGATCAAGCGGTGAATTATAGTTGGTAGTTCTAAAGCTCATTTTTTCGATAAATTTTATTTTTACATTTCCATAAAGAGACCACTCCACCGTAACGTGAGAAACAATCCGATCCGATAATTTCCCCAACATTTTGTGTTATAGATCTTAATGTTTTAATGAAACAAGTGTAAGCACATTTTTTGATCCTTACATTTGATACAAAGATACTCCTACTCCTGACCATGGGCACTCATATGCGAAATTTTAAGGGGGGGGGGGAGGCTCAGATATTTTCCCCATGGTTTAGCAGGATATTTTCCCCATAAAACCGATTTCAGTAGAGTTATTAAAGTTTGACATTTGTAATAACTTATTCATTAATGACTGGAGAAAAATTGTTTTTACATTTTTGCAAAGAAAAGAGCACTAAAAGCAAGGAAGTTCTAGGCGACTTGAGCCCCCACTTGGCTCCCATATGGGCACCCATGCTCCTGACACAGTATTATTTTTATTATTATTTTTATTAAATAACTTTGTTACTTAAATTTAACTTATTTGCACAGTCAATCATAAGTTACAACCATTTATACGTAACTTCTTCGGCGGCCAAAAAGACCGTCAGGTAAATAAGAAATTTTGAAAAGATCTTTTTTTCAAGTTAGGGAAACTAAAAAAAAAATTATCTTGGTGGATTTTGATCACAGTAAGAGCATTAGCACAAGCAACAACAAATAGTTTTTGTAGACCAGGGATTCTCAACCACTCTCGCCCGATGGACTGGCACCGATCCGCGGAAAACTTTGACTTCAGGGACGCCCCGATGGGGGGTCACTGTGATCTCCCGAAAATGTCAAATTTTGGCTGACGATTCGGCAACATTATCATCATTTGGCAAGATTTGGAGTTCCCAGTGGCGCAGCGAAAAGGGGGGGGACACCCCCCAGAGTCATTGATTTCAACATAAATGCAAATTCTAATACAGTCGTTTATGCATATGGAAGGACTGCTTTGATCAAAAAATCCTCTTCAGGAGGTATTTTTCATCAAAAACTCCCCCCAGAAGGTATTCTTCGTCAAAAAAAAACCCTACAGAAGATTTTTTTAATCAAAAAACCCTCTCCAGAAGGTATTTTTTATCAAAAAGAAAAAACCCCTAGAGAAGGTATTTCTGGCTGCGCTAGTTGGAGTTCTATTCGGAAAAATTATCATCATTCGGCGAAACTTGGGAGCTCCATTCGGCAAGTTGAAAATTTCCGCCCTCCCAAAATTTTAAGCTTGGTGCACCCCTGCTGGCTCTCAGGATTTTATTTATTTGCGTTAAAAACAGCTTTCTGATTCAAAAGGAAAAAAAAAAGGACAAAATGATGATGAGGTTTGTGCGATATTTTTCGTTAATACAATCATCTTTAGGATCTGGAACTCATAATATCTTTGAAGGCTAGCGACACTTAAGTAAATTCACGATTGTTTCGCTTCTTTTTAAAACCTAGACTCTATTTTAGAATTACTTTTTTTGAAACATAATTTGGATCTTTTTGAAGTTTATTTACTTACAGCTTACGGATAATAAGTACAATAATTGCTTATCTGTAAACCTAAAAACTGTTGTAAACAAAGCAAAAATATTAACTATTAACTTATTCGAAGTTTTATTTAATGCCTGGTAATTTCTTCACATTTCCTTTTCTTACTTTGGTTTAAAAAAAAAGATAAACAAAACACCGATCTGCTACTTCCCCCGCTCATTTTTACTTCCTTTTACAAAAAAGGAAGTATTGTATTCGCGAAATAATTTTCACGCAAAAATCGGCTTTAATTTCCATTTTGCTCACCCCGAAGGAATGTTGAGTTTTTTTTCTCGACCCGACCACACGTGGATATATTCCTAGGAACGTACAGACACCCGAAATATCCATTTTGACGATCCCCGAGTTAATTACAACGAGTTTTCTCGTGACGTCCGTATGTACGTATGTATGTGCGTATTTGTGTATGTTCGTATGTATCTCGCATAGCTCAAAAATGGTATGTCCTAGAAAGTTGAAATTTGGTACGTAGACTCCTAGTAAGATCTAGTTGTGAACCTTCTCTTTTGGTTGCATTCGGATGTTCTTAAGGGGGTCTTTTACACCTTTTTGAGGGGCAATCATTTTAATTTCAATGCTAACTCAAGTGGTGTTATAATATGTTAAACACTTGGCGATATATCGCCAAGCTTTTGGCCTCCAAGTTTTGTCGCCAACTTGGCGAAAAGTTTGGCGATATTTTTTTTAAATTTTCAAATATGGTTTTAATTCGGCCAATGTTGGTGATAGTTAATCACTGAATCACATTAAAATTGCCAATAATGGGGAAAGTAAATCTGTGTAAAACATTTTTTTTTTTTTTGCTTTGGTTCACAAGAAACTAGGGGTGAAATTATTTAATGCTTCCTTGCTTACTCCAAGGCGCTATTGTCATTAAATTGGCGTAAAAGGAAGTCGGGTGATGCACACATCAGCTCGTTTTAAATATAAATTTTGTCCGGTTCACAGGCCAAAAAAGATTGAGAAACGTTGTTGCAGAGTATTCCCCCCCCCCTCCTCCTTATTCTTCCTGTTAAGATCTTCTGAACTCTTAACTTGCTTTTCTTTGTTCTTTTCAAGTATTTGCTATTCTTTAAATCAGTACTTCAAAGCCAGACTAACATAAGTCGCACTATCATTACTTTCCAAGATAATGTAAAAATGTTTGTTTGGGTCACACAAGGGTTGGAATTCGCGTTCTTATAACACTGCTAAATAGTTATGAAGACATATATAGGATTAGGGATTTATGGCTCAATGCGAGGAAAAAATTCAACTTACAATCCCCATAATAAACTGAAAATCAGTGTTTTTGGACTTACGTTAGTCTGGCCCTCAGATACAGAAATGGCCCTTCAGTTTCATTTACTGCGTGCCGTTCTAATCGAGTGTATGTTCAATTGTCAGCTCTAAGCAGCGTTCACGAGAAAGATAGGCTTGATGAAAACAAAGAAATGAGCCATTTGGCGACCTCAACCACGTATTTGGCTTGGACAAGAACAAATTGGTGCCAAGCAGACGGCGAATGCGAATACTACTGGTATTGGTTAATTTATTTTTAAATTTTATTTTATTCTAGAGAAAATCTCCCATAGTGGCATAGTGGCAAACCTGCGATCAACTAGTTTGTTTACTTTCGGTTAATCTCTTCCTCCTCGTCCCCAAACAAGGTCATAATTAACTGTGAAGTGAGCTGAATCGTTTCTTTTTTTGGAGGGGGGAGGGGGATGCTAAGCACTTCTCTTTTGGAGGGTGGTTTTCCTTGACCTGCTACTGCAGATATTTGATCCACATGCCAACTATCTAACATTTTCTTTTTAAAATAAGAATTTTGTTATTTGATGCAAATAGTAAAAACATTTCAAAAGTGAAATAATGTAGACAGCTTTTGGTTAAGCCTTCTATTACTTAAATTGACCAAATGGACCTATAATTGACCGAGGAAGAGAAAAACCAGAACATTTTATTTCCACTCATCTGATTAGAATCAGGTTTTATTCTCCACAATTACGTTACTTCACTCTCATATATCCCCCCTCCCCCACACACAAATGCTTAAATACTGTTTCCGATTGTTAAAAAAAATCTAATAGATAATTCGATATGCGTACTCGGAAGAGAAATATGAACTTTAATAAAAGTCATTTTCTATTTAAAAAAATAATTAAATTCTTGTTTGTTCAGAATTCATGCTCAATAGTTCTGTCATTTTTGTGTTTGTACACTAGTTTCTTCAAATTTTCATGGATTGTCTAGCCAAGAACCTTGAAAATGGATAAATGTGTTTTTTCAATCAATTTTTGCCATACCACTTAAGAGTCAATACTTCCTCCTAGATGGCAGCACTAAATATATTTAACCGCAAAGTTATTCTTACATGCCTACATCAGTGTTTTATTTATTTATTTATTTATTTTAAATAAAAGAACAAAATATCTATATGATTAATTTTTTTTATTTCTGGCTCTAATTTTCAAATTTCCTTTATTTAGCTACAAACACTTGAAGTAAATTTTTACACCAACAAAAGTTTCGCTATCTCGATATTCATCATACCGACACTTTTATTTGATAGATGGCAGCACTATTGATTGAAAAGTTTGTTGTGCTATTATTTTTCGCGTACATGGAAAAATAATGAAAATAAATATATAAAAGCATAAAAAACATACTTAAGGTCCCGTATAAATATACTTGTTGGAATTAAAGCCCAAAACTAATTTAGTAGTAGATAAACAACCAAAAATATATATTTTTTAAAGTATTAAAATTTTTGAGTCCCCCTTTTGCCCTTTGTATATCATAGAACTATTTAAAACATTCATTATGCGCATTTTCGAATCCTCGTCGGAGTCCTTATGTTCGCGGGGGTACCTCGATTTTGTGACATGATAAATCCGCCACTGCTGATGACGGTGCGACACTTGCACCCAGTTCATCCTGTCATCTTGGATCTAATAACTCATTGGTCCCAGGGCCGGATGCAAAGAGGTGGTTTATAGGGTTCAAACCCCATCCGAAATTTTTCATCCAAAGAAATGCTTTCTATTATTTGTTTATTTTACTGTTTTATTCATTTTTTTGTAACAAAAATAATATTGTTGTTTTACTATTATTTCAATTTTATTTGTGAAGTGATTTGAGTATGACTGAAAAATTGTACAAACTCATTGTGTGTTTACGGTAGTTATTGAGAAATTCATTTATTATGTAACAATATGGCATTTTTTAAGAACATCCCCTCTTTCCATTTAGATAATTTATTGCAAGAAAAATCAATATAATACACATGAAACCAAATTTGATAGACCTTATAAATGTTTCAAAGAATGTGTTTGGTAACACCCCCTCCGAAACAAAAGTCTGGTTATGGCCCTGGCTTAAAATATTAAAAAATTATGTTTAAAACAATTTGCGATTTTAGCTATATCTGAGAATATTGATCAGATACTAGACACTAGATATGAGACAGTGAGAAGCAAAGGGACGTAAGTGGCAAAATTAAAAATTTGGAGATAACCAGTACACATGGTAGGTGAACCTCTCCTCTGTCTTGGGGCAAGAGATGGTACTAGTAGCCCTGGTAGTTGCTGCTACACAGCATGATTTAGAAAAAAAGTTCAATGAAAACCTACCTAGGATGTTATCCTTAAACGCGTTTTACTCAAAGCTTGAAAATGTCCACTTACATCCCTTTGCTTCTCACCGCCTCATATGGGTATACGGGAAAGTAGGCTCGTTTAGTTCTAGACGGAACTTCTTGGTTTATAGGTTTGAAGTCAAATGCAGGGTTTTAATTCAGTGTCTTTTCTCTCTAGATTGAGCGCCGGCCAACCTGAGTGAGGATGCAGGCCGGTTGAGGGGCGCCCCATCGGCCGCAGGAGGGCCGCTCTCCCGGGGAGGGCCCGCGCCCCGGCAGCCGTGAACCGAACCTGGACCGCGTTCCCCCCCGGCGGAGGAGGGGCGGGCCCCCGCGAGCCACCCCCCGCCCTGGAGGAGCCGCCCGGCTGGAAGGGAGGGCCCCCCGTCCACCACCACCACCACCACGGGCCGCCCATGCCGCCCCACCACCCGCCGCAGGGGGCGCCACCGCCGCCGCCCCACCCCGCCGCCATGCCGCCCCACACCATGCCAGACGGAAGGCCGCTGGAACACGGGTGAGTGACAAATTTTATATAATTAAAAACTGAGCTTATATATCTATGTATGTACCTATGTATGCAGCTATGTATGCACCTATGTATCCACGAGTATGTCTAAGTTTCTTTTCCCAAACGACAATGAATTGACCATCGAACCAGGTATCAATGGATTCGTAATCTTCCCGTCTTTATGTTTGGCTATTTAACATAATCCTCCGATAATAATTAGTGGAGATATCAATTAAAAACTATTCATTATATGACATAGATTTCAACATAAAATCCCTATTTTTCGAAGGCCATTCAAATTATTATTCACAGCTTCATCTCAACTTTCCGCGACAATGCTTTTATTAAAATGTGTAGCGTGAACATGGAGCAGGTGCGGATCCAGACAGAATTCTCGGAGAGGGTCATTTGAAAAAATTCGATGCTTTGAAAAAATTTTGAATTTTACAAATACCAGTATGGCCCATCTTTAACTAGAGCATTTTTTAAGGAATTTTCACTAGGCGACGCAAGTTTAAAATAAAGGCTGTAACCTTCCCAATTATTTTCCTATTTTCTTAACAAACTTGTGCATATATATCGTCGACTCAAAGTGGCATTCCAGTAATCAGTGCTGTGTTCTGAGGCGACTGTATAGGACTTCTGATTTAAGAGGAAGCCGATATGAACCAATTGTAAGTATAATATTAACTCTGAAGTAAAGGGTGCTCAGGGGTTTCTCCCCCGAAATTTTTTTGAATTTGTTGTCTTAAAAAACGCATTTTAGACGATCTTTTGTAATGTTAGGGGAGAAGAGGTTCGGCGGCGCTCCCTTTGCTATTTTTCGAAACAGTAGCTCTACGAATGCGGTTTTAAACGATCATTGATGATGTTAGAGGGAGGAGAGATTTGAGGGCTCATCTAAGGAAATTTTTCCGATTTGTAATCTTAGAAAAGCATTTTAACTGTCTTTTGTAATATTAAGGGCTCGGGGGCGATCACCCCCCTTCCTGCCCATTTTTCGAAATTGAAACCTTAAAAATGCAAACATTATCTCCAATAATGCTAAGAAGAGGTTCAGGGTTTCTCCGGCGGATTTTTTTTTTTTTTTGCCATTGTAGAGACAAAAACGCAGTTTAATACGATCTTTTCGTGATGATACGTGGAGGAGAAATTCGAAGGTTCGTACCCAGAAATTTTTATAATTTGCAGTCTTAAAGATGCATTCTAATTATCTTTGGTAATGAAAGAAGAGGAGACGAGGTTTGGAGCGCTCCCCCCCCCCCCGAAATTGTAGCGCTAAAAAGGTTGTTTTAGACGATTTTTGGTAGTGTTAAGGAGCTGTGAGAGATTAAAAGGCCCATCCCAGGAATTTTTACTAATTTATAGACTTAAAAACGCATTCTAGACTTTCTTAGGTAAGGTAAGGTTAGGGGTTGAAGAGATTCTGAGGTCCAGTCCCAAAATTTTTTCAAAATTGAACTCTTTAAATTGCAAATGTAGGCAATCCATGGTTCATGAGTAACTTTTTTATTTTAGAGGACTAGCAATTTTCGAAATTGAATGACCAGAAAAGTAATTCTTGGAGACTTTCAATGATGTTAGGAAAGGAGGAGTTTTCCCCCTGAAACAATTTGAGACTCAAGCGCTTAAAACAAAATTTAGGCTGATCTTGAACGATGTTGGCGAAAATGAGACGTGGGGGACCCTCCCCTGGAAACGTTTGCAAGTTATTTTTTAAAACGTGGTTTATAGACGATCTTTGGAAATAGTAACAAGAGGAGTGGTTCGGAGGTTCCCATTTTTAAAAAGGGATTGAAGAATAAGTACATAGCACTGCATAAAGTCCGGTTAAAAGTTAAATCTAATTTTAACTTAATGCGCGATCATTAAATGTATAACTTTTTTGTCGGACACTTACTAACACGTATCTCTTTTCTTACTTCTATGAGGGAAGTAAACACATCTAACAAGACATTATGCTAAATGAACCCAAATATTTGGTACACACTTGATGTTTTTGAAATTTTCGTGGGTTGGTCATGCCTTTTCCCTCTGCCATTTGTTTCCATTTTTGTTAGACTTCACATGAATTACAATCAAGTTTTTTTTTTCAATTTAAGCAAGGGGGATATTTCGATAATTGGGAATCTGGCGATCTTTCTTCATTGGCGACAATTTTTGGCTCCAGCGCCTGCGCGAGAGGTATTTTTCTTTGCAAATCTAAACAAAGAGATCGGAAACATCTATTCACATAGGCTTACTTTAAATTAGCGGGGTTACCAAAATAAAATTATTTACGCCGAAAATGAGACGACCACGCCAGATTCCCAATTATTGAAATATCTCCTAAGCAAGAAAAGAGGGTTTAAAAACTACACTTGAAACTTCCTCAGTGTCGTTTTATGGCTCCCCGGCGTATTTTTAAAACTTTCTCAGGGTGACCATGGCCCCCTTCTCATTGTTTTCCTTTATGTTAGACTTTATATGTATTATAAGGGAATTTTTTTTTTTTTTTTTGCATTTTTTTCTCAAAAAAGGGGATTATAACTTTTCTTGAAATTTTCACTTCACCATGGCCCCCATGGCCCCCTCCCTGGATCCGCCCGTGACATAGAGTAAAGAAACTACATTCACTGTATTACATTTTACTAGTACATGTATACTAGCAGTACCGTTACCGTCACAACAGACGGCATCGGCGACGGATGTGTTGCGACGGCATCGACAGTACCCGCACGGGGATGCCCGTGCTAAGAATTTAAAGAAAATCCGTTGAATAAAAAATCCCCCCCCCCCCCGATGTAAAATGATCATTATTCAAAAACACCTTTTAAAGTCTCTTTGGAATTTAAAACTATTCGCTAAACCATTTAAAAAGATTTACAGTAGCTTTAAAACTCAAAATAATCGTCCAACTGTATAGTTTAACGAGCCACGCAACCACGCTTCCGTAACCCTGCCCTTTTGCGAATGAAGCGGTTTTTTTTAGCTGCTGAAATGTTTCAACAAATAACTAAATAGCAGTTTTTTTTTTTAAATGCTAAGCACTTTTTATAATGCACTCAAAATGACAAAATAACTTTTCTGGGTCAGATAGGACAATTTAAGTATTCCTGTAGTTTTCAATTATTCTAAGAAAAAGACTTCTCATATGAAGAAAAGTGCGCTCAAGTCATGTAGAGAATGTTTTATCATTATCTAGCTTTGAATCATAAATTTGAGTGTTGAAACATGCATATTTTTCTTAATGGTAAAATTTGTTTGAAATGACTTGAGCGCACTGTTCTTCGTTTGAGACGTCTTTTTCTTGGAATAATTGAAAACCACAGGATTACTTAAATTGTCTTTTCTGACCCAGAAAAGTTATTTTGTCATTTTGAGTGCATTATAAAAAGTGTTTAGTATTTTTAAAAAAAATCAGTTATTTTAAAGTTTTTCGTTTTCAAACAATTTTTATGTCAAGAGAAGCCTTGATTTAAAATTTTCATTATGATTACTATTATTCTTACTGTCGCAAGGCAACAAAATTTGTAACAATGGGTTTTATATTTAAACATTTAATGGAGTAATTAAATGAAATTTGCTGTTTTTCTTCCTAACCGAGAAAAATAATTTTGCTTTAGGATTTTAATTTTTCAGCGTTAAGTTGTACCTCATGATTAAGCAAATCATTTAGTGAAATCCCGAAGTCTCTAAGTGGTCTATTTGCTGAGATATAAGCAAAACCAGACCTCAGATTACTCCATAACAATCTGGCCAAGTATAGTAAAAGTGCTTAAAAAGACATCAAATAGTATCTTTCAAATGTAAAATAATTCCGCAACTCTATTGAATGTCACCAAATTCGCCAAGCGACCATACTACCGTAACCCAGCTCTTAGCAAGCGAAGCGAACTTCGATTGATTAGCTATCCCATCCGTCTAACGAAAAAAGAAAAAAAAATCCCGTAGGACATTCGAAAATTGTCGTTAGAAAAAAAAAAGAAAAAGTCGTACATTTCATTCGGTTAGAAACAAATTAAAAGTTTATTGGGAATTCAAAACAATTCGCCAAAACATTGAATCACAATTCTTCATTTGCTTTAAAATTTCCTCCAACTATTGTTATCGCCTAACTCGATTTTTACTTTAAATAACGGCTTGGTTTAATTATTTGGAAAATTACTTTTCATTTTATTAGTTTTGTTTCAAGTCTTGATTTTTGTTCAAAAGTAAAAAAAAGTACAGTGACAAAGTAATGCATAGCTTCGCCAAATAAGCAGTTTCTACGTAGGTTTAGTTAGAGTCGCTATATATACGCCACCCTATATGTAGGGGCCTTCGGTTTAATCAAACATGCAAACAATAAGCTAAACATAAACAATCGCCAAGATTAATAATTTGCCGTAAAGTACCTGTAACTGAAAAAAAAAAAAAAACGTGTCTTCGATATAATAAAGGTAAGTTTTCAAAGAGAATCGATGGCTCTTTAAAATCCTCGTCTGGAATAGTTTCGAGAATATTTATCAGAATGGGTCCAAGAGCATGAAAAAAACACCCTTTCAATTAAGAGAAATGTTCCTCAATATCGCCATTAAAACAATCACCCTTAAAAATCATCACTCTTAAAAATAACGTTAACAAGACCAGTAAGAGTCAGATTTTTTTAAAGACTACGCACCTACATAGCCATTAAAATTGTACATGAAAACATCGACTTGCAAAAACCTAATCAAAAGCGAAATCTTAAATGCCCTGCTACAGACAAAGTCACAATGCGTTAAAAACCAATTGCAAGAAATTAATTTTACTTCTTGATACTCAAGCAAGAAATGGCAACAAATAATATTGTTCAGCTTTTATTCAAGCTAAAATTAATCTCGCGCAAAAATGGAGGAAAATTTTTTTTTTTTTTGAAATAAATTAATTTTTACTTCAAATGCTTATAAATTTTTTTGTAGTCATTTTTCGATGTCCGCAGCTACAGTCTTTGCAGATATTTTTTGAAATGATTATTTTTTTATGAGCTTTCGAATGGTATTGGGTTGTTCGGAAAGTCATTTCGTTTTTTTTTTTTTTGGAGAACATGAAAGACAGTTTTCGTATAATGAATAAATATTTTATTAAATTATATATTGGCCATTCTGGTCCAACGCCTTTTGCCATCTTTCTGGCAGTAACATAATTCCCCTCTCATAAAAGTTTTGGTCCTTGCTGGCAAAAAACTGGTTCAGGTGGTTTTTGACATCTTCATTTGAGGTAAAGGTTTTGCCAAAAAATTTTGCAGGGACCGGAACAAATAGTAGTCGGAAGGCGCCAGATCTGGAGAATATGGTGGATGTTGCAGTACGTCCCATTCAAGCTGTAAAAGTTTTTGGCGAGTGACCAAACTTGTGTGAGGTCTCGCATTATCCTGGTGGAACACTACACCCTTCCTGTTGATTAATTCGGGGCTCTTCTCTTTAAGTGAATCATTCAATTTGTCCAGCTGATGACAATAGACTTCTGAATTAATCGTTGTATTGTCCGGCAAAAGCTCAAAAAAAAAAAAAAAAACGATTCCTTTGACATCCCACCAAACGGAGAGCATCACCTTTTTTTGGTGAATGTTGGCTTTTGACACGCTTTGAGCCGGTTCATCTTTTCTGCTCCATGACCTCTTGCGTTTAACATTGTTGTATACAACCCATTTTTCGTCCCCAGTAATAATCCGCTTCAAAAATGGATCATTTTCTTGACGTTTGAGGAGCGAATCGACATCAAAATTGCCGGATCGAAATTTTGCAAACCAGTTCTGGCACTGGCGTACTGTTAACACGCCTTCTCCATACACATCCGTCAATTTTTTTCTCGCTTGGACAGCATTTTTACCTTTTCTGAAGTAAAAAAGTAAAATATGACGAAAATGCTGCTTATTGCTCTCCATATTTAAAAGGGCACCAACCAAAAACTACTGCGTAGAATTAATAGAACTTTTTCACACATAAGCCTTGCAATATCAGCTCTCAAGACATATAATGGTTATGCGGCTTAAGTGTGAAGTTGGTTTCGAAAAAACGTAATTAAGTCCTCTGACGGGAAAAAACGAAATTACTTTCCGAACAACCCAATACAAAATCCGAAAATATCGGACCATTTGCAATTTCTTGGCATAGACGTATGTTCAAGTAGACGTAAAGTTGAGTTTTTAATTAATATCTCCGTTAGTTGGCATCTTACGTGGATGAGGCAAGAATATTCGTAACCCTCGTAAAATTTCGAATTTTTTTATACCTGGTTCGACCCTGAGCTCGAGCCCGTTCTTGAGAATTTTGCATATGAGTGTGTAGCGTTCTCCATCCCGTTTCACCCCCTTAAAATTGAAATTTTCAAAAATCCTTTCTTACCACGCACTTACGTTTCAAAGTTAACCTATGTTCCAAATTTCAGCTTTCTAGCCTCAGTAGTTTTGGCTGTGCGTTGATTGTCACTCAGGACAAGCTATTTTATATATACAGATTTCTTTACTCGATGGAGCGTGAAGAAAATCATTGAGACAAAAGATCTTTTTGCCATTTTTTTTCTCGAATATGAACAAGTAAAATACTTTTGCTTTTGTTTCAAAAGCTTTTCCTGTAATCGGAGCATTTAAAATGTTTTCTTTTTGGTCATTTTTCCGCAATCTGCCGCAAAATTTTACTGATTTTTTTTTTTTTTTTTTTTTTTTTTTTTGTTTAAGTCTGAGTGTTGAACACGTGACACTTAACATAACTTTTATTTTTGAGGTGGACCGTGCAAAGCCGGGCGACGCAGCTAGTCTGTATACAATATGAATTGAGGATTTCCTCAATTCCGAAATCTTCGTTAAAACAATATTTTCGCTGTAATGGACATCGCTAAAACGGGAGTTGATTGTATTCTAGTTGTGACTGAAAATAAATAAACTCTGTAAAACTTGCTTTTTTACCGTCGCAGTGTCAATGCAAAGGAAACAACATGTAGTCAATAGTAGATGCAGCTAACTTCCGAATGTCGGCTGACGCGCATGAATGAATTATACAGATAAATCCGCCAAACAGCTGGAAAGAGACAAATATCAGTACCAAAATATCCCCCCCCCCCCCAATAAAATGATTAATTATAGTATTTGCACATTATTACTTCATACCTTAAATTTTTGCAAAAAAGTCAGTCACATATTTAATTTCTTAGTTATGAAATTAAATTTGTGACTGAATTTTATTCACCCATATATTGCCAAAGTAATGGTTGTGTACACAGGTTCCTGGTAATTTGCATAAAAATGGTCCTTACACTTGTTAACAATGACTAATGAATAGTTTGTATCAACCAGTATGTTTTTTTTCTACATTAATGGTTATCGATATTTAATAATAATAATAATTAAAAAAAAAGAGAGCGAGACTTATGTCCCATACTATTCATCATTTTTCTTTCATTATTTATGAATTAAAAAAAAAAAAATACTAGTTTTTAAAATAAGATTACCGAATGTATTGATAAGCTGTTAAAGGAAGAAATAAAAGAATAACGAATAGAATTGAGAAAGGGGCCAATAAAGTAAAATAAAGTCTTGAACTGACAAAAAAATTTTTCTTAATGATTTATAAATATATTTTTCAAAATTTTGATCCTTATCTCATCCCCCCCCCCTTCCAAAGTATTCGTTCATATATTTATTTACTTTTGAAATTCACACCCTTCAAATTTCAACACATTAAAATCAAAAAGTATATCTTTTTCTTAATGTAAGTCTTTTGACCAAGTTATTATTCGACATCGATTGTGTTATTGAATTTAAAATCATTTCGCATAAATTGCGTTAAATATCGTGTTTGATCGGGATTATTAAGAACGATAGATGGCAGCACGAGTTCTCAAAAACTTGCTTGAAATACTCGCTGACAATGGAACATCTCATTAAAAATATATATTAGTAAATACTTTAAAATTTTATTTATAAATTACTTTCTTATTTTCTGAATTTATTTTGATTTATTTATTTGGGCAGATATATGAAAAAAGAAAAAACCTTGAAAATATTGCAATTCATTTCAACAATTAATATTTTTGGCAAATTCATTTATGTTCATTTTTCACAGAAGGTTGAAAAATTGATGATTTAGCATTGAGATGTAACTTTCGCGATGGGAGTAATAATTTGGCACACCCACACGATTGTGCTTGCTGCAACGACCGATTTACTTTGTATTGGAGAGTAAGAATAATACAGTGAGTGCCGGGTAATTAAATCAGTGGTTAATTGAATCAGCCGCTTCACCGAATCAAATCCTCAAAAACAGAACAAGGACGGATCCAGGAATCCTTAAAGGGAGGAGAGAAATTGCCTTTTTAGAACTTCAATTTTCGAAAAATGCAAAGTTTCCGAACCCTCTCCCCTAACATAATCCATTATCGTTTTAAAATGGTACTTATGAAACTGCAGTTTTGAAAAATTAGCAGGGGAAAGAACTTGAACCTCATTATTTCTTCCTCTAACGTTACCATAGATGGTTTAAAATCGCGTTTTTAAAACTGCAATTTTGTAATATTCCAAAAAATTTCCGGTTGAAAGTTCCCTTAAATTCTTTGCAGATTGACTAAAAATTACTTTTGGAACTTCAATGTCAAAAATTGCCTAGGTAGAGCCCCTCAAGAGAGGGCGATCGCCCCTCCCTTGTATCCGTCAATGCAGAACGAAATCCAACTTAAACATTAAAAAACTGTCGGATATTTGAAATAAACACGCCTCCTCAAATGAATCAAGTGTATGTGAGATGTGACTAACCGTTTCCCACAAACACGTGGTACTTCAGCGCAGTTTTTTTTATTTAATTTTTTAAGTTTTTTTTTTCAAATTTAATTTTTTTATTATTATTATTATTATTTATTATTATTATTATTTTGTAAACACTGAATAAAGGAGGAGAGTCAAACAAAACCATATTGAGACGGTCTGTGAGACATAGTCATAGTGTCGACGGTACTTCTGTGCTCTAAAAGCTTTGTCAGTTGTCACCGGTAGTTTTGACATTGGGGAGGTGCGAATAGTGTGAATTATACTTTTTGACTGACTAGTTATATGAAATTGAAAAAAAAAAAAAAAAAAAAGAGTTTTGATCTCTTGAATTCAAATTATGTTTTTCGCAATCACGAGTGTGTGTGGGGGGGGGGGGTGTATGTGCGTTTGTGTGTAGGGGTATGTGTATGTGTGTAGGCATGTGTGTTTGTGTCTGTGTGCAGGTGTGAGTGTGTGGGTAGTTGTGTGTATGAGTGTTTGTGTGTGGTGGGGAATGTGTATGTGTGTGTAGGCATATGTATTTGTGTCTGTGTGCAGGCATGAGTGTGATGAGTGTGTGGGTAGTTGTGTGTAGGCATGAGTGTGATGAGTGTGTGGGTAGTTGTGTGTTGGCATGAGTGTGATAAGTGTGTGGGTAGTTGTGTGTGTATGTGTAGGTGTCTGTATGTTTGCGTGTGTGTGTATGTATGTGTTTGAGTGTGTATGTGTTTGTGTATGTGTGTGTAGGTGTATATATTTGTGTGTGCGTGTGTGTGTGCGTAGTTATGGTGTATGTATGCGCGTGCGTGTAGCATATGGATGCAACCTGGAGACGGTTTTCGCTAGAGGAGCAGCATCGTGAGGAGCCGGTCGACGGTGGTGCTGCAGATGGTGCTGGCGGGAAAATAAAATGATAGCACATCAAAACAGTCAAATGAGGACAATAAGCAATCGTGATTGCTCAAAAAAAAAAAAAAGCAGCAATCAACAGCAGATACATTTTTTGAAGCGCAAAAGCTTGAACCTTTCACTGCCTTACATCACTATTCAGTATTCAAAGGAGACGCTGAGTCTGAAAGGTTGAGAACCCCTGCCGAAGATTGTTATTTTTAAAGCATGGATATTGTTTGAAAAAATAAAAAAGTTTTAAAATTACTGATCTAAAAAAAATGTAGATCCGCAAAGAATAAATAAATGAACAGAAAGAACAGGAAAACGCTCTTTTCCTTTATTTATTTATATATTTTAATTTTTAATTGAATTATTTATTTCAAACACTAATTATTTCTTCATTTCTTTTAATTATAAACCGCTGGTACTTGCACATATGCATTAAAAAATGTAGCAGCTAGCTGAAAGAATACCACGTTTTGGGAATTTAAATTTTTCAATTGAGATTAACATATCAGAAGATCAAATGATTCAAAACTTGATTCGATTTCATACGATTGTGTTTTTTAATGCTATATTTTAGTGATTGTTGTTTTGTCTAGTTTGTTGATAAAATATCATCCACGGAAAACAATAGATACTCCAGACAGCCCTGACAAATTACAATTCCCCAAATTCCTCTCAAAAGTCAAAAAACAACTCGAACAATGGGAGGAAAAATCTCTAAAATAAACTTGTTTTGCCGGCCGCTTATGATCTTGGAATTCGGAAGAGTCGACTGCTTTCTTTACTTCGGGGGGAGAGATGCGTAGGAAAAGAGGGGGGAGGGAAACGCCAACGTTCGATAACTTCATTCTGGGCTATTCCATTGTGTGTCGGTGGAGGGTGAATCTTTCCCGACAACTCTGTCACTTTGATCTGCTGCTGAGCTGACATCGATTTTTGCAGATTTTACTGGATTCTCTCGCTCCTCATTTTGGCCAATTCGCCGTGTTACTCTGGGAGGGAGTCGGAGTCATGCCTAAATCTCTCTGCATGAAAATCTCTGTTCGATGAAAAGATGAGATGACTCTACAACATGGGGATGGAGGCATTTTAAAGATTCCTATCTCAAATGAATACTTATTTTTTGAAGATCTTGTTTATGAAAAACTGATTGAAATATTTAAAAAAATAAACAAGTAGGGTTGACTGGGATAAAAGAGAACATGGGGTCAGGGGCGCCCCAATGGGAGGTCACGGAAGGTCACTGTGATCTCCAAAAGTTTCTGAACTCGGCGAATTTTGTCTGACGATTTGGCAAAATTATCATCATTCGGCAAAATTTGGAGATCTATTCGGCAAAATTATTATCCTTCGGCAAAATGTAGAGTTCCAATCGGCAAAATTATCAACATTCGGCGAAATTTGGAATTCCATTCGGAAAAAGTATCCTCATTCGACAAAATTTGGAGGTCTATTCGGCAA